>NC_090932.1:547330405-547647930 GCF_040938575.1 Ambystoma mexicanum
GGTGGACGAGATTGAAAGTAGAGCCCAGGCTGTCTTTGGAGACTTGAGGGCCAATAGATTCTGCATCTGCAGCCTGCACTTTAGCCAGGATATGTACGACCAATCGACAAGCACAAAAAAGGGTCGACCCAGAATGTTTTGTAAATTGCTTCCAAATGCAATTCCAATTCTATTGATGCACACGCTGCCTCTGGTGATTCCCGGGTGATGAATTTGCTGTAGGCAGTGGGGTACTGAACAGGTAACTCCATGAACGGATTGGTGCGTTCGGTGTAATTGTGTCTTACTAAAGTTTGCATATTTATAAGCTTGTATTACATTTTAACTATACTGTATTTTACTACACATCTGCCCCTGGTTTATGGAGCCTCAAATTAAGTAATTATGACCATGGAAAACAATGACTTAGTTCCCTTCACAAGAAGCATAATGTTTTCGTAATCGGTTGCTTGACATGTCCATTTTTTTTTTTAGGAAAGCATACTGACAGAAGCACAGACCCTCGAAATTGACAAAACTACCAACAAGTCCAGTATACCAATGGTGAGCCCTACAGACTTGCATAAGTTTATATTCTCGACAGTTGCATTTTACCTACATATGTAATGAAAATGTAATTTTCCCTTTTACTACTTCATGACAATGCACTGAAAATGAAGGAGCAAAATTCTGCATCCATTTATTTTCACGAGTCAACTACAACTTCAAGCGCTTATTAGGTAATTTTATTTCACTTTTCCTTTACAAGAATGTATTATGCTCTGCATTTTCAATAATATGAAAACTTTTATGTATCCTGTCGGTTGTTTACACAAGGTGTCATTTATGGGTTTGTCTTTATATGTACCATTGTCTGCATCCCATTGTCTGTTCCATTTCGCTGTTTTCATCCGCACTAAAACAAGTACTGTTATAGGGGGATGCTGGTACTTCGACTACAATTACATCGTCCTTTGCAGCTGGTCCAGAGTATGAGGTATGCGTACTAACAGTTACATTGAATGAAAGAAATTAAATCCTTCATAGGATACTCAGTGGCATGCATATAAACGTGAAGTGTTTCAAACTTTTCTCATTTAATTTCAAACGTTACACTTCCTCCCTAATGCAGAATACTTTGCAAAATGTTTGAGGGCAACATTACAATCAGTATGTTTTGCACAGTGATCTCTGATCAAGTACACTTGCCATCAATCAGGTGAAATTCGAAATGTATATTTTGACTAAATGACATGCACTGTTTACGAGGATATGTGTGTAAGCGATGTGTGCGATGAAAGATTTCGAAGGTCCGCTCAACCGATGCTGGGCCAAGTGCCAGCTGGAAATCTACTGTGTTCAGCAGCTTTACTTTTTAGAGGCTCGACTTTTAGTAAGTTGTCCAGCTTCTGTCCATTTGTGGGAGTTCAGTTCCTTGCTTAAACGCAATACTACAAATATCAAAGAAAATTCTTATTCCCAGCTATTAGTCCAGCCTGCAAACTTGAACAAATGTCAATTGAAAGCACATTCTGAGGCAAACGCTTCAGGCAAGCTTGCGACGGACAGTGTGACAGCTCCGGATTTTCAGCAAAGTACTGCACATACCACTTTCAAGACAAGGAAACAAAAATAATTGTGAGTTCGGAGATTGTGCAGGTGTCACAATGTAAATACTCTGTGGCCAAGGAGAAACATGGTTTCCGAAAATCCCTTGAACATCTTCCATCGAGGGGAATGCAAATAGACCTCATAGCCACTGACAGACATGTTTCAATAGCCAAGGCCATGCGAGAGCCGTTTCCAAACATTTGTCATCAATTTGATGTATGGCATGTTGCCAAATCAGTCAATAAAGAAATTACAGCTACTGGTAAAAAGAAGGGTTAGGAAAATATTTTACCGTGGCCTGTCTTTCAGCAACCATCTTTGGTGGAGCTCCAAAACGTGTGGTGGGTCTGTGGCAATTCTACAAAAAAATGGCACTCATTAATGCACCACTGTTCCAACTTTCACTCATGGACAGAAAACCAATATTTTCACCAATGTGCACATGGACCTTTATCGAAGGAGCAGCAACGCAAGAAGTGGTTGGTTCAATCTTCACCTCCACACAAAGCTCTTGAGAAGATCGTGTTTGATAAAACTCTTTCAAGAGATCTAAATGGACTCACAGAATTCTGTCACACTGGAGATTTGGAGGTGTTCCACAATATGTGCCTAAAGTACAGACCCGAAAGGTTGCATTTCGGCATAAACGGTATGCAAGCTCGGACGTTACTAGCAAGAGAACAATTGAGAACTGCAGGAAACTTGGGGATGCTTTGTTACACAAAGGCCTTTGCAAAACGAAGCAAAAAAAATGGGTGACCAAGCCAAGATACCAGGAAATGGAATTCAATTTTGTGAAAGATCTCACTTTAACTGTGTTGGACATGCATATTCATGGAATGGATCCTGATTTTGTTCCTAGGACACATACTTTGCCACAAAACATTGCAAACGTGCCCTGTCCACCTAAAGCAGATCTGGTTGAACAGTTGACTTCCCGGTATAAATGATTTGCAGCGGTGTTCGTACATGAACAATGGAATGCTATTAAACTCAAATTGCAAAGCTATTAAAAGTATTAAAAAGTATTTAATTATGCACATTTTAATCCGGTTTATGATTGATTAATGTATATCTTGAATGATAACATGCATAGCGGTGGTTGCTTGGTGTCTGTAAAGCTCGACATAGGTGGCCAAAGCGTCCAAATTGTCTTTTCAAATGTATCCTTTTTGTCAAAAATGTTTTGCAAGAAGTGCCAGTTTTAGGATGCCATACAGTGTAACTCTGTGTTTTGCCCCCTCATGCTTTCACCCCGCTCTTGTGTGTCCTTGACTGATCAGGGCACGGGAGGGTCAGATGGATATCAGCATGAAAGGAA
Source organism: Ambystoma mexicanum (assembly GCF_040938575.1). Classification (NCBI taxonomy): domain Eukaryota; kingdom Metazoa; phylum Chordata; class Amphibia; order Caudata; family Ambystomatidae; genus Ambystoma; species Ambystoma mexicanum. Next base: position 547,333,317 of record NC_090932.1, read on the forward strand.
CTGCAGGGTCTGAGCTGGTGAGCTCAGGCCTGGGGGGGGCATAGGTTGTTAATGCACGGGAAGTTTAGTGGAGATGAATGGGCACTTGGATTTATGACTCGTCAGTGTCTCACGTTATCCGGAGAGCACATTTCTCTGCAAGAACAGGCTGTGCGCAGACGTGGTGAGGACATGGGGTGAGCTGGATGAGCTAGGTGCTGCGGATGGTTGAGTTGCATTTGTACAAAGAGAGATGGATTTTCGGGCATAGTAGAAAGATGTCATTGTTCCTATTTCAAAATGGTTTCCACGTTATCTGTTTTACTTACCCTACCTGTGACTGTTTTCCCCAAAAAACGAAATCACTAGCTTGTTGATGATTACAAAGGTATTCATGATAGCGCGGCATTGGTGGATGCCCGCAAACAATTTGTTTATTTTTCGAACATATTTTAAATGCCACGTTGGTCGGCCGGCGGGCTAATCGCTCCCATGGAGTGAAGGTCAATTCATTTGATGTAGCTTGTGGGTTCACACAGACGCGTCTTGTACAGTATGTTTTTGATTTGTGGCTTTCCTTCACAAAAACTAAAGTTACCAGGCATACACGCTCAAAACAAGGTTCAATCGTTGTTCGACCTTGAAAGAAACGGAGGATTCACTATGGATTTAAGAATGGAAGTTGTGGAACACCCGGAAAAATAACATTCATTATTTTAAAACTTGACCATTGGAACATTTATTTTCATTCTATGAAAACCATTGTTCTGAGTGGACACTCTGCGTTACGCCGAAGGAATGGAAATACCAAATATCATGTAAGTTTGACTGAAGACGAGTTTATATATAGACGAACGATTAAAAGTTTCATTTTCTGACCAGTATTGCTTACTTACATTGTTATGGATTGTTGTTGGCATATAGTGACAACATGCAAACACAATCTCTATGCAGGCTAGTAATATCTAAACCACTTCGTCCCATGACATATCAATGTGTGCGATCAACTTTGTATTGTTGGGTAGCAGGCACCCCTCTCTAGAAAGAACATGGCATGATAACCCGTTGTGTTTTTTTGACACTTGTAGTGTCCACAGCCATCGCCTTCAGCTCAATGTACCTTTCACAGATGGAAAATATCGATTTGCATATTTTGTCTTTATCCCGGGCACAGGAGCAGTCCTGCACCAAAATGCTAAGGCAATTCCCTGCTCAACTAAAGTACCTACAGCAAACCCCATACATGTGTTTCAGCCTTGTTGTGCCTCATCGGTGAAGTGGAGCTGTGCCTCTCTGAGCGCAGTGAGCATGGAGTCCACGTCTGGGTTCCCCCAGGTTCCACCAACCGCAAGTTTGTTGCTAATAATCCGTTATAATGCTGTCTATGTGTTGTTCAGATTTTTCCGTCAGCTTTCGCATCCCATTGGGAGCTAAACATACTGCACAGCGCTAACCTCTCAAGCACATCGTATACTCCAACTTTTCCCTGATGTTTTCTGTGTGTTTGCTTTATTTGTGGTTTGTGTTGGTTATTCAGTTTCACCCGGTGCATAATCAAAGGGTAAATGGATACATTTGAATAAAGAACGGCTACTGAAATATATTTTTATTCGGTTCTCTTCACAGCTACAGTCTTCCTTTCTGCGTATGTCATTGTTTCCAGATGCCGAGCAACGGTTTCTTCAACCAACAATGGCAGGTAAGCCTAAATGTATGGATGTCGATTACGCTGATGTGGGACGATCGCCCGGGACCGATGTGCCCTTTGGTAGTACCAGCTACAAGGAGCAACCTGTCATCGTTCATGGTGGGCTAGCAAGAAGCTGATGCAGAAGCCTTGCGAATCAAGGTGCGTCAAATGCGCATTTTCTCCCGAAAAGGAACACTGTGTGCCTCATGATAAAGTTTTGATGCTGTAACCCAAGTACATTCAAAAATTGGTGTTAAATGGAAATCTGAAGATGTTCTTGGAGTGTTTTTGTGAAATAAAAGAACATTATAAATTGCAGAGGATTCATTTTTCTTTTAAAAATAGTGTTTTCTATTCCGATTTGGGACGCGCTGTGCTGTGAGAGGATGAGATTCTTGAATTTCTGAGTTCTGCGTCAACTGACGTTAAAGACGTAGGTGATGACTGGGCGCGTTTGGTTACGCTGCCCACTAACATCATCAAAGTAGGTGGAGAATATCGATAGGAATAGTGATGTCCGCTTCAGGGGCGGGTGATATGATTTAGTGCTGCAGGGGCACTTGAGCTTAGGGCGATCGATCCACGGATAAGATTAGCACAAGATGGCCGCGCCCCGCTCGTTGATTTTGCATGTGTAAAAGTGCGAAAAACGAAGGTAAGTTGCATAGGAAATGTTTTCACGATCGATCAGTTTGCTTAAAACCACATGCCTGAAAGCTCAGGACAATAAAGTGTTTGAGCGCACTATTCCTTTAACATGTCTACATATGCTGCTGTTTTGTGCGTTTTCCACCCCAAAGGTGACCTCTGATGGCCTGGTTCTGCCTTATTGCCGCTAACAGGTGTTCTAGGTAAATGGCATACACATGAGGGGGATAAAGGACATCCCTGTCTTGTCCCTCGTTCTATGTGCACTGCTTCAGAGATTTGATTATTTACTGCCAAGCGGATCAAAGGCATGCTATAGCTTGCTCTGACCATTTGTATATATTTAGGCCTGAAGCCCATTTGGACCATCGTCTGGAACAGATACGGCCACTCCACCCTATCAAAAGCTTTCTCAGCGTCCAGCGAGATGATCGTGGCCGGTATCTGCTTAATTTCTAGTTTTTCTAGGAGATGAATAACCCTTCTGGTGTTATCCCATGATTGCCTCCCTTTTATAAAACCCGACTGATCTTGCCCTATGATCCCCGGGAGCACCTCCTTTACTCTCTGATAGTATCCCAGTGTACATTTTTGCACCTATATTCAATGGCGCAATGGGCCTACATGTCCCACAACTTGTGGGGTCTTTATTCGGTTTCCCGAAAAGGACTACCTTCACTTCTGTCATGGAGTTAGTCACCCCTTCGCCATCCCTAAATGTATTGAACAGTTTTGCCAGAAATCCTTTAACCTTTTTACAGTAGACCTTATAAAACCCCCCAGTAAAGCCATCTGGCCCAGGTGCTTTAATGCTTGGCAAGTTTTTGATCACTCTTTCCACCTCCTCCTCCTTGATTTCCCAGCCAAGGCTCTTCTCCTCTTCAGCCATCATCCTTGTCAATTCTATGCTTTCTAGGAATGCCTGTATCTTTTGTATATCAGGTTTCCCCCGTAGAGTAGAACTCCTTGTTAATATGCTGTGAATGCCTGGGTTATCCCTCTTGATTCCGTTGTTAGCCTGCTGTCTGCTAGCTTTATCCCCTCTACATGCCGCTGACCATTCAGAAGTTTCAGGAGCCTAGCTAGCATTTTATCTGCCTTATTTGCGCTCACGTAATATCTTTGTTTAAGCCTTAATAGGGCGCTTTTTTCCTTTGATGTGTTTAGGAGCCGCAGCTGGCTCTGCGCCTCCTCAACTTTATTGTACTTCTCCCTAGTCTTCCAGCTTGCCAATAGACTTTGTGCCTGCGTCAGTGCTACCTCTAGTTCTTTCTCTAATCTGTTTCTTTCTTTCTGCTTTTGTTCTTTTAAAGAGATCTTCTCCCCCCTCAACACCGCCTTAAAGGCATCCCACACACACCTCAGTGGGGCCACAGCTACATTGTTGAATGTGAAGTATTCAAGTATTTTTCCTTCACCTTTTCTCGCATTACCGAATCCCTCAATAGGTCGCTTGGAAGCCTCCATGACCATAGTGGGCTATTTGGTTTTAGCTCCACTAGCTATATCCTCATCGAAGCATGGTCCGATATTTCTATCGGACCAAGTTCTATGTCTATTAGTGAGCCCAGTATCCCGGGGGTCCCCCATGCATAGTCTGTCATTGAATATGTCCAATGCACATGCAAGAAGCATGTATACCCTGTCTCCTGTCCCTTTTTCACCCTCCACAGATCCTTTAGCGCCATCCCATTCTATCTCGTACCGCCTCCGATGGCTGTACGCCCTTATGTATATTCTGGCCACTATTATCGATCTCCGGGTCCCAGGTCATATTAAAGTCTCCTGTAATGATTAGTTCATTGACTGCAAATTGCTCTAGTTTCCCCAGGACATCCTTTAGAAATGGATCACAACCTGTATTTGGGGCGTATATGGTCCCTGTGGCGATAGATCTCTTTCCTATCTGTGCTTGAAATGAAAGAATATGATACTCCCATTCCGGTCCATTAGCATATTTATTATTCTAGTGCTCAGTGTATTCTTGAAGCCTATCATTACTCCTGCTGGTTTATTGCTAGCATTTGCCTGGTATAATTGTGAATATTGCTGTAACTGTATGTTATGCTTGCCGTCTTTCCTTATGTGTGTCTCCTTTAGTAGGAATATGTCCGCGTTCTGTTTATCTGCGTTTGGACATTCTTCCATTTTACCAGCGTTTTCAGGCCCCTCACGTTATGTGAGAAAATCAGTATTGGCTTTGGTTTATCATGCTCCTCCTCCCCTGATCTTTGTGCACCTTATGTGTCCTTCCCTTTTCGTCTATATGCCAACATGAGTGCTGTTCCTCTTGCCCTCCTCCTCCCCGGACCTGACTCGGTATCCATGGACACTTCCCACTTAGTGGGCACCGACCCATGTTTCACTCGGACCCCTAGGTTTCTCTAACCTGTTCGATTCCAGGTGGTGCCTCTTCTCCTCCCCGCCGGGCCACCATATTGCAGGACCAACTCTGCTGTTCATAGATGTCTGTTTGGGTGTCCCACTCTTCCCCTGCTGGATTCAGTTTTGAAACAACGTTGGCCCTGCTTGCCTTGGGTCTCTACTCCTTCATTTCCTGGGTCTAGGGCCTTTCAATTTCTCTCCATTTTCTTGTGTACAGTGGACCATTCCCAGGTCTTGGTTCCCGCCTGCGTGCATCGCTGTTTCTCTTATCTGCAACTGCCTCCTCTGTTTCCATCCCTAGAATTGCCAATCCTTTGTCGCAAGTTGTCACTCTTTGTTGTCTCCCCTCCCAAGGGAATATTAAACCAAATGGAAATGTCCATTTATATGGGACTTTTTTTTCCTGCAGTTTCCTGGTCACCGGGCCCATCGCTCTTCTTTTCTGCAGGGTGGCGGTCGCCAGATCTTGGAATAGGCTAACCTCCGAGCCATGTATTGTTATTGTCTCTTGTCCCCTTGCGGCTATCAGTATTTTCTCCCTCTCTTCGTACGATGCCAGTGCCGCCAGGACGTCTCTGGGCCTGTTCCCTTCTCTGCTCCTCTTCGGGCCCACTCTGTGTACCCAGTCTATTCTTCTCCTCCTGGGTAGTTTCTGCCAGCAAATTGGCAAAGCATTGTTGGATAATGCCTATTAGCTCCCCAACTGAGATCGCCTCCGCCAGGCCTTTGATCCTAATGTTAGAGCGTCTCAAAAGATTTTCCAAATCCTCTGTTTGTATCTCAAGGTTTTGTGTGGCGGAGGCTATCTGTTCCAATAATTCAGAGTTCTTTGCACACCTCCTTTTCCATTTGACAACCCTTGTTCCGTTAGGTCCACTCTGCTCAGGGAGTTGATGTTGTCTCTAATTTCTTTTAATGTTTCCTTTAAGTCCTCTTACAGGCCTCCGAGCTGCTGCGGAAAGGAGGCCGACATTCTCTCCTCCATGTCCAGTAGGTACCTTTGTAGGTGGTCTTTGTTTAGGGCCATGGCCTGTATCCCCTCTGTTTTCTTCATCCCACTCTGGCATGCCTGCTCTTCCTGCGCTGTTTTCACCGGGTCTTTTTGCCAAAATCTTTCTAATTGACTTTCTTTTGGTTTTTCTTAGGAGACTGTTTGCCGGGGTCTGTTTCCCCTTTGTACCTGGCATCTACAGGTGGGGGCTAGCTCCCAAGTCTGCGCTCCTTCCTCACTCCCCTGGTGCTTCCTTCCGTGAGAGATTGGTGTTTTCACCCGTTGCTGGTCCGTTGTTCACTGCTTGTCGTCTCCATTTGCCTCCTGGAGTACTGTTATTGCCCAACCGGCTGCTGTCTTCTGGTCTCACTTGTCTGTCCTCCAATTACTCCCTCTCAGGGGTCACTAAGCCTTTTTGTCCCGGTGCAGTTAATAGGCTTTGTGTCTTTCTTCCTTAGTGTATTTGCTGCCAATTCAATGGGAAGCCTCCCCTCTGCAGCACCCTTTATTGCCGTTATACGTTTATTTAATTGGCTGTTGCAGCCCTTGCGCAGTGCCTGCCTCCACAAAGTCTTAGGTTTCCACCCACTATGATTTCCAGACCGTGGGGGTCACACGACAGGTCTGTTTTCCTTGCTGGTGCTTCTCGGGGTCCTCTCTTATCGTCCTCCCTTCGCTTGTCCTCGCAGTCAGGTACCTGTTGCTTACCGGTGCTGCAGTGCCGTGTTTTATTGAATCGGCTTGCCCTATCTACTTTTCACTTCCCCTTGGCGGGGAGCGATCCCGGGACTCTGCGTTAGGCTGGCTCCTCTTTTCTATCCCCGTCGTCCGCTCCCCTCCTCACCTCAGAGTTTCGTATATGTCCAACCCTCCTAGGTGGGCCCTTCTCATCGTCGACTCCTTCACTACTTCACAGCGGGGCTTCTCAGTTGGCGGGGCTCCTCTTCTCCTGGTCCCTTCGCTCTGCTTCTCGGAGGGGCTGCACCGTTGTCTGGGCTCCTCCTCACGAGCTTCCCTCCGTGCTGCATCCGTTGTCTTCCTCCTGCTTTTCCCTGCACCTGGACGGCGGGGCTTGGTGGCTCTGTTCCGCTTTCTCCCCGAGGGGATCCGCACTCCCAGCAGCTTCCTTCCAATACACGCTCACCAACACTGCTCCCGGCTGCCAGTCTCAGCGCGGCTTAGGTCCATTCCTCTCTGAGGTCTTTCAACACCAGTTGAGCGTTCTGCAGTCCTCTGTGGGTGCTCTGGGCCGTTCTTTAATCTCTTTCTCCCTGCACCTGAGTCTCAGGGGTAGGCGGCTTTGTTCTGTTTCCTCTCCAGAGGGATCCCCACTCCCAGCTGCTGGTTTTCAACTCCTTGCTTGCTTTAGATGCTTCCGACTGCCAGTCTCAGCGCAGCATGGATCAGTTCCTCTACAGAGTTCTTTTAACGCTTGTCATGCGTTTTGCCGACTTCTGTGGGTGTTACGAGCACACACTGGGTGCCTTTCTCACTTCCAGCCAAAGACGCAAGTTTTACTGCTGTTTAGATCCTGCTTAAATTATCTCCTTTCAAGGCACAGCTGGGACCTCACAGGAGCGCACCTTCACTCCTCAGTGGACATCTTGGAATCTCCACCCCCAGGTTTTTGTTGCCTCATTGGTAGGTGGAGGTGCAGGGCCAAGGGAGGCCGGCCAGAGGGAAGACGGGAGCAGGGGTCCCAATGAGGACAATCTGTCTTACTGGCATTGAGGCAGAGGTCGTTATGCTGCACACCACGACGGAATTGTGGAACGAAAGTCAGGTATGAGTGAGGAGTCGTCAGAGGGTAGCCTGAAGGAGAGCTGTGTGTCATCCGTGTAACACTGAAAGTTGTAGGTGAAGGTGGCTATCATACAGGCCAAGGGGGCCATGTTGCCATTGAAAAACCATGGGGATAGTTTAGATCCTTGGGGGATAGTGCACATAGAGTGATAGGGGAGAGGAAGTACTCAAATTCCACCTGGGATGGGCGGTCTGAGAGGAAGGAGGTTAGCCATGCACGGGCCTGATCAGTGATGCCTAGGGTATCACAGAGGCATGCGATCAGAGTGTTGTGGTTCATTGTATCGAAGGCATAGGAGAGGTCGAGTAGAACGAGGACAGAGGGAGAGTTAGTATCAAGGTTTGAGAGCAGATTTTCACAGGTCTGCAGAAGAGCAATTTACGTGCCTCTGGATGCTCTAAAGCCAGACTGGTGGTCATGGAAGCAACCAACATATTCAGTGTGGAGGGTAAGCTGATAAATAGCCATCTTCTCCAGGAGTTTACCATCGAAAGGAGTGATAGAGATCGGGCGCTAGTTTGCCCGAATGGAAGGGTCAGCAGAAGGTTTTTTGAGGAGAGGGTGCACAAGGGCGTGCTTAAGAGCAGTGGGGAAAAGTCCAGTGGTGAAGGAGAGGTTACAAATGTCGGCCAAGGTTGGGGCGAGAGAGTCATTGTTGTTCTTGATGGTTTTGGAGGGACAGGGGTCCACTTTTTTGCAGGAGGCTTTTATTGACCAGACTTGTCGTGTGACCTCCTCAGGTGTGACAGGGATGAGAGAAGGGGAGGGGTAGAGGTGGCCAAGGGCGGTGCAAGAGATTTTGGTGCAAGAGGTGGTGAGGAAGAGAGAGGATAGGATGTCCTGTGTTGTTGAGATGAAGTGTGCAACCAGGGCCGAGCAAAGGGCCTGGGTAGATACAATGGTGGAGGATGCTGCAGTAGGGTTCGCTAGTTCCTTGCAGTCTTTAAAAAGTTCAGCTGTGTTATTGAATGCTGCAGAGATACGGGCTTGAATAAAGACTTTTTTTTGGAGTGGATGCAGAGTCTATACTGCCTTTGAAGGAGGTGGCGGGCCAGTTTGTCATAGGGTGCGCCTGAGGAATCCCATTTCCGTTCTGCTGCCCTGCACTTGAGTTTAAGAGCAGCCAGTTCAGAGTCGTACCAAGAGTAGGACTTTTTGGTAGGCTTTAGTCGTACCCTCCTGACGGGGGCAAGAATATCAAGAGCGTTGGAAACAGAGAGGTTAAAGTTAGTGAGGGCTGTATCGGCGTCGGGGGGGTCAGCCACAGGAGTAGAAGGAGCAGAATAGGTGGAGGCAAAGGCAGCTACTGACACTCTTTTCATGGGTCGGATGACCTTGTAGATGGCAGGCATTGTCTGGCTTACCAATGCAAGAGGAGAAAAGCACTTCAAATGAGAAGAGTGATCAGTCCAGTAGAGAGAAGTAGTGAGACGGATAGATAGGGGCATGTCAGTTGAGATGAGAGCATCCAAGGTGTGGCCAGAGGTGTGCATTGGACCAGAGGATAAGATGGAAAGAGAGAGTTGCAAAGATTGCAGAAAGGTCCTGAGGAAGCGGGTGTGTTGAGATGGATGTTGAGATCACAGAGTAGTAGGAGGAGGAGGAGGAAGAGGAGGAGGAGGAAAGGAGAGAGGAGGACTTGTCAGCCCATTCCAAAAGGAAGAGGGAGGGCTGACCTGGTGGCCGATAGGTGGCCAGCAGGAGTGAGGCACTAGGAGAGAGGGAGAGCCTGCAGACCAGGCACTCAAAGGATGAATAGGCCTGAGTGGGAATGACGGACAGAGGGATCCACTCAGGGAAGATCATAGCTACTCCCCCACCTAGTCTGTTTGGTCTAGGCAGAGAATATCTTGTAGCCTTCTGGGAGAAGTTTGTTAAAACTCACTACAGAGCTATCCTTGAACCATGCGATGTCAGAGGAGTGTTTGACAGCTGAACAAGTGTTAAGCGTGGCGATGTGGAGAAGAATGCCATCTGTGAAACACTTACGGGGGAGGAGCACGGGACGTTGATCTTCCCCATAAGTGGCGAGAGTGCCTGAGGGACAGAGGTGGAAGGAGCAGGTGGAGCCAAGGCCAGCAAGGGAGCCGGGACCTGAGTGGTTGAGAAAGGAACAGAAGGGGCAGCAGGGGGTGAGGGAGCCCCAGATACGGTGTTAGAGGTTGGCAGGTACACCAAGGTGTAGGAGGCTGACAAGGTTGTCAATGTGGTGGGTGGAGGCAAGGAGGCCGTGGCGAGGGTAGAAGGGTGGTTAGGCGGTGGCAAGGTAGCCAGTGTCGGCACAGCTGGCAGGGGAGCCAGAGATGCTGAAGGAGATGGTGCAGAAGGAGAAGTGAGGTTGATGAGACTGGGGAGCAGCCTATCAAAGAGTAGAAGGTTGGGTTGAGGACCCTGTACCATGATGGTACCAATGTGGTAGACATTGATGATGACCCTGGAGGTGGAGAAGAGGGCAAGAAGGACCTCCCAAAGGGTGCCACTAATGATGGGTGAGGAAGAGAAAGGGGTGAGAGTCCATAGTTCAGGTGAGAAACGACAAAGAGGATTTCAGTGAGAGTCTCTCTGGCAGAGACAGTGACTTAGGGATCTGCAATTGGAAGGCCTGGGTTAGAGCTTAGTGTGTCCTTCTTGAGGTTCTTCCTGCCGGACTTAGTAAGGGGTGAAGGATAAGAGATAGAGAAGCAGTTGGAGAAGACAGGAGAGATAGAGAGCGCCATAGCAAACCGTGGAGAATGAGGTGCACTTAACCAGGCTGAGGCCACAGAGGCATGGGAAAAACAGTAGGTAGGGGGGGGAGAAGATGGGCAACAAGAGTGGGAGAAAAACACTGGAAAATGGGGGGCGGTCATATGCACAGAAAACAGTGAACAAGCAGAGGAAAGGGGATAGTGGGTGTAGGGCTAAAGGGAATAGTAACACAGAGACAATGAACACTGAGAGGGATGAGGGAGCAGGTAACAGCCCAGAGAGAGGGGAACCAATCACTGTAATCCCAATGAACAGTGAGAACACAGTGGGAGATGAGGGTGAGGGAACAGCTAGAAAACTAGGCAGAGAACAGAGGGGGTGGAACTGTCAGTACATTCTCATGATAAACAGGTTGTGCACAACGCGAAGATCAAATTTAGTACAGCAGCAAACAATCAGCATGTGCACACAGCTAAATTCAAATCTAAAAAACAGTAGCAAGAAATCAGGATGTGCACACAGCTAAATTCGAACAGCAGCAGACAATCAGGAAGGGTGAGCTCAATAAAATGTGACAATATTTAAGCTCCTTCAGACTCTTACGCATGATTCGACCTGAGAACCCCTGCCATAGTCCAAGGACCTGGAATATGCCTTTGCCATTTAAGGTACTCATTCGATACCTGGCCCAAGAGGCCCACAGCTTTGCTCACTCAAGTAAAAATGTAATGATTGCTTCAGTGAGCTAAGACTGGGTTGCCCCTGGTTTTGCATCAGCACAGGATTATTTTGAGAGATGAGCCACATGTCTAGCTCATAATGTCGGGAGAGAGTGGTCAAAGCACAAAGATATCTGCACGTCCAGTACCAGAGGGTCCCTTTTTTAAATGTGCAGACCGATTTCGTACAGCTACCCATGTGGATGAAGCTTTCATATTGTTTTAGTGATAATGGATGTGTTCTTTGGGTGGGTGGAAGACTACCACTGCAGGATTGCTTACTGAATTTATACCTCGATTTGGACCTTGGTATAGACCGTGACGGGGGTGCCTACTTTACTGGTCAAATTATTAAGGAAGTGTGCAAGGGTGTAGAAATCTCAGCAGTGTCACTGTTGTACCGCCTCAGTCGAGCGGTTTTGGAGAATGCCGAAATGGCGGCCATAAGCATAGTGTGTCCAAAGTGTCTCAGGAGACAGATCTGACATGGCCACAGGCTTTGCACCTAGAGTTGTTTGCCATGTGCAATCACCCTCAGTGCAAGCATGGTCTGTCCACACATGAGATCCTTACAGGGCCCCCCATGCAAGTAGGAACTGCTCCCGCCTGCAGCTTCACACCTCCGGAATCTGTACTTGGAGGCTGAAACTGTTCTCGAGTATTGTCGCACGTTGGTCAAAACTGTTCGCTCTCTTCATGCCTAGGTCTGAGCTGCCTTGCCAGAATCGGCAACTGAGCCTGGCCTTCCTCTGAAACCCAGCGATTGGGTCTTTGTGAAGATTCACTGGCAAAAGTCTGCACTCAAGCCCAATTTGTGCGCCTCAAGTACTGCTGACCACGCATACATCTGTAAGGTGTTCCGGACTGACATCTTGGATACATGCTGCCCACTGCTGCAAAGTCCCAGCACCCGCCGATGACACCACCTCCCTTCATCCGATCATCCGTAGCCAGGTCCTGGCACTGCCGCGAGCACCAACTCCTCCCTCAGTGACACTGCCTGCTGGTGCCAGTTCCACCCAGTACTGCAGGCCTTCTACGAGCAGTGACGGAGACAGAGACCACTGCTCCACGTGCATCAGTACACCCAGGTACTGAACCAATATACCGAGCTCTGCAACTTGTTCACACGTGTGGGGTCTCTGTTGGAGCTGCTGCTCGAGCTCCTGCAGCAACCGATTGATGCACCGGAGGGAACAACCCCGATTCCGGTTCTGCTACTTGCATACCACCTCCAGCGCCTGTCCCCGCTGGATCTCTCGACTCCTGGAAAGGCACTCCACTCTTCTCTTCTGGGGATTTTTTGCCTGGATCTCAAACTTGTCACCCGAGGCCCCGGACCCTGTAGTATTTCACATTTCCAGATGTGCTTCAATGATCCTCCTAATTTCCCCAGACCAGTTACTCAGGGGGTCAGCAGTGTTTCACCTTTCATCTGAGGCTACTGGCCTTGTGTGCTCATCAACAGGGGTACACTATTTATGGTAATAAGCAGGTGTCCATGTTACCTTTTAATCAACACCAGTGTAGTCATCATTAATTGCGCTTTCGATCATGATTTTTCCTTTACGTAATCCAGGTATGCCACTTATTCTGGGAATTATTTCATCTGTGGTGACAAAACTTTTCCCTAATTTTCCATTAATTTGGGCGCAAACTGTTACATGGTATATGTCCTACCTGCCGTCTGGCATACCTGTACCTTCCCAGCACAGCCCGCCCAAAACAAAGCACAGCTTAGGAAGTGTTTATTGCTGCCATGGGTTACCTTATACCAGCCCTTTAGGGCAAGCTCAACCGACGCCGCCAGACCAGTTTGTCTGAACGAATTGGGGATATTGCAAATGCTTCTGTGTCCCCTCCGACACCACTGTCCCGTGAACAAATGGCCATCTGAACCATGGTTCTCCAAAACCGTTTGCTCTGGACACTCTCTTAGCCTCACAAGGAGAGATGTGTGCAATTGTGAAGAGCGAGTGCTGCACTTTCATACCCAGTTATACCAGCAACATCTCAGACATTGTCTCACACATCCATAGTACTGCAATTCGCCTCCACATCCACCCTGAATCCACATGGACCTTCGGTTTCTGGGTATCGAGTGTTATGGGACCACTAGGTGCATCCATATGCCAAATACTACTCATAACTCAGAGCCTGTCCTGTCTGTTGATGAGTTGCAAATGTCTCTATTATCACACATGTGCCCATTACTCAGAAGCTCCCCAGAACACTCAGGTGTTTTACTGTAATACTACAGAAGAAATAGTGCTATGACTTGCTAGAATGTGATGTTTGTTCCCCCAAAGATGGAATGGATGAGACTGGAGTGGTTTCATACGAGGGAATTGTGGTGGGAAAACTGGGTTTGGATATATTTAATGAACATCTTGATCACCTTGCTGCCTTGTAATAATGCTCAGGCAATGCTAACTGCCATTTTTAACAAGTGTCTTATTGCCATAGTTGTGTGCGCCCTATGTTCTAATGCGCATGTCCTAACTTTGAAGGCTTTACCCCGTAGTACCTATAGGTGCTCGCTTCCACTGTTCCCGCGTCTGACGGGTTTCCCTTTTAGCATACTGAAGCGTGTTTTACAGTGCCGCCTTCCTCGGCAAGGCGGCTTTAGAAGTCGGACGTTGTCATATAGGGAGCTGGCTCACTTGCTCTGAGCCGTGTGGGAACTGTAGAAGTAGCTTGCACAGTGCAACTAGAAATGTATCAATGTTTGTCTTCCATCCTGATTATGCTTTCTTGAGCATGAGAACGCAGCCTCGTCCTAAGGCTTGTATGCTGAGACACCGTTCAATCACCTGAAACATGGTTTCTTGACGATATCTTGCTATGTCTGAAACCTCCCTCTCCATTCAAATCCATGTATGCTCTCCTGTATAGCACCCAGTGTCTGGACGGGAGGGGGGTTGCTGCACCGAGTCCCAATCCACAGAAAGTATGCAGATATCTTTCCACAACAACAGTATGGAACAACCGAGTCTACATGCACCCAAAATCAAAATATCACTCCTGAGTGTTGTGGGGCGCTCTGCAGCCCTGCGATGTTCCGTGAGCCCCCACCCGCCACAGATTCACACACGAGACGTCTGTTCAGTTCAGGCTCCCAGGTCGGACTGACCGCTGGGGCACGCCCCCTTTATTTAAAGGCACGCGAGGAGTGTAACGTCACTCCGCCGTGTACTGAAGCCCTTAAAGGGGCAGCACCACACGCCTCCTTTTTCATGAGGACAAACAAAACAATATAACCATCACACTCTTAAAACAGAACTATCACTTCAAAACCAGAACCCAACCACCCGAGTCCGCTTGTCACTAGCACCCCACCGGGGTTGCTCGGAATTATTGTTCCAACACATAGTCACTGAGGCAAACGGTTTTCCCCCGCCCTGTCCTCAGGGGGTACCTCCTCCTCGCCTCAGGGATTGGGGATCCCTCGGCGGCCGTCACACTGACGGGAGAGCGAGGGAGGGGGGCGGCACCCCGGCCCTCGTCTGGAATGTCCACAACGTCCGGGGGTACCTCCGTCCTGGGTTCCCCCAGTCTTTTCTAGAAGCTCACATTTCTTGTGACCGATGCCTTGCCATCCGAGGCCGTCACCATGGACCCTTTTACAGCCAGTACATCCAATGGCTCATGTTTGTACGTCAGGGATAACTTCCTGTGGGGGTGCCTATTTCTGATCAGCACCTCATCACCAGGCACCAGTTGCTAAGGCCTCCTCTGATTCTCCTGGTCAGTCCTTAGCCTGCGGTCATGCTCTATTTGTTGGTCATCAATGTCCGCTGGCTCCTTTTCCCCCGACCTCTGGTAACAGTCCTTTTGGGCACCGCTTGAATAGCGCTTCCGCCAGGGCCACTCCCGTGGATGTGTGGGGCGTGGTCCGGTAGACGCGCAGCAACTAGTATAGCGCCCTTTCCAGGCATCGGCCTTGCCCCTGCACTCTGTGGAACACTTTGTTTAGGGTGCACATCAGTCTCTCGGCCTCCCCATTTGTCCTGGACCAGAGTGGGGTGCTCTTCCTGTGCTGAACCCCATAGTCTTCCATCAGGGCTGCAAACTGCTTGCTCTGAAATGGTGCTCCATTGTCCGAACATAGAGTTTTGGGGAGTCCATGAGCCACGAAGATCTTTTCCATGGCCACCACAACATGATCGAAGGCCAGCGACTCAATGAACTCCACTTCCGGATATCTGGACCATTCGTCGACCACCAACAGGAAATGGGTGCCCTGCGTTGTGGATCCAAAGTCGGCATGCACCACCTCCCAGGGTTGCATGCCGTGGGGCATGGCTTCAATAGAGGGCTCTCTCTGGGTTGGGGATGCCACCTGGCACCACACACACGAGGCCACAAATTCCTCCACTCGTTTGTCCAGCTCAGGGAACCACACCTTGAGGCGCAGGCGGGCTTTGGTCTTGGCGGCCCCTTGATGACCTTGGTGGGCCAGCCCGATGACCTTGGTGGGCCCACCCGATGACCGCCTGGACCTTTGCCTGAGGGACCACAATCCAATCACCCCTAAGTAGGAGGCCAGTCGCGAAGAACGACAATTCATTCCTCACCTTCCACAGCTGCTCGAGTGCCACCTTCGCGTCCTGTGTATGATTCGCCAGAGAGTCCAGCACCCTCTTCTAGGGACCCTGTTGCATCACCGATGTTAGGATGCGAAATCGCTCGTCCTGGGCTGCCGCCGCTTCCAGGTCTTCCAATGGCAGGGCGTTCGGGGTCACCGCCTCCACCACCAGCTGAACATGGTCGTCTGCTTCCTCTGCGCAGACCTCCACCCCGCTCTCGAGGTCACCCCTTGGATGGCGGTACAGGTAGTCAGCCGCGTTGTTGGAGTCTGGCCGATAGACCAGTGAGACCCCATATTCGAGCAGCGCCAGCATCCACCTTTCCTTGCTGGTGGTTTAGAGGACGAACCGGCCAAGATGGGGAGAAGCGGCTCGTGGTCGGTCACGACCATCACTGGTCTGCCCAGAATGTATAATCGGAAGTGCCTGCACCCCCACAGGACAGCCAAGGCCTCCTGCCCAATCTGGGATTAGTGCTGCTCGGTCTCAGACAGCACCTTGCTGGCATACACCACCGGCCTGACACTGGAAACGGTGCCAACCTGTGTCAACACTGCCCCTAGGCCAAACGGGCTGGCATCCACTATGATTTCCGACGGGAGCGCAGGATCAAAGAATGCCATAGTGTCATCGGCTATGAGGGCGTTCTTTATGTCCTCAAAGGCCGCCTGTTCAAGCGGTCCCCACTTCCACACGGTCTCCTTCTTTGTGAGAGCCCGCATGGGCTCTGACCGAGAGGCCAAGTTCTTTATAAAACGGCCACAGTAAGTCACCATGCCCAAGAAAAACTGTATCTCCGACACATTTTCTGGCGAGCAAGCGTCCTTGATGTCCTCGACTTTGCGGGGTTAGGGGATACACTTCCCTCCCTGAACACAAATCCGAAGAACTAGATGGTCGGTTTCAAAAATTCACATTTATCCTGGTGGAGCGTCAGACCCAGGGACTGAATCTGTTCAAAAGTCTTGGCGAGCTTGTGCAGATGTTCCGCCTCTGATTTTGCCAACACAAGAATATCGTCACTAATGTTCAAGACCCCGTCGAGGTCCACCAAGGCACCACGGATGATATTTTGAAATACCTCAGCTGCAGAGGACACCCCAAAACTTAGCCTCTTGTACCGGTACAACCCTCTGTGAGTGGTGAAGGTTGTTTGTAATGTACCTGGATTCGGGGTGCAGCACGACCTGGTGGTACCCGGCCCTAAGGTCCAATTTTGAAAAGAATCAGGCCCCCTGCAGCTCTGCAATGATTTCATCTATGGTTGGTGTTGGGTGTCGCTCTCTCCGGATTGGAGAGCCTCATATCAACACAGATCCTCACCGAGCCTGGTTGCTTAGGTTTTCGGGCAACGACGATGGGGGAACCCACGGTATTGGACCTTCAACCTTCTCGATCATATCGAGATTGACAAGATTGTCCAGTTCCTTGTCCACTAACTCCCACAAATGGAAAGGCACCCGGCGGTGTTTGAGAGCGACGGGCTGCACTGAGTCATCGATATGCAGCCTCACCGGATCGCCTGCCTATCTGTCCGATCCCTTGGAACAATCGGGAGTACTTTTCCAGTAAAGTTTGGATGTCGTCCACGTATACAAAGTACGCGAAACTCACAATCCCTAGGGCTTCCGTCGCAGCACAGCTCAGCACCGTGTTCATGTTGACAGGTGTTACATAGAATCGGGCCCTTATTTTCGAACCACCATGGCCCACCTCCGCCACAAAAGCACCATCTAGGGGAATTGGCTGGGATCCCCCAAATGTGAAGATGGGTGCCCTGGGGGCAGTCAGTTTCAGGGGGCACTCCATGGCGTCTAAGTGTTCCCTGGACATCATGTTGACGGAGGCCCCCATATCTACTAGTACCGGGACAGATGATTCATTGACTGAGACAATGCACCACGGTTGCCGTCTGTTCTTGGATTTGAGGACCTCGACGCTGGAAACAAAGAAAATGTTCTCCTCTTCCTCTTCCTCGTCCAGCTGTGCACCTTCTTCACCCTGATCGACCGGGGCGATGTTGGGTGGGCGTGATCGGCGAAAGTAGCCAGACCGAACCGGGCCCTGCATCACCATCACTGGTAGGGATGCCCTGCATACTCGGGCTTAGTGGTTGGCTTGGCCACAACAACCTTGGCTTTCCGCCCCTGTCACGGAAATTACCTGCTGGTCTCCTGGTACCTCTGCCACCACGGCCCACAGCACAGACCTCCTCCGCCTTGGCTGGGTGCCCTCCCGCTTCCATTCTGGATGCATGTACCTCAGACACTTCTTGGCAGTGACCCAGCTCGAGGATACGAGGCAAGTGATCCCAGGTTCCTGCAGCACCTGTCTGCGTAGCTTCCCCGACGAGCAGCGTTGGATCAGCTGGTTCCTGACCATCGCATCCGGGTTGTCCCAGGCTAATGCCACTGATAGCTGCCTGAGACGGCCATATAAGGTGTCCAGAGTCTCATCCTCTTTTTTGCAGGTGGATAGCATGAGAAAACGTTCATAGTCTGCATTTGCCAAAGGGAGGAAATAGTCATTAAGAGCCACTTTTGCTGCACCATAGGAGGTGTCTGTTGGTTGGAGCGAGTCAAGTATTTCATGTACCGCAGGCCCTGCAGAGTACCATAGGGTCGCCAACTTGCTGTCCTCGTTGGTCTCCATTGTGGCCCTAAAGTACATGTCGAGGCGATCAATCCACCGCTTCCACCTAGGCCCCAGGCTGGATGGAGGGCCAGACACATCAAATTCAGGATTGGGTGAAATGCCCTTGGAGGTCTCATCTGGTCCATAGCTTGAGGTACAGGAAGGGGCAGAGGCTGGATCACAGGTGGAGGCTGGACCTGGGCCAGTGGCTGGGCTACTGGCTGAGCCCCAGCTTGATCAGCCTGATCATTCATGGGTCAAGCGCACAAGCACCCCTCCTTGGATGACTATGGGGCCGCAACTCGCCCAGACAGTCTGAACACTGCAGGCCTTCTTGATCTTCAAACTTCCACATCAGTCCAGGATGCAGTGTAGGCTACACCAACATAGTCCCAGCCAACCAATGTGATGAAAAGTGGGCCACAGGCAAAGCAGGAAGTGTCAAAGAATTGAGCTAGGGAGGCCTTGGGACTACCAAGGAAAAACAGCAAGCTTTCCCCAGCACCTCACCTTAGCTCGACGAAATGCACATAAAAAATCGAAATGTCCAATATTTGATGGGCTGTGCGTGCAGAAACAGCTGCCCGCTGTCGGTATGTCCAAAAATTAGACCTGGATGGCATGTGGTAGCCCCTCCGGAGCGCTGAGATCATACTAGGCCTCATCAAAAAAATGGCCACCAGCTGCGTGGTCCACACCCTCTCCACGGCATAGAACGAGCCAATTCCATACCTCGTTCGATTACAGTTTTTTCAACGCCGGTCCCGACTCCAGTCTCGTCGCCATTGTTGTGGGGCTCTCTGCAGCCCTGCGATGTCCCGTGAGCCCCGCCCGCGACAGACTCACACACGAGAAGTCTGTTTGGTTCAAGCTCCCAGGTCGCACTGACCGCTGGGGCACGCCCCCTTTATTTAAAGGCACGCAGCAGAGTTTAGGGAGCCTTAAAGGGGCAACACCACGCTGAGTGTGTCGGTCCTTCTTCTGGAGAGGGTGCAATTTTATTACAATAAAAGGTGTCCTTCAATCTCAAATCAAATCTAATTATTCCATCCAGATTACCTCCAAGATAATGTAGGCCTATCACTGATTCAGTACACTCAATTAATGAGTTTTATACACGATTAAAAATAGATCACTACAAAGCACCTATAATTGGTCCATAGTCACAAGAAACATATGCTTGTGTTCATCTTCTTGGCCCAGACATGTTTCAGTTCAACCATTCCTAAACCGCTTAATTTGTAAAAAAAATAAGTGCCAGTGCCCCCAAAATATTGGCCCAATAATGCCAGTCGCGGCACCTCCTGCAGTGTGGGCGCGGCGCCGCCTTCAGCACAGGCGCGCTGGCCGCGCCAGTTCAGTGCTAGACCTACCTAGATCGGCCCACCACCAGCCCATCACACTGCTGCTACTCCATGTCACATGTTTGGCGCTGCAGCAACTGCTGGCACAGGCTAGTAGTGGGATGGATGGGGAAGGGCACACATGGGTTCAGAAAGTATAATGCTTTAAAGTTTGAAAACACTTGTTATGGTAGGTGTAGTGGTTTCAGCATTCCGGCAAACCCAGAGGCAAAAGAGTGCATTTGAACACACATCTAAGTTCTAGACCACACTTGTTAGACGTCTGGACCATACTTGCTGTCCTCGAAGTGATAATGCATTTGATAAAATTGGTGCAAACCTGTGGATGTTATCTAACTTGTCAATTTTGTAGAATGACATCCCCACTGCCCAGCCCACCCCCTCCCACCGCCCCGTTTCCCAAATGGCTCTAAGTGGAGCTGGGTTGCAATCATTGCCCCGGGACTCAGGATAGCTCAGCAGCAATGTGCTCGATTGGAAGCAAGACAACACGAAGCAACACAGGTTCGATCTTTGACTCTTCGCTTAGAAACCTCTGAGTATTAAGCACATTATAAATACGCAACTGAGACATGCTCCTCCTGTAACTGCGCCTCGATGCCCCTGGGCTGTGTGAGCGCTTTAAAAATGCAAATAAATAAAAAAGCGTTCTGTTTCAGTCACTGTTGCACTGTATTTCTCTCTACCCCTTCTGCCCCATCTGACAGTCTGTTTAAGTACACCAAGTATTGTTAATCGGTTACCTCAGGAAGAGCACCCATTCCTCAGTCACCTCATCCAGGTGTTTTGTGTGATCAATTTACTCTCAAGCCCTTATGAGTCATCACATATCATAAATGCATCCCCCTTCACCCTTCCTTCAAGCATGAGCATGGTGTTGAATAACTTGGAAAAAATAATTTCTGCAAGACATTGTTGTGAAATCAACGACCTGTGCTACTTCTGCTTTAGGGCCTCTTTCCACCTTAACACATATTAAAAAAACTAAATATGTTTTATCACCCAATATTCAGGAGCCAGAGGAGAATGCATATTCGGATATCTCCTTCCCACTGACATGTTCTTCACATACTTCACTAAACTGCAGGGTATAATAGACACCCACCTCTATCTGAGGATTCCTATCTGTGGATTGCATGTGCTCTCATTCGGAGCACATGCTCGGAGCGTATTGTACCCACGTTAAGGGGCCACATCTGGTGTATAAACCACACATCAGGATAGAAAACATGTGCTGGAATTATGTAAAAAAATGACAGCAAAAGACGATTGAGAATTATACATGAATACTCAACTAGTGCTTTTATTTATGATGACAGATTAGTGGGCATGTGCACCATGTTTATCCCCATCTAGTTTCCATGTGTGTATCTTTGCCTGAAATGGCATTTCAGAAGTTCGTCTTTGCATGGGCTTTTCTCGCGAAGTGCAGCCGGTTCGGTTTCGGTCCAATACGTGCACCGTTCCGGACCTGGTCCCCTTGCTGAAGCTCATTTGTGAACTAATGAGGCCGATACCATTAAAAGGAAGAACGGAAACACCTAGGCAAAAATTCACAGTTCATGTTTCGCTTAGATGAATGCTATCCAGGGTCGGCCTGGGGCATACAATTGTCTCGAGTCAGGCTCGACACCAATGAAAAAGTGGCCAAAGTTGCAAACGACATTTCACTCCTTTTGTGACAAACTAGTGGGACCCCGCTGCCGCCCGTGCCCCTGCCCTGGGCCTTGCCCTGCCTTGCCTCAATCACGTAGGCTACCTTCCGTGGGGCCGCCAATGCCGCGGCCATGCAGAGCCTGATGATGACAAAAATAGATGCGCGACGCAGCGGCCCCACGGAAGGTAAGATTTTAAAAGAAAAAACGTATATTTGGGCGGCTGGAGCCCATCACTTTCGAAGTGATGGGCCACAGCCGCCACTCAAAATAAGTTATTTCTTTTAAAACCTACCTTCCGTGGGGCGGTGCCCCGGCCACCGGCCCCACGGAAGGCCAGGTTTTCAAAGAAAAATTGTAAAAACATGCTTTTGGGCACAATCCACGGGCCCAGCTGCCCGCGGCAGAGTATTCCCCAGTCAGTCTGCGGCAGCCGGCAGCCCCATGTCACAGAAATTGGCCTGGGCCTGGCACTGACTGCAGTCAGCAGCACACTGCACACAGGTCACACAGACAGAAGCCTGGGCGCGTACGGGCCCCTGGTGGGGTCCTGACTCCTGGGCAGTCAGGACACCACCAGGGGACCGTGCCGCCACCTGGCCCCGACCTGGGCCTCGCCTGATTACTTGACTGTAACAGGCAGAGGCTGCACTGCACGCAACAACAAGTGACTTACCAGGCAGCTGTTAAGGCAGGTCACAGACCCAGTCACCCAGGTGTCCACCAGGGACCACGCTGCCAGTGCCACCCATGCCCCGCCCAGTCCTGGGCCTTGCCCTTGCCTCAATCACGTAGGCTTCCGTGGGGCCGCCACTGCCATGGCCATGCTGAGCCTGATGACAAAAATAGGTGTGTGCGCAGCGACCCCACGGAAGGTAAGATTTTAAAAGAAAAAACATATATTTGGGTAGCTGGGGCCCATCACTTTCGAAGTGATGGGCCACATCCACCACTCAAAATAAGTTATTTCTTTTAAAACCTACCTTCCGTGGGTCGGGGCCCCAGCCACCGGCCCTACGGAAGGTCATGTTTTCAAAGAAAAAAGTAAAAAACGTACTTTTGGGCACAAACCACGGGCCCGGCTGCCCGCGGCAGAGTCATCCGACTCAGTCTGCGGCACCCGGCAGCCCCTGGTCACAGAAATTGGCCGGGGCCTGGCACACTGCATACAGGTCACACAGACAGAAGCCCGGGCGCAGCAGGCCCCTGGTGGGGTCCTGACTTCAGGACGGTCAGGACACCACCAGGGGACCGTGCCGCCACCTGGGCCCCGACCTGGGCCTTGCCTGATCACTTGACTGTGACAGGCTCAGGCTGCACTGCACGCAACAAGGGACTTACCTGCTTTACCAGCTGGGACTTGGTCTCCTGTTGGGGCCTCAAGGTGGGGGGGGGGGCGGATGCGCACACTGGCACCCGAACAAATGAAAAAGCAGGCAGAGGGGTCCCCAGGAAGCAACTAGGCCGCACCACGCAGGGCAGGCTCTCTCTCTCACAAGTCAGGACCGACGGCGCCACGCCTCGACACCTTCACTTCACAGTAACTCGTGAAATCAAGGTGGTGCTGCGCTGCCTCCTGTGGCAACAACAACACATCACCATGTAATTTCACGGGCTCAGAAGAACAGCCAATGAAAACTGCACATTCTGTGTTACTATACAGAATGTATCAAATACTGCATAGTAACAACAGAATGGTTGTTTTCATTGGCTGTTGTTTGTAACAGTTTGTTGTTCATTGCTATTGCTGGCCCCCCCAGGCCCAGCCAGCCATGGCCTGCAACCTGCAAGTACGAGAGAGATCGAGATCAGAATGACAAATCCCAATGATTTATAATCGAAGCAAAGCGAAGTGGAAGAACAAATAAAGCAATTGCACGTGCGCTGGCCCCGCATGACTTCCGGTGCCCAAAAAAGAGTGCAGGTGTTGTCCACCGGCAACCACCCCCACAAATTAAGCACTGCTGTGGGGTCAGGGGGTCGCAATTTTGGCAGTGTGCACAACCTATAGAACATTTTAAAGCATAAAAGCAATGTCATGCACGTTGCATGTGGCTTTCATACCTTTCTCTAAAAAGAGACCAAGCTCCGAAATAAATATTTTTTGGTATGGGCAAAGAAGCACTGCCCTGTGTTTGCCTTATTGTTCTTGACTCCTATACTGCCGGTGTACCTCTGGAAGAGTGACAGTGGAATAGTTGGGCTTGTTTTCCTGCATCCAGTCACGCTTTTTAGCCACAAAGCAAGCTCCTATTTCTTACTTTACTATGGCTGCTAAGCGATTGGTGATAGGATGTAACCTCAATAATGACTGCCTGTTTAATATGAACATTGTGTTGGACTTACTAGACCGCGTGATTCAGTTCATGGCATATTTGTTCTCTTCAAAATACAATTACATTTAAAAAAAAAATGTATAGTCCACTCAAGTCACCAATTATTTAAGTTTACCTTTACTAAGCCACACAGACCCCACAATTTCAACTACGGAGTAGATCCCATTAGCGTTCCTTTCTCAAAGTGCTGCCCGGGTTCCCTTTAAAGTAAAAACGTGACGTTAATTTTCCCTCTGTCCGACACAGCGTCTGAAGTGTTGTGCCATTCAATAGAAAGAAGGCGTACCTATTGCGGTAAACTAACCTTGTCTTAGTAAGCACGCTTCATTTTCAGCCAGTGGAGTATTCATTTATTTAATATTGCATCTTTTATTCATGCTCCTGGCAACAACCAAAACATCGCACCATTTTGAACAGTCTTTACAGTCCTTCTTTCACTTGTAGGGTTTGGTTCAATACTAATTGTCATATCAGAGAATCCATGCCAAAAAACCTCTCGCTTTAGTGGTAGTCTAGTCATCCTATTTAACATGGAGAATTCTCGAATAATATATTTGTTTTATGTTCTACTCTCAATGGGGTGGAGAATGATTAGGTGTGCACATAAATGTTTTTAAATGGCTCTTATTTACACAGCCCATATTTTCAATTATTATTTTTAGAAAATTACTTTAATTTTACGTATACTCATATTTTCCATATAGAACATTATTGATCACATGCCAATATATCCCATTATGTCAGTAACCTCAGTTTTGTGAGCAGACCTTTACAGACTTCAAAATGGTCAATGGCCCTTGGCTAGTGATCTTTTTTTTATTGTGCATTTGGTTAATCAAATCCTTAAGCACATAAAATCTTTATAACTAATTCATAAAAATCCAATAATTTTACACTATTATAAAATCCAATAATATCACATTATAAATATGATACACTTAAAGAAAAGAACAATTTCTATTAATATCCACTAATACAATTCAGAGTTCCAAGTTGTTCTTACTTAATATCAAACTGGATTAAACCTGTTTAAAATCTTGTTCCATACATTATATGCTGCTGCGGTAATCAATATGGATTCTGCTTGATAAAGTGTATTTCAAAATTGATCCATTTCTTTAAATTCGATATACTCCACAAAAGTAGTGCCGGGGCCCGCACTCACCTACTAATAAGGCAAAACTTCTTGGATTCAGCTTCGACTCCACTCTCTCCTTCTCCTCACACATCTGACATCTCCAAAAAGTCCCACTACCAACTGCACCTCCTCAGAGGTATTCTGCCTTTTCTCACTTTCCCCCAGAGGCTCACCACCTCGAGAGCCCTGGTTCTCTTTAGGCTGGACTATTGCAACAGCCTCTTTCTCAACCTTCCTACTTCTACTCTCTGTCCTCTACAACTCATCCAGAACAGAACTACAAGACTTATCCTTGGCCTCAAGCCCAGGGACTGCATCTCTCCTGGCTTAAATCCCTCTACTGGCTCCCCGTGGCTGCAGAGATAAAGTTCAAGACCCTCTGCAATATTCACAATGCTTTCTGGGGCCGGGTCCCGCACTATAAACAACGCTCTCTTCCTAAATGCTCTCCCTCTAGAGTCCTCCGCTCCAACTCTCTGCGGGTGAGCCGCTTTCACAAACAGAAATTTGGAATTAGATCTTCATCCTCTGCAGGTGCCTCCCTCTGGAACAGCCTCCCTGCCTCTCTCTGTCTTGAGCCAGAGCACCTTAAATTCTGTAAACTCCTCAAGACCTTCCTCTTTTCTTCCTCCTTCTCTCTCCCTCCACCCTGCTAACCTCTGTTTTTTCTCCACCCTTCTTCCTTCTCCTCCCTAACTCAGTTCAGTTTTTGCTGACTGGTTGCCTGGTTCACCCCCAGAGTTTACAGGTCCCAGGCCCCCCATCAGTCTTTGCACTTGCCTCCTGGCCACTGTACTATGTTCAGCATTCTGCACTTTCTGCTTACGCTCAATGAGCGAGGCAATCTCTCTGCACTTAACCCAGGGCCCTGTTGGACTGGACGCGTTTGTTTCCCCCTACCTCCTCTTCCTCGCACCACTGTCTATACGCATGTGTCTGTTTAGATCATTCAGAAACTTCAAGGCCTAAGAATGATTACTATAATCCCTTGTTTGCATCCCGCCTTTAAGCGCTTTGAAGCACTCCACCTGTGTATAAGCGCTGTATAAATAATTACAATTACAGAATTCCTGTACGCCTTAAAGGAATGGTTCGCCCAAATTTTTTTTTATTTAAAAAATAGATAGGCAATATTAAAAAAAATCGATTGGCAATTTTTTTTTCCCCCAAGTCACTATGTAAAATTTTGAGCAAATCAAGCTCAAAGAAAGCACATGGGGGCATCCATTTTGTGAAATGGATGCCCGCCGCTGTGCTCGCTTTGGCTTTTGCGGCACTAATGAAGGAAAAGCCAGCCAGCTGTAGTAAACAAAAGCTACCACTGGGTGGCTTTTCCTTCATTGGTGCTGTACGCGGAGGACGGGGGACGGAGACTACAGGCAGAAAAGCTGCAGCTGCATCTCGGTAAGTGCTATTTTTTTAATAAAAATAAACACTAGCTGCGTTTTTTTTTCTACGTTTTCCGGGCTGGAGGAGCCCGGAAAACTTAGAAATAAAACCACAGCTTTAAAAACATTGTATTTATGTTTGCGGTAGCTTTTGAAGCGACCACAAACATAAATACAACGTTATTGTGTTTGAAAACGCTGCAGTTTTTCTTTCTAAGTTTCTCAGGCTCCTCCGGCTCGGAGGAGCCTGAGAAACTCAGAAAGAAAAACCGCAGCGTTTTCAAACACAACCGCGTTGTGTTTCTGCCTGCCGTGGCTATCGCTTTGGGTCTCCGGTGCTCCCCCAGGAGAGCACCGGAGACCCAAAGTGAAAGCCAAGGCAGGCAGAAACACAACACGGTTGTGTTTACATGCATCAGTGTTTCTGCCTACAGCTGATTTCCCATTTGGGGCTCTCGGGCTTCTCACGGGGGGCCGAGAGCCCCAAATGGGAAATGCTAAATGCTGCAGTGTTTCTGCCTAAAGCTGCTTTCCCATTTGGGGCTCTAGAGCTCCCCGTGGGGAGCCCTAGAGCCCCAAATGGGAAAGCCGATTTAGGCAGAAACACAACGCGGTTGTTTGAAAACGCTGCGGTTTTTCTTTCTAAGTTTCTCAGGCTCGGAGGGTCCTGAGAAACTTAGAAAGAAAAACTGCAGCATTTTCAAACACAATAACTTTGTATTTAGCGACCGCAAACATAAATACGTTTTTAAAGCTGCGGTTTTATTTCTAAGTTTTCCGGGCTCCTCCAGCCCGGAAAACTTAGAAAAAAAAACGCAGCTAGTGCTTATTTAAAAAAAATAATAAATAGCACTTACCGAGATGCAGCTGCAGCTTTTCTGCCTGTAGTCTCCGGTCCACGTCCTCCGAGTCCCGGCACCAATGAAGGAAAAGCCACCCAGTGGTAGCTTTTGTTTACTACAGCTGGCTTTTCCTTCATTAGTGCCGCAAAAGCAAAAGCCAGCACAGGCGGGCATCCATTTCACAAAATGGATGCGCCCATGTGCTTGCTTTTGCAAATTTTGAGCTTGAATTGCTCAAAATTTTACATAGGGACTTGAAAAAAAAAATGGCAATCGATTTTCTTTTTTTTGTAATATTGCTTATCTATTTTTGAAATAAAAAATTTTGGGCGAACCATTCCTTTAACATAATGAGAGTTCAATCTTATGCAACAGGGGGGGCGCTGTTGCTGAGAGAGGAGCTCCTGTGCCCGGCAATGTTACGTGCCCAAAATCCTCAACCCAATGGTTGGTTAAGCGCTGAATAAGACTCGCCTGAACCGCTGAAGTCCTACACTACCGTACCGTCCAGGTATCAATGATGACGGATACCCAGGGAGCCCGCTTGATGGCTGCAGACCTGAGGGTGTGCGGACGTTTGTGCACCCCCCCCCCCATTGCTTATGCTTGCCGGAATCGGCAGGCGTGGTGTGGGGGATGCCTTGTGCCTGTCATGATCAGAGCCAGGGGTCACAGTCTTGATTCAGACGTTCAGGCCAGGCGGGACCATTACATAGATCTGTGAGTCAAAGGTGGGTGTTAGCTTGGCACAGATGGCATTTACACCATTCACAGCATTGAAATACCATAGACTTCTATAGCCTTCCAGCACTCATAAAATGGCCGCCTAGTGGGTCATGGACAAGCAGCAGCATTGAACTAGTAATTTGTCATAGAGAGCTATTTAAGCTCCGCCACGCTGGAATGCGCGCTTTGCGTTCCCCCGCTGACAGCGGTGTAACACTACTGGCGCTTCTGCCCACAGAACCTGAAGAATTCAAGAAAATAAATATTAATTCATTGAAGAGTTAACAGAATATTCACAGTCCGCAGACCAGACTTACCAGACCGAAGATTTCCTTCTCCGCAGTTTTTCAAGTAGAAGAATATTTTTTGTCACAGCGTCTTTTCAGTCCGCAGTCTACTTTCGCAGCCGCAGCACCTTCCGAAAGTTTTTCCTCAGCATTCCAAAGACTGTCAGAAAACAAAGGTATTCAGTTAAATAACAAACATTACAGAGTTTTAGAGTCAAGATAATTTGTAGGTGAATACTTAACCTGAAGCTCCACAGGGTTTTTCCTCACAGTAGTTAACAGCGCTTCGCAGTAGAAGCTTGCAATCTTTTAGAATAGACAAACGTACACTATTCAACGTTTTCCTTTCTTGATAACGCGCGCAACCTTTCCGCCATCAAAGTTCCTTTCCTGGATACTAAAATCTCTTCTTTGTCCACGCACTTCAGCTGTAGCAAGTGCGACAACTCTCCACAAGAAAAAGGGTCCATATTCTTCTCTTTTATACTGCGAACTTTT
Organism: Ambystoma mexicanum; assembly: GCF_040938575.1. Taxonomy (NCBI): domain Eukaryota; kingdom Metazoa; phylum Chordata; class Amphibia; order Caudata; family Ambystomatidae; genus Ambystoma; species Ambystoma mexicanum. Next base: position 547,361,678 of record NC_090932.1, read on the forward strand.
CATCCTCCAGGACCCTGCAAGAGAAAGAAGAATAAAGTAGTTAGCACGAGAGATCTCTCAACTTACAAAACTTTAATTCTGAGAAAGACAGGCGTTGTCCTCATTTGATTTCTGTCAAAAGACTCATTCTCTTAAACACTTGCCTCCAGAGTCTTCATAGTTCTTCTCCATTCCAGTTTTCATAAACACAATATCAACGCGCCCCTGTGAGACAGCAGGATGGAGAGCTCCAGAAATACAAAATATAGGTGAGGAGAGTGTGTGGTCTCCGATTCAGAAGGGAGTTTATTTCTGGGTGTAGATAGACATAGGCCCTCATTAGGACCCAGGCGTTAAGGGGTTTACGGCGCCGTAAACGGCGCCGACCCTTAACGCCTGATTCCAAGGTCCCTTTGCGGGATGGTGATTTTAACGCCTGCTTTTTGCAGGCGTTAAAACCCATGCCGCAAAGGGACCTTGGTGCTAATTACGCCACCGTAATTTACGGTGGCGTAATTAGTGCCTTTCCCCATTCCCATTATGCCCTATGGGGTGATGGAGTACATGCGAGAGGGGTTCACCGTCATTCACACAAAAATGGATTATATGAGTGGCACAATCAGCTCAATAAAATCCCGGATGGATAAATCTGATGCCCGCATAACGGAAGTGGACACAAGAATGGGCACTACTGAAGACGAATTTGCTACCCTCAGAGCGGTTGTCACCTCGCTCTCGGAACAGGTGCTATCTATTGGCAAAAAGAATGAAGATCTAGAATCTCGATCACGATGCAACAACCTGCGGATAATGGGTATACCGGAAGCTAACACCACAGGATCAATGGAGGAATTTGTCGAGCTCACCCTACTCTCCTTACTGGATAACCCCAAACAATTGCCGCAATTTGCAATAGAACAGGCCCATTGCACGCCTGCTCCCAAGCCCAGACCTGGCAATCCATCTTGCACGATCATAGCTAGAGTACTTAATTATCGAGACAGAGACACACTACTATGGGCAGCGAGAGCCAAGGGGGCGAGCTACTACTGGGCTCCTACGCTTGATCCCGACTTCTCCATCACTGTTCAACAGCAGTGCAAAACCTTTATGGCCACGAAGAAGAGCCTCTGCAACATCAATGTGAAATATGCCATGCTAAGCTGAGAATTGAACATGGCAACAAGGTGTACTTCTTCACTATACCCGAGGAGGCCATGAAGTTTTTAGACGACCACTTCCCTGGCTGACCCCAGACCACATACTGTCCGGGCTCATGGATCCCTTCGTTGACCACTCTCCAAAAGGCTTCGGTCTGTGGGCCACAAACACCTGTGTACCCACCTGCACTTCCCCCGAGCTCAGTGTTGACAATCTCGCCACTTAGTTTCTATACACTTGGGAAGTATGCACCCATAAACCGTTTACTCAAAATGTAAAGATAGGCTGTGTAGATGACGGGCTGAGGCCGGCAGACATCCCCCCATGCAAAGTTCAAATGTTGTTGGGGTTGGGGCAATCATTCCTCTGATTGGGGGAGGGATGGGGGTGGGGATCATGGGTTGTTTATACAAAGAATGCTTGAGATCCATGTGTTCATTGACAAAATGCAGCGCAATATAGTTATAGCTCCATTGTATTGCCTGAAACCAGCCCCCCTACGGCGCAAGGCCGATCTTATGTGTCAGTTTGATGGTGTTTGAGCCACTGCATTTTATGAGTTGGAATGTGCGTGGTCTGGGCAACTTGATAAAAATGCGGCGCTTACAGCTCTATGTCGAGATACAAGGTGTGTGTCCTATTTCTACAAGAAACACATGCACTGGCGATAGGCTGCGAGAAGTTTGCCAGAAGCTGGGGCACGCAACGATATTACACTACATACTCTATCCAATATACAGATGTTATGACCCTCATTCATAAGTCCATACCATATGTCCATAAACGGGCACACTTGGATCCACTAGGGTGCTATGTACTGTTGCAATGTGTGCGGACAGGTCAAGAAATAGTCCTGATGAATATATACGGGCCAAACATGAACAACCCATAATTTTACTCAGGAATGTTTGAACTGCTGGCGCTATTCCCCCCTGATACCAGTATTGTGTGGTGGCGACTTCAATACGATACTGGATGCAGATCTTGACAGGTCCGGAAACGGGCCTAGATAGTTGACTAGGGCTGCCCAGACAATACTTAAAGGTCCTATCTGATCTTGAGATGGTAGACTTCTTGAGCATACTCAACCCAACATCACGTAAATACTCTTACCATTACTTAGTGCATGACTCTTACTCCCGAATAGATATGTGGTGGCTATCCAGCGCCTCCTAACCTGACGCCAACACTGGTCGACGGACTAAGCGCTAAAAGGGTATGGTGATTTAAATCACTGGCGTTTTCTAGACTCCGTATTTGAGGCCGAAATGGGGAGGTACGTGTACGAATACTTCGAGATAAACACGGGCTCTGTTGATACACAGACCCTATGGGAGGCATTCAAAGTCTGTGTGAGGCATGGCCCTGGCTACCGAGTTGGGGCTGCTAAAGGCAATACAGAGATATATTCACAGCAGAGAAAGTAATCGGAGGTGACTGAAGCAGCAATATGCGTCCACACCTCGCACTGCCGCCGTAGGGGACATTAAGGCTTAACTTGACGGATTTTGGGCACATGCAGAGAACTGAAATTTTGAGATTACCCGGGCATGGCAAGACAATATGGGGAAGGTGAGCGCCCTGGTAAGCTACTAGCCAGGATGGCGCGGCAAGCTGGGGGAAGCCGCCATATTCCATTTGTGCGTGATGTGATGGGTGCTCTGGTTTGCACCCCTCGCAAGGTTACCAAGGTGTTCCACTCCTTTTACGCCACACTATATGGTAACTCTGACATGGCAACCCTCACCGAGATAAATTATTACTTAGATAAGTTACCATTATCAATACTATCCAACGTAACCTGTGAGGCTCTTGACCGGCCCATCTCCTCTGACCAGATCTTTACGGCCATAGAGTCCCTCCCACCAGGAAAGACCCCTGGACAGGACGGCCTTAATACTTCTTCAAACACTGTAAATCCTGCCTTGCCCCCCGATTGCCCTATGGAAAGAATCCTGCACATCTGAAACACTCCCCTCTCCCGCTCCCCCACACTACGCAAGGCCGTGATTATAGTCCTGCTAAAACCTGACATATCAGCTGAGCAATGTGAGTCTTACTGTCCCCTCTCCCTCATAAACTCAGACGTTTAAATATTCACCAAAGTCCATGCCCTCAGACTTGCCCCTTACATGATGCACATTATCCATCCAGACCAGTCTGGTTTCCTTCCCGCCGCTCCACTCTTAGATGCCTTTTCAATGTCCTGGCCCAGATAAACCCAGAAGCACAAGCAGTTGCTGCGGCTCATGATGTCCAAAAGCCTTCAACTCAGTATCATGGCAATTTATGTGGGCAGTACTACGTAAATACAATTTTAGGCCTTGGTTCATATCATTGGTACAACTTCTATACACGTCACCTATCGCTAGAGTTAATATAAATGGGTCACTCTCCGATTCTATTGACCTTTTCAGTGGGACCCGACAGGGATGCCTGTTGTCTGCTTTATTATTCGCTATTGTGATAGAACCCCTAGAAGATGCTATCTGACGTAGCCATGCCCAAAGGGATCAGACTCTTGGGTGAACCCGAAATAATCTTGCTATACTCGGATGACGCACTACTATTTGTACGAGACCCTACACTGAATCTCGCCCAATCATGCACAATATCCGATCCTTCGGGATGCTATCCGGACAGGTCAGTTGTGCTAAATCCAAACTATTTCCCCTTACTATTCCCTCGCCCCGCCGGACCTCTTGGGATTCACCTGGACACCCCAGGAAATCAAATACCTTGGAATCAACGTGATACACCACACAACACCACTATATACCTGCAACTACGGGGCATATTTACCCCAATTTACAGCCAAGCTTTGCGTCTGGGCTAAGCTTCCACTTACTATAGCTGGCCGTGTTGCACTCCTTAAAATGATCAACCTCCCGAAGCTACTGTACTACTTACTAAATATACCACTGTGGTCCGGGGCTGCGCTCTTCGAGAATCTGAGAGCCGTGATTAAGAACCTTTTGTGGCACGCACGTGCGGTCAGACTAAAATGGGATACACTAATGAGACCCTACATACAGGGCGTACTAGCCGCCCCAGACATTGAAAAATACTGGGTAGCAGCACAGACGTACTACGCAGAGTTCTGGTTCGATGCTGACGCATGTCACCCACATGTTAACATCGAGCGGTAATCTGCAGGCACTTGCGACATACGCTCACTGATATTACCACCAACATGGGTTCCTCTACACTCCAACCAGACTACACCACATTTCCCGCACCCACCCCCCCTCAGTGTCCCAGGTGCCACTCTGACGAGGTGGGATATCTCCATACGCTCTGGGACTGCCCTGAACTGAGAGTGTACTGGGGAGAGAGATGTGATACTATGTCTGATATTTGGTTGCACCATCGAACCTACCCCACTGAGCTGTTTATATCACAGGTTCGAGCAGCTACGACGTGGCTACCATTGACTGGCAAACCTCTTTATGTTATTTGCAATAAGAGGTATACTGTTACTATGGCTGCGCCATGCGCCCCCCCCCCAATCTATGACACACTTGCTACGGGCCACCACATGGGCCTCTGATCAAGAGGAACGTTGGTCCCTGTTGCAACCTGGGAGTTGCAAACCGGTGGACATCTGGCCACCATTCCGTAACTATATACTGTCTATACAGGCGAATTCCCAACACGATGGGGACTCACTGAACAGTTATTAGTCCCCCCCCTCTTCCTTTTTATCCCCTTTAAGATGTAATGTACGTATTCAAGCTACTATTTATTGAACACCACGCCTCGGCCTGTATCTAATTAATGTGAGCAGTAACAACTGTAAGATTCTATTTCAGTTTATGCTTCTGCTACTTTTATCTTCTGTTGCAATATCAAGCACCTTATAAATAAAGTTTTTTAAAAAAAAGAAATATTGTACAACAGGTCAAAACATGCCTATCAGTCTCTATCTCCATGTGGCACATAGGACAAATTCTAGCTGCCGATGGGATGTTCGTCCAATCACCCTGATATTCCAATGTTGGTAACAAATTGAAGCGCATATATATAATCTTTTTAAGGCTGGACTAGAGGCTTTAGTAAGGTATGTAGTAGGAGAATTAAGTAGAAAACTTTGCGATGCAAAAGTCTTGTATCTCTTCTTTTGTGTTAATTTATTAAGATGAATGCTCCTGTCCCAGTCTCTCGCCCTAAGTTTCAGGTTTCGGTTTCCATTCGGATGGTCACATATGCCGTCCCTTGTTATACCAAATGGCACTTCATCGCTGCAGTTGCAGGGGTACGAGCTCCCTGAGCCTTCTGTCTATTTGTAACTGCTTTTTCTCTGTGTTGGTGTGTGTTTAACTTGTGCACACTGTGCTGTAATATCGAGGGCCCTTCTAGGGCCTCCCGAACTTCCTGGTTGCTTGTCCCCGCCCCTGAGCCCTCCCATCCTTGCTCTGATTGGGCATGTGGCCCGTTGTTTGTAGAGGGTCTATCCCTCAGTGTTCTCCTCTCAGTAGCCACTTCATCGCTGTATAGCGCTATTTTCAGACCCCCCCATGGTCCTTGTTATTAACACTTGTGTTCTGTTCAGGCCCCCAATCCGTGCCTACATCCTTACAGCCCTGATCCTATCCTGGTTGCTGCTTCCTCTTCCTCCTGCCTCCCTGCCCGCCCTTCTCCCCTGATTGGTTGTATCGCTACTCTTTACTAACCTTCCAAGTGCAGCCAGGAAGCCCCTGCAGTTAAGGGCCCCAATGCAAAGGGCGGCTCCAACAGAGGCGGCTCCAGATAGTGTCTTCAGGTGTCAGCAGGGGAAGGCAGCCATCAACCAGCAGCAACTAAGGAAGGTAGGAGTGGCCCGTGTTAGGTACTGAACCTAACTCCACCCTGAATACCTGTCCACACAGCAGACTCTCAAACCTAGGTGTGTTTGTCTCCTGTTTCAAATTGCACTGCAAAAGTATTTTTTTAATAGTATTGGAAAGTATTACCATTCTGTGGTTTTGCCTCCTAGCAAAGCACTCGTCTAGCAAACCTCCTACCACTATCTCAACGCCTGTCTTGTCCAATTGTCAACTTGTCCAATTGTCAACTGGTCTCGTCTGTCTCATCTGCTTGCACACTGCCCTGTGTCCTTCTCTACTGTTCTCCCCTACCCCTTCCTTCCTCTTCCCTCCTCTCTCTATGGTGATCTGTCTCTCCTATCTTTTCTAACTGCTTCTCTATCAACTACCGTGCTCTCCTCACTAAGAAGTTTAAAAAGGACATCCTGGTCTCCAACCCAGGCCTCCCTATCACTGACACCTATACCAGTGCCTCTTCCAGGCAAACTTTCACTGACATCCTCTTTGTCGTTCTCTCGCCAGACCTATGGACTCTACATATGGTCTCTGTGCTCTCTCCCTTCTCTTCCTCTCCCATTAATGATGGCACCAAGTGGGAGGCCTTCCTGGCCGCCTCCACTCCTCGAAGGTCATCATTAATGTTTACTTGAATGGTACCATCTTGGTCTAAGGCCCTCAATCCAACCTTCTCATCTTTGATAGTCGCTTCCCACGCCTCATCAATTTCCTTTCTTCCCCTGGCGTCCCCTCTCTCCCTCTATGGCTTCCTCGCCTTCCCCTGTTGTCTCCTCCTTGGATACCTTGCCCTCCCCTCCTTCCTCTTCTGCCGCCCCTGAGGCTGCTTCTACAACTCCAGAGGGCGTACCTCTGATTTGTATCCCTCCCCGGAAGTCTTTCAAGGACGGCAACCTTCTTCATATTGCCACTCTAAACTCTTGCTCAGCTGTCAAACACTCCTCTGACATCTGCCGCTTCCTGGAGGAACTTGACCTCAGTGTCCTCGGACTCACCTAGACATGGTTCATGGCCAGTGCTGTCACGATCTTTGACACTCTCCTCCCTGATGGCTACAAGATCCTCTCTGCGCCCAGATCCAACCGTTCTGGAGGGGGGTGTAGCCCTGATCTTCCCTGAGTGGATTCCTGCCTCTGTCATCCCTATGCAGGCCTTCTCCTCTTTCGAATGCCTCGTCTGCAGGCTCTCTCCCTCTCCTAGCCAAGCCGTCAAGTGGCACAGCGAGTAGAGCGCTTGCTTTGACATCCGGGCAGAGCCTGCTAACGCAGGCTCGAATCCCGGCAGGCCCAAACTCAGCCTTTCATCCTTCTGAGGTAGATAAATGAGCACCAGACACCGTGGGTAAAAATGAGCAGCGCTCAGATACCTGAGGGTTCGCAGTGCTATATAAATGCGAAATTATTATTGTTATTATTATTATAACCGTACTATGGCTACCATCTATTGGCCACCTGGTCAGATCTCCTCATTCCTCTCTGAGTGGGCGGACCTTTCCTCTTCCCTCTTGGTCTCGACCACTCAACACCTCCTTCTTGGAGACTTTAACATCCACCTGGATGCTTCCTCTCCTTCCACTGGACTCTTTTGCGACCTCTGCGACTCACTCTCTATTCCCCCTCTGGCCCAACTCACTCTGTAGGGCACACTCTTGATGTTCTGAGCTCTTCAGACCTTCCCCTTTCGATCCCTCTCACCACTCCTCTCTCCTGGAGTGATCACTTTCTCCTTTCCTCCCATCTCACCCTCTCTACCCCTCAGACTAAGCTAACTCCAGCACTGCCACCTACCTTCTTGGTTATCCGACCCATGAAGTGTGTGTCAGTTGAGGCTTTCACTGCCACTTTCTCCCCCCCATCCCCACCCCCCCTTGCCTCCTTGGCTGACTCGCACCCTGACACAGCCCTTTCCATCCCATTCTCTGCTCTGCTATATCTGACACTCTCGATGTTCTTGCCCCTGTCATGAGAATATGCTTGAAGCCCAAAGCCAAGTGCAACTCTTGGTACGACTCAGACCTTGTCACCCTTAAACGAAAGTGCACTGGCCTGCTGCATGCTCCAAAGGCAATACCGGCTCTCTGTCAACACCAAGAAGAGAGCCCACATCCAAGCCTGCGTCTCTGCAGCATCTAACAACTCGGACGAACTCTTTAAAATCTGCAAGGAGCTGGCCAATCCTGCTGCAGTCTCTACCTCTCCTGTCACCTCCCAAGCCCTCTACACGTCCCTGTCTTCTCATTTCATCTCTAAAACACAGGGCATTCTGTCCTCTCTCTCTTGCTCTACTCCTGCTCCCTCTATTCCCCTCTCTTCCTCTGGGTACCTCTCCTCCCTCCTTCTCTTCCTTTCCCCTGTTCTCCTCGGACAAGATTGCTAGACAAGTCTGATCCACGAAAGTGTTGTCAAAACAGGTTCACCCCTGTTCCTCCAAAGCCATCAAGGACCACATTAACACCCTGGCTCCTGCCCTGGCTGACTTCTGCAACCACTCCTTCGCAAATGGAGTCTTCCCCTCCTCCCTGAAGCACTCCCTTGTGCACCCTCTTCTTAAGAGACCATCTGCCGACCCCTCCTGTCCGGCTAACTATCGTCCAATTTCCAGCACTACTTTTCTGGGCAAACTTCTGGAAAAGCTGCCCATCTACCAGCATAATCTACACACTGAATCGGTTGGTTGTCTCCATGACCATCGGTCTGGCTTCAGAGCTGCCAGAAGCACAGAAACTGCTCTACTGAACATCCATGAAGACCTGATCTCCAACCTCGATTCCAACACCCCCTGTGTCCTCATCTTACTTGATCTTTCTTCCGCCTTTGACACAGTCCACCATGCCTTCCTGCTCAACCGTCTCTGTGATAACATGGGTATCACCGATCAGGCCCTGGTTTGGCTGACCTCTTTCCTCTCCGATCGACCCTCCCAGGCCAAACTCGGGTCCTTCCTCTCCTCTATCTCTACCTGTGGTGTTCCCCAGTGGTCTAACCTCTCTCCCTGGCTGTTCAACCAATGCCTGGCACTTCTTGCCCACCGCATGGCCGCTCTTTGCCCCAACTTTCAGTGCTATGCGGATGACACTCAACTCATCTTCCGGGTCCCTTCCTCCACCTCTTCTTCTCCAATCTCTGACTGTCTGTCCGCCATCCAGGAGTGGTGTGCAGCCAATGATCTCTGCCTTAATGCCAGTAAGACCGAGATTCTCCTCATGGGCACACCTACTCCCTCCTTTCCTGCCCCTCTCTGGCTGGCCTCTACTGGCCCTCTTCCTGTTCCCACCTGTGAGGCTAAAAACCTCGGGGTCATCTTCGACTCCACACATTCCTTCCCTCCTCACATCTCAGACATCTCTAAGAAATCACACTACCAGCTGCACCTCCTCGGAGGTATTCTTCCTTTCCTCTCCTTCCCGCAGAAGCTCACTGTCTCCAGGGCAAGAGCATCTTTCTAAATCTGCCTGCCTCTACTCTCCGCCCTCTGCAACCCATCCAAAACAGGACTGCGAGACTTGTCCTTGGCCTCAAGCCCAGGGATCGTATCTCTCCAGGACTGAAATCTCTGCACTGGCTCCGAGTGGCGGAGAGGATTAAGTTCAAAACCCTCTGTATTCTCCACAAGGCCCTCTGGGGCCTGCAACCTAAATATCTTGAACCCTCTCTTCCTAAATATCTTCCTTCTCTAGCTCTTCGCTCATCCACCTCCAACTCCCTCAGGTTCGGTCGCTTCTCCAAGCAGCGAGTTGGTGGTAGATCTTTTTCCTCTGCTGGGGCCTCCCTCTGGAACAGCCTCCCTGCCTCTCTGAAACTTGAGGAGAACCATCTCTGGTTCCGGAAGCACCTTAAGACCTTCCTCTTTGCTTCTGCTTTCTCTCCCCCTCTCCACTGCTGATCTCTTGGCTGATTCTGAAACTGCACTGGTTACCCGGCTAACTTCTGATCTCAGGCCCGGTCCCCTCCCCGCCAGTTGCACACCTGCACTGCCCCCCTGGCAACCCCTGCACTCGGGGACTGTTTCTGTATCCCTACAGCCCCTCCTAGCACTTCACACCTGATGTCTGCACTTACCCTTGCACTTGCCACCAGCTGGCCACACTTTTATTTATTTTCTTTATTTATTTCAATGTTATCCTATGTACTGCACTGCCCCTCCCCGCCTCCCCAGCACTTGCACGATCTCAATGTCACCTGGCCAAGTAGGGTCATTGTCCCTGTCTGCCCTCTGTTTCCGCTCCCTTGCCTCGTCACGCCTTGAAACACTTGTGTATAGGCACGTTATGAATGCCATATCGTATATCATATCATATATCATTAGCGAATTGGTCGAGTGCTCTAAATCTAGGATAACGGAATTCATCCTTGTACCAGGGACACTGCTTGCAATAATGCTCAAAGGTTTATTGGTGTTAGTTACTGGTGACATCAGTTTGAAAAATAAAATAGAGTGTTGTAGAGCCAAGGAGTGACAAGCGAGCAGAGTTCAAATTCCACTCTTAGTGCTTCCACCGGGAATGAGCTAGGAAGATTCATTATAGAGCGCAAGATGTTAGCCTCAAATTTGTCAAGCCATTCAATCTGATTCGGAGAGAGGGCCTGCAATCCATAGAGTATAGCAGGTATTATGCTCATTCGGTAAATTGTCAGCAAGCCCTCTATATTGTTCACTCCACTACTGATCATGAATCTCTTGATGATCATCCATTATTTCCAGTTCTTGGTAGTTACAATGGTCTTATAAAAGAGGTTAGAAGGGTTTGATTTTATCGGGAAACCCAAGTAAATGTAACTATCCACGACTGCAACGTTGTCCTTTCCCAGGTTCCATATAAACAAAGGAGTTTTTGGGAGCTTAACAGCTAAACACACGACTTCTCATTTTTTTAATTGTCATGTGGTTTACATATGCAAATTCAGCTAAATGTGTGCTGCAAACCCAGAGTCGTCTGATCGATTAAAACTGTATCATCCGCGTATCCGAGCCATATAATGGGCACCCCGTTAAGCTTTGGAGGGAAGTTTCTTACTTTTTCAAGGTGCTCCGACATATCCGAGGTATATCCGAGGTATAGAGATTGTACAACAGGGGTGCCAATTCGCACCCCTGTTTCAATCTTTGGTTGGTTGAGATAAATCTGGTGAGCTCCCCCCTCCTGAGTAAGGCGAGCAGCCACTGTGGTGTTTGTGTGGAGTAACTTGAGAAAATACAGTAACTAGGAATGTATTCCTCGTGCAGCAAGTTTGCCCCATATCAAAGGCCTTGTTGTAGTCATCGAAGCAGTAATAGATTATGAATTTGTACCATTATTTGATTCAGCCACAAGATACTGTATTGTACATATGTTATTGAGAGTTCCATGTGCTTTCCTGAAGCCTGTCTGATACGGTTCAATAGTTCTTTCCTGCGCCCAGGCATTACGTTTTGAAAGGAGGATACTAGAAACATTTTTTTGCCATGTATCAAGCATGGCCAAAAGTCTGTAATTAGAAGGGTCATGCCTGTTACCATTTTTATGGACTGGAATCAGTATCGATTTGGTCCATCTCTGGCAGCACTTATTTCTATCCGCCTGAATAGTTCATATAATACCTTAGCCCAAAAATCTGGGTTCGCCTTCATCACAATGTTTGCTAGTCCATCTGGACCCGAGGGATCAGCAATATTAAAGCTTTTTGCTAATTGCTACTGTTATCTATATATCAGAATCTTCATCAAACAATTTGCAAGTAGATACGTAGTCCCTTTCCGATTTGGGTTCCCAAGCTATATATATGTGAGATATAGGCTAGTGATATATTCAACCCAAAGGCTCTCTGATACTCCCTGAAGTTCAATCGAAACATTGCCTTACAAATATTCACTATACTTTGCCAAAAATGTGCGATTGGCATTGCTTTTCAAAATGTTGTAAAGCAAGAGCCAATTTGCATTGTTAATGGAATGTTTATGGTGTGACAACCAATTTTTATATCGGGTGGATAGTAGAGTGAGCTGTGCTTCTTTCTCATTAACAAAACGGTCTGCTTGCCTTCGGACCATAAATCATTTTGAGATGAGGGGGTCAAATATTGCCCAGTTCAGTTTACTGTTTTTGTTAATTACTTTAGAAGTCAAAGGGCAACTAATATCGGTCACCCAGATCGTCATCCTCTCTATGTCCCAATCATGCATTTCAAACCAGATTTGTAGGGGATTAGGATTCTTTAGGATAAAGTCATTAAGTTTATCTAGGTTCCTTTCAGACCATATTATCTGATTACCGGTAGGATTTATGCTAACAGTAGCAAGACTTATCGTCTCATATGCTTGATCTAGCCAGTAGACCATGTAAGCGTTGCATGGTCACTTTCTTTATTATGTGCAATATGTAGTTCACAACTTATATACATTCTAAAATTTAATAGTACATATTCCAGTGAGGATTTGGAATGATCATTAGTCCAGGTATATTTGGAAATGGGGTGGCTAGGGTTTGCTCTAGGAAGGCATCTAAAATCATGTGCCTCCATGAAGCTCTGCCACCCATGATCCCTGATATTACCTGCCTGTACCGGGCCAGGATAGTGTATCTCTTTAACAGGGGTATTCTGCATAGTAAGATGTAGGTCGTGAAAATTTAAATTCTGTGCAATAAAAACTTTACTCATAGGGTGTATACTATACCACTTTAGAAGTATAATCTCTACAAAATGTTGTATTTATATTTTTAGAGACTACACCGTTGGGAGGGTCATACACATTAATAATTAAGACTCGTTCATTAGTCTTGTGAATGAACAAAGATGCAGAAAAGACTTGTGGGAGGGAGTATTCAACGCTATACATATTGAGAGAGAATCTATTACGGGTACCAATAGCCAAGCCACCCGATGGTCGACTTCTTCATTAGCTCTGAGCATAGTTACAAAGAATGCTATACCCATATATGTAGAATTCCGTGGTGAGCCAAGTTTCCTGTATTAAAAATACATCAGACTCAATTAAATAACAGAGGCCAGATAGTTGTGTCAAAAAGGATCTATAACCACGTGTCTTCCAGCAAAGCAGGACAGAGACGGGGGAGCAACTCTGTCAAACTACCATTATTGGTACTGATCCACAAAGCAATTTTTCTACTGTACATTTTGTCTGTGCAGTTTTGACCTTATATAAAGAAAAGGCCAGTAAGGATGTGCGTTCCGTAGATTAGTTAGCAGGAACAACAAATGGATGGATTAACGATTGTGGCGTGGCTTTCGAGTGGCCATCCGATAAACATGAGACCTGCTTCCTACAAATAGTTAATCTGAATCCCAGAGCTTCTAGTTCATAAGCATTTTTTTTTAAACTTTATTTTTGCATTTTAGTAAACATGTGTTACCAACAAGCCCAAACAGTGGGCTACTAACATGCCACCTTTGCCCCCCTCACGCCCGCCCCCTCACCCTCCGACAGTCCCATCACACAACAAGCAGTTAATGCATTTGCATTTACACAGGTGAAGTCTGTGGTGGCTGATCAGTTGTCTCGGATGGTGCTGCGCTGGAAAGGAGGTGCGAGGTGTACGGGCCCCAAATATCTGGGGGTCTTGCATGGTGAGGAAGTGTCTTTATAAATTCTGCTTCCGTTTCTTGGCAGTATGTAATGTCTCTCCTCCAGTTCGCAAGAGTGGGGGGTGTGCCTCGTCCCCACGCCAGGGCTACTCTTCTACATGCCAGAACCAATAGCATGCTTGCCAGTTTCCTAGCGTGTGAGGACAGGGGTCTCGTTAGGCCCAGGAGTGCCACCAGTGGTGAGTGCCCCACTCTCTCGCCGATTATTGCGTCAGTTTCGCCGAGCACATCTGACCAGAATTTAGACACTGGTGGGCAGCTCCACGCTAGATGCAGGAAGTCAGCATGCAGGGACCTGCATCGGTCGCAAGATGCATTAGACCCGGGGTGATGTCTGTTTCTCTTTTTAGGGGTATAATAGGTTTGGTGCAGAAAGTTAGTGGATTTGTTTGAAACAGGAGTTGAGTGCCACTTTTTTGAGTCTGTTGTAAGATATAGCTCCAGTCTTCATCTAGAATGGGGGTTTGAAGCGTGGTTTCCCATCTTGCCTTTGTTTTGGGGTTCGAGGGAAGAGTGTGTGTGAGCAGGGCTTTGTAGATAGATGAGACCAGTTTGCCCTCCCCTTGTGCCTGAATGGTTCCCTGCAGCAGTTGCCAGGTGGGAGGTTGTTGTGAGAATGATGGGATGAGGGCCTGCAAGGTGTACCGCACTCTGAAGTACAAAAAGATGTCAAGGGAGGACGTGCCACCCTTCTCCTTCGCCTGCTGGGGTGTTATGAAGGTGTCTTGTATGAAGAGGTCGCCAAGTGTTTTTATTTTGCACTTGTCCGCCCAGATCAGATACACTTTCTCGGCGGTGAGTGGGATCACGGGAATGAATTTCGCGGGTAGAAGTGAGTATCTAAGCTGAATCTTGTACTTTTGGGCCATTTTCCGCCATATTGTGTAAGTGGATTGCACTATGTTCAGCGTCCTGTGTGGCACAGCCTGATGCTGATAATCACGGCCCTTAGCAAGTTGGGTGAGGCCAGTGCCCGTTCGACCTGTAAGTGCGGTCTTACGAATTGGGGCTTGTACCAGTGACTGAGAAACTGGGCTTGTGCTGCCCAGTAGTACCGTTCTAAATCGGGTAGAGCTAGGCCCCACTTAGTGACAGGAAACACGAGGGATGAGTATGCCACCCTTGCGGGTTTGCCCGACCACATGAGGTCCAGAACTAGGCTTCTCAGATTACCCAGGAAGCGCCAGGACAGCCGGATGGGGATGTTGGCGAAAAGGTACAGGAGTTTGGGTAAGATTACCATTTTTACCAATGGGGCTCTTCCCCAGAGGGTGAGCGGTAGCGATTTCCACCTGTTCACCTTGTCTCTTAATGATTTCAGTGTGCTTTCGTAATTGTCTTTGAATAGGTCTTGGTGGTTCAGGGACACTCTAATTCCTAGGTATCGGACGTGGGCTTTCTCCCAATGGAAGTTAAAATCGTCTTGAACTATTTTGGTCTTTGTGTTTAAGGGAAAGATGATTGATTTAGATTGGTTAATTTTCATCCCTGATACCAGCCCAAACTTAATTATTTCTCGCATGATCGGGTTAAGTTTTTCGCTGGGGTTTTGCATGAACAGTACTGTGTCGTCGGCATAGAGGGATATTATTAGACGGTGAGGTCCTATTTTAAGCCCTCTCTATATTTGGCGTTCCCTTAGGCCCGCTGCCAAGGGCTCCATCACAAGGGCGAATATCATGGCGGATAGTGGGCATCCCTGCCTAGTGCCGCACTGAAGGTTGATATGTGCCAAGCGAGTCGACCCGAGCGTGATTGCTGATAGGGGCTCATTATAGAGGAGTGAGACCAGCTTGATAAACTGTTTCCCAAGTCCGAGCTGCTGTAGCACGGCGAACATAAAGGGCCACTCAACAGAGTCGAACGCCTTTTCGGCATCCAGCAGCACCGCCACTGCCTGCTGTTTGGGGTCGAGTGCTGCCATAACCCCGAACATATTGCGTATCCCGAATATGGTGTTTCGGCCAGGTACGAATCCCGCTTGGTCAGCGAGTACCAGTGCAGGCATTAGCGGGAGAAGCCTATTAGCGAGGATCTTGGCCATGATTTTGTTGTCCAGATTAATTAGTGATATGGGGCGGTAGGACTTACAATCTTCGGGAGGCTTGTCTTTCTTGTGTAGTAGTATTACGTTGGCTTCCCTTAATGTCTGTGGGAGAATGCCGGATTCGATTGCTTCTTCGAAGACATTTAGCAGGAGAGGGGCAATGAGAGGGGCGAAGTGTTTATAAAACTCACCAGGTAGCCCGTCGGGCCCCGGGGCTTTGGATGGCGGCAGACTTTTGATGGCTTCTTGGATCTCTTCCAGCGTTATGGGCACCTTCAGTGGCTCACGAAGTTCCCCTTCCACCCAGTACAGTTCTGTGTCGTTGAGGTAGTTCCGGATCGCATCGGAATCTGCTGGGCCCCCGGCGCTGTATAGATCTTGGTAGAATGCCCTGAATACTTTGACTATGTCTTCTTCTTTGTGCAGCTTATTTCCCTGCGGTGTCCGGGTGCTGTCCACCCTTGTTGGCCTCCTGTCTGCCGCTATAAAACGAGCAAAAAGGGCTCCAGGCTTCTGGCCTTCGCTGTATTGTCTAATTCTGTGATTGTGACCTAAAAATGTAATCTCCCGTTCTGAACTTTAGAAACCTGGCTGAAGTTCTTCTTTCAACCTCGGCTGGATGTGGTCTGAGTTGTGAGCGGCTTGCTGCTTTTCCAATTCCTTCAGGTATGTTTCGCTGGTCCCTAGTTCGCGTCTGATAAGTTTCAGGATTCCGTTTTCTTTGGCTAGGCAGACGCCTCTTACATAACATTTGAGAGATTCCCATAGCACTCCGGCGGAGTTGACAGTACCTTGGTTAATGTCGAGAAAGGTGTTGATTTCCTTGCTTAGCTCGGTGGCGAATGTCGGATCAGCGAGAGATCTGGGTTTGAAACGCCATTGGGAAGGTCGTGGTCTGGTGGTCGGCAAGTGGCATTTGAGTATTACCGTGGCATGGTCCGAGAAGGTTTTAGGGAGTATTTGACATGTGCCCCATTGCCAGTTGCTGTGAGCGGAGACTAGCAGATAATCGATGCGGGAGTCCGTATTATGAACACTTGAGTGGTATGTGTAGTCTCTGGCTTCCCAATTCTGGATCCTCCATATGTCCGACAGGTCAAACGCTTTGCAGATCTCCTGCACTTGTAGGCTAGCTTTGGACGGATGTGCGGTTGTTAGCTTTGATTTATCTTTCTGTGGGTCGAGATGAGTATTCAGGTCGCCTCCCCAGATTATGGTAGTGTTTCGCACTTGCGAGAGGCGGGACAGCACCCAGTCAAAGTTGTTTGCACCGTCTGTGTTGGGGGCGTAGGAGTTGACGAAAACCACCTCCTCTCCTTCCACTATGCCCCGAACCAGAAGAGCCCTTCCCTCGTTATCTCTTTCTGTTTGGATCAGGCGAAACCCCAGTGAAGAGTGAAGAATTATTGCCACTCCCCTGGCATAGGATGAATATGAAGAGAAGTAGTAATGGCATCCCCAGCCACGGGCCCACAGGTGCTCGTTTTGCGGTAAAAGTGGGTTTCCTGAATCATTGCCACCTCGACCTTGTGGCGTCTGAGTAATTGCAGGATCTTACGTGTCTTGGCCGGGATGTTGCCCCCTCTAATGTTCCCGGTTGCTACTTTGAATGTACCGGTGATGATTTATATGACACCCGATTGCAGCAAGACCCGAGTCGGAGTCCCGACACATGGGACGGCTGGATTGCATGGGAGCAGCGTCAGGCGGGAGGGCTTGTGAGGGGTGACGGCGCACCTCTGGGTGAGGCCTGCGGTTAGGCGGTGGCGCATTGTGCGCGTTTCGAACAACAACAATTTTCCTTACACGGACAACCCCAACTCGTCCGTTTGGACCCCCCCCAAACTGGAACATAACGGGGCGCGGGTGGCCTTCCAAGGCTTAGTCCCCAACCTCCCGTTTGCGAAGATTGTCCTGATAGCTTGATTCCTGCTTGCTTTGGATCAGTGTCGCGGGTGTTTATCGCGGCGGGACTCTCTCCGCTCTTTCTCTGTTTGAGGCTCCAGGCATTTGGTTTGCGGATTTACATCCCCGACGGTCGAGGTATAGTGTGGCTTCTTCTGGGGAGTTGAAGAAGTGGGTATTTCCCTCCAGTTGAATGCGAAGCCTCGCCGGGAAGAGCATCGAGTACGTAATCTGGTTGGCGCGTAGTCTGTGTTTCACATGGGTGAACGATCTCCTTTGGGCTTGGACTCACGGCGAAAAGTCTGGGTAAAACTGGATGTCGTCCCCGTCGAAGTGTAGTTTGCCCTTTTCCCTTGCCATTCTGAGGACGGAGTCCCTGTCCTTGTAGCTTAGGAGCTTGGCAATGATCGTGCGGGCAGGGGCTCCCGGAGCTGGTCTTGTTCCAGGGATTCTGTGGGCTCTTTCCACTACAAACATTTGCGACAGGACTGCAGGACCGAATAGCTCCATGCATAGTTTTTCGATGTGTTCTTCCATTCTGACTGGTAGTTGTCTTTCTCTGACTCCGACTATTCTGATGTTATTTCGTCTGGAGCGGCCTTCCAAGTCCTCGTTCTTGGCAAGTACGGTTTTCATTTGCCCCTCAAGCATGGCGACACGGGAAGCGAGTGCTGATGTGCCGTCGTCCAGATCTGACACTCTCTGTTCGACGGAGTCAAGCCTGTCGCTGTGTTTGTCGATCCGGTGCTGTAACAGGTCCACCTTGGACGAGAGCAAGTCTATCTTGCTGTCCAGGCCGCCTATCCCAGCTTTTAGTTCCATCAGGATTTCCCTAATGTCCGTTTGTTGCTGCAGCTCTACCTCCGACTGATTGTTCGGGGATTCTGGGCGCTGTTCCGGCCTGGGGGTGTTAGGCGTTGGGCCTGCATCAAAATTGAGTCTTTTCTGGGACTTGTCCGGCTTCCCCATCTTGAACTTGGCTACGGTGTCGGAGCGCCTGATTTTCGGGTGTAGCAAAGGCACGGTCGAAGCGATCAGATTTGGCTGCTTTGTGCCATGCGAGGGGCCAAGACCCAGCCACGCGGGGAGTCGCTATGGGCCACAATGGCGGGGGCGCCGCAGAGCGACCCGGGTTTGTTGGCGAAGCGTAGTCTCGCCGTACCGCCTGTTTTGCGTGCTTCTGTGGGTCTCTGCTCGCCTCACGCCCCTCACCTGCGGGTGGCTCGCTCTGCTGCTGTCCTACTGCTGGCTGAGAGCCGTGGGGCCGTTCCTCAGGGCCGGCGGGGTGGCGCCCCGATTCCGAGCGGTTCCCACCATGTCGCTTTATACTGGAGGTGGCCGTGGCAGGTCCCGCGGGTGCTCTTGTCTGTCTACAGAGGATTTTGGACAGGCGGGTCGGGTTTACCAGGCCCCACGGAGTTCGTGGTTATGCAGGCCGCACTACGCAGCGGATTTCTCACGGAAGGCGAGTCCGATTCACTCTGAATCTTCGACAGGGATGAGGTGCTGCTCTAGGATAGAGTATTTCTTGCGGATTTAGTGGTTTCGCCACAGGATTGCCACGATTAATCAGGATTCATGTGGGAGGTAGCCGGGAGCTCACAGGGGAGCAGCCATCTTGGTTGGCCCTCTAGCGCCCTTGCTAGTTCATAAGCATATGATTTTAACATTACAACCATTATGGAAGTTGCAAATTCAAGTATCACCCAATTAGTCAGATAGTCATACTTTGGATTATCAATGTATGTAATGTCAGTTGAACCAATTAAAGACAGATCTCCAATTTGGGAGAACGTTTCCAATATAATTTTCCGGTTTAGGAATGGGCTACAGTTTGTAGGACTTATCTCCTCCAGCTTGACCCATTTGCCCAGTGACTTCACGTCTTTGTCAGTTATAGCTTACTTGTGTGTAATTTTTCCTACTAAAGGATCTTCTATCCGTATTGGTTCATTCAAAGTCAGTAGCTGCAAATGTGCAGACTCCATAGACGGTCCCTGTTGCTGTACTGGGTTCTGATTATCTATTTCCCATGGATTAGCAGTCGACATAATAGTAGGAACAGTACCTTCCATTTGTATGGGAGGTGCATGCAGCCAAAGATCAATTGGTCCTTGAAGGTGTGTCTGCCGAACCGTGCCATTCTCCAAATTATGTTTCACCAAAATCTTAGGTATATAGTTAAATTAATAAATGTTTTAATACTTTTTAATACATTTCATCAATCATGTGAAGATGTGGTGGGTGTAAAGAAAAAGTACATTCACTAAAAAGGTGCAAATCACAATGTGCTATGAGGTCATGCTTCAATCATGGCGATTATATCGTACATTTTGTTCCATAGTGTGCAAAAATAGATTATGGTTCCTTTGTGGTTCCCAGACATGAATAGGTTCCAGAGATCATTGGAGCTTTCTATCGACTGGAGGCCAGCAGCAATGATGGCCTTCCGTCAGAGAGCTGACATTTCCGCTACAATCGAAAAGATGTCGCACAGATTCAATAGCAGTATCACCGCAGAACAGGCATAATGTATGGTGCCTTTCCACCATGTACCAGCGCCCAGTTATGTGAAATGATTTGGCAGCGTTGAACTTAATGCGAAAATAGATCCATACAAGATGGTTACCAATGAAATTCTGGATGTACTTTGGAATGAGTTGTCTTTCCAATATAAATGGGAAAAAGCACTGTGCAGTCGATTTCGAAGCTAGGCTGACTATCATTTGGTCTTGTGAGGATAGCTCAGCGGCAACGTGCTCGCATTGAAAGCAAGAGGACACGGAGCATCATGGGTTCTATCCCCGGGTCTGTGCTTAGAAACCTCTGGGTATTAAGCGCGTTATAAATAACCTATCATATCTTATCATATAGCTATGTGTGTCCAACAGTGACCTCATGGTTCGTTTGCATTGGCCAAGTTTCATTCCCAGGGGGTCCATTCCCAGGTTCCCGAACCATAGGTCAGATAGATGTTTGAGTGCAACTGACACAAAAAGGAGAGGTAGGAGGATATTTATACTGCTACACCAAACATTCCTCCAAACTAGGGAAACAACCCTTTACAAACATACAAAAAGTTTGGTGAGCAGTGTGTTGTTCAGGTGTTGCATCTATCGAAAACCAAATCAGGTATCGTGCACCACGCATCAAGGGAATTTTATTCTCCACAACGGAATATCGAAACATATAGCCTGGTTAGTACTACTCTGTAGACTTACAGAGAGAAAAAAATCATGTCATAGTATAAAACAGTTTTTATTCAATAATTTATCAATAGATAAAAGAAAAGAATTGTTCTCAAATACAATTCATCATTCATAAACACAATACAATAAAAACATGTAAACAATGCATCACACAACCTCAAACAGATACTCTATGAGTTACAGTGGCATAAAAAAGGAACCAATATTGTTCGGGTTCCACCCTACAGAATACAAAAAGGAATCTATCGTTATAAGAAAATATTAGATTAAATAAGCTGAACAGTCTAGGGTCAGCTAATTCGCCCACACTGTGCTCCACGCTAAATTGCACCAAAGTACTCACACTGCATCATACACAATCAACCCGACATGTTTCATTCCTCATACATATTCACATTCATCTACTAAATTCAAGGGAAATTCATCAGGGGCTCATATTCAAGGACAAACACTATTCACAAGAGAACAATAATGTATATAGGTAAAAAGTTGAAGCAAGACGGCTCAACGGCCGTTGTATTTATGAAGAAAAGGCTAGGCAAAGCCTTCTGACATAGTCCAAGGCTGGTCGCCGATATGCACTGTGATTGTGCTGCTACGGTGCAGGGCCGAGCTGGGTTGATGGATGCAGTAAAATTGTTCTTGTCACCAGCTCCTCACTTACTGAACAGGCCAAAAGAGGATGCTTGCCACCTTCTTAAAATTGGGTTAGATCTCAATTGAACTCATTTCAACGAATATCTCATTGTTGGGTGTAGACAGGCCTATCAGGACTGTTCCCACACAATTAAGAAGGACTGTTGATCAGGTCTGTGCAATGTTAAATAGGTCAGTCAGAAAGGGGGGGGGTTGCACCCAAAGTTATGCTGGATTAGATCGAGTCACTTAAACATCCGCCCGGCATTTAATGACGGTACACAATCCCAAAAGCAGATCATAATTAAGGTCGAAGCAACGGGTCCTGTTATTGAGAGTTTGAAATCTCATGTGGCCGAACGTCCTCGGGACGAGATCATTATACTCCCCTCATTGCGCTGTGGCTCTCGGTACGTATCGGCACTCTAATCCTGAAGGAAGCAGGATGTCCTCTCTGTTGATGTTTGAGTGCACCAAGTGGGAGAACTTCCATATATGCAGATTTTGAGGAGAAGACTTCTTTCAGGAGGCCCATGAGAGTTTTACTCGCAGCATGGGCAAGTTTCCAGTAGAAGGTTAGACTCGTCCGCATCATTAGCTTGCCTATAGATGTGGCCAAATTCCAAATAGAGCAAATGCACAATAAATAAAAAATTAAATAAAAAGAATAGCATTTCTGGTGACACGTAGAGTGGTAAACGTAAAAGCTACTTAAGGGTTGTTAATTCTATCTCTGGAGATGGCTTCCACTGACCCAAATGCCCATGCTTTGGCGGCGTAGCAGATGATCTGTGGTATCTTCATCGAATACAGCTTAACAGATCCCACTGAATAGCTTCCTCGCCTGTAGGGAGAAGGCTAATCTTAGGCTTCCGTGCAGGAGGATTTTCATCTTGTGCAACGCCCATTTGGTCCGGTAATTTATCTTTTCGTTCATTTTCTTAGCTCTAATACATTTAGGTTTGGGTCTCTTATTATATATTGGGAAATTAGGAGGGGTAGTATCAATGTCGGAATTTCTTTTATTGAATTTGTTAAGAAAGAAACATCTTCATAGTCCCAGTCTCTTTCCTCCATAATGTAAGAGGGATTTTCAGAGATTTCACGCCACTCAAGATTTTCTGCTGGAATTTCTTCATGGATAGGCTGGGTCACAGGACTGCATATTATCGGTTTAGTCATTCCTGCAGTGGCTTTTTTTTACCAGAGGTACATTTTCCAAGATCAAATCTACTACCTTTGTGAATATTTGCTTGAATTTGCTTTGTTCTTTAGAAATAGTTGAGCAAAGTAACTTTAAGGCCTCAATACTAGAGGTAATCGCATTTAACTTTGATGGCAATTTCAAAGTAGGATTCACTGGTGATACTCTCGGAACCAAGTAAGACTCCTGTTCTTCATCACTGTCCGAATCGCAGGAAAATGAGTCTGATGATCATCTGGGCGAAACCAATTTAGCCAAATCGGTTGTCGCAGAAAGATTAGTTCCTTTAAGATTATGAAATCCTTCAAATGTCTGTGGGTGTCTATTTGTATTTCCCAAGGAGTTTCGTTGGAGACCGATACACAACTTTATTGTCGATAACTGGCAAAGTATTTGTGGCTAAGGGGAGGCGGGGTGAACTGGCGTCCTTTGTGTTATTTAAATCCAATGCCGGCAGCATTATTTCAAGAAAAGTTGTAATGACAGATTGGGTGCCGATTACACCTTCAGCTTTCTACTTTTTCTGCTCTTTGATATTTTCTTTGGGACTACGTGCTCATTTACTAGCACAAGCAGATGCACTTAATTGTCTTAATAACAATTTCAGGCTGCTTTCTGCCTACCAATCCGTACGCTGATCTCAATTAGCAACTGAGCAGAATAACAGTAAGGGTCTCAATTTGCAGCGTTGTGGTCCAGAAGGCTACCTCTGACGTTTAATACAGATATGGGTCCCACTGCGCCTGCGTCTCATGCTAGTAATCAGAGCAGATTTGCGGCACCATTGAATGTTACATTTATTGTTCAAAAGAAGTAATCCCAACTTGCATTACGAGATAGATAATCTGCTTACCGCCATTCCCCGGCGATTCCCCAGCGGACCACAGCAGACCCATGCACGTGCCACTATTGATAATTGACTTGGGGTGAGCAAGAAATGGTGTGCTCTTTGTATGTAGCAAATAGAGGGGTGAGTAACCATTTTTGACTGGCTAGTAGCTTGCAACTTGACATTTTTACACTAATAGCAACCACTGTCTCTATCACATGCTGTGTGGATTAAGATGAGCAGGGAAGTGTGCCCTATTTTTCAAAGAATACCCTATTGAATTTCTTTGTTCAAACCACAAACATGACTTAAAGTTGCAAAACAGTCTCTGTGCCATCTTGCATAGTTTGCTCTTGATCAGTATACCACCTTCACTATGTCACAGGATACTCCACTGACATTTCTCAGAAACCCGATTCTGTTCCAAAAATGGGACGCCAGGGGAGCTGTTATAGTTCTCATTCCTAATAATGCATTGATGTTCTATAATGCATGTCTTTACTATTCTGGCAGTAATCCTAAAATGTCATTTGACATGTTGCAATTCATGAATTCTGTTGCCATTTTTTCTTGAGTAAATCTACATTTCTTGCTTGTTTGTCATGGAAAATGAATGACCTGGAAGTTGGGTAAACCCCACATTTCCAGCAGGGTAGGTTGTCACATATTTCCTCTCCCCCACCCAACATCGGTATGAATCAACTGATCATGCAAACTTTGACTTTTCTGGAAAGGGAAGAGTGTAGTCTCAGTAAATGATGTGGTCCCTGTTCCAGTAGTTGCCAGTTTTTTAGTGGGATATATTTTATTGTGGAAGACTGATTCGAGTATGTGTTAACACACAGCAGTGGTTGTTCGATTTGTACCATTTTCCTCTCTTCCAATAGTACCTCTGCTATTGCTGGCTCTCTTATTAGATCTTTATTTACCTTGGCGTGATACCCTTTGTCCATCAGTATATTTGATAGCTCATCAGCTTCCTTGTAGTAGGTTGTTTCTGGTTTGTTACGTCTAACCGTAAACTTTTCCAAAAGAGCAAATTCTCTTTTTAAGGTTTCGGATGGAAGTTAGTATCTCTCAAAATCGAGTTGCTTTCAATTGAGATGAGCCCTTAAGGGGTATTCATGGTCGGCTATATAGTGATGTATAAGAAATGTGTGTATTCACTGCTGATCAGTTGAGTAACCGTAAGATGGGGATTAGGCCACACCACAATGGCGATGCCCAGTAAGGCTGTCTGAGGCTGCTTGTGGCAGCTGTTAATGCTGGACTGCCCCTTTTGGGTTGGAACCAAGCCCGGTTGGCAAACAGCCTTTCCCCTTTTGTATTGGCATGGCATACAGACAAATGATGTGCTGGAGGGGCTCTAATAGCAATGCCAGAGTGAATGATTCATTCAAAACCTTTCAGCCATCACTCTTAAGTTTTACTATGATCTAACTTGATTAACCATTGCAGAAACGTCTCAGCATCTGTTTAATCCCTTGCAGATCACTAAGGTGTTGTCTTTTTATCTCTGCCACAACATTACATGTCATTGGTATGGATTATTAATAGTACAGATATATAATCTTTCAAAGTGTATATATCATTCGACCATATTGGAGACTAAAGTAGCACCCATTTCTGTTCCCTCCACCCAATATAATTGCCCTTAAAACCCGAGACAGTGATCTTCAGAATGTATGCACTTGATAACCTGTAGTGCTCGACTCACTGTGGGCATTTGAGGCAACCAGAGTAATCCAACAGATTAATTTGAATCTTCCTTAAAAAACTGCTTCATGAGATTGTCTGCAAAATTATAAAATGTGAAGCTCTAGGGGCCATGACGAGTCCACAGCCCTACTTAGGCATAACTATAAGTATTAGACTTATTTATGCAGGTAGACCCTTGAGAATCATTCGCAAGTTCACCCTAAAACACACCAGTCAATTTGTAGTTTTACTAATTATGTGCTCTTGCTTGGAAAGTCTTATTTATGATAAGACAGTTCATGAAACCCCTTCACTCAGGATGGATCATGGATTTATAGGCTACATTATGATGAATGGAAAGTGGCAGCTAATAAGTAATAAGAATGAAAATAATAGCTCCAAAAGCCAAATTAAACTTTAAAAAATAACTCAAAATAATTCCAAAATCCAGAATAACCAATGAAAAGGTGATTTTTATGGTATTGTCTGGTTAGAATTAGGGAAGTTAAACAATAGTAGTGGGTGGGGGCTTACTGCCCATGTTTAAAAAAATTCCAGAAGGGTTTGAATTAGAGCCAGAGGGGTTAGTCGAACCATTGTGTTTGAGACATGGTTTACGGCCAGCTCTGTCACCAGCTTTGACGTGCTCCTACCTGATGGCTACAAGATCCTCTCCGTGCCCAGGCCCAACCGCTTTGTTGGGGGCGTAGCCCTTATCTTCCATGAGTGGATTCTTGCCTCTGTCATTCCTACGCAGGCCTACTCCTCTTTTGAATTCCTCGTCTGCAGGCTCTCTCTCTCGCCTAGCCATTCCCTTACTGTGGCTACTATCTATCAGCCACCTGGTCCGGTTTCTTCCTTTCTCTCTGAGTGGGCGGACCTCTTCTCCTCACTCCTGGCCTCAACCACTCAACTCCTCCTTCTTGGAGACTTCAACATCCACCTGGATGCCTCCTGTCCCCCCTCTGAACTCTTTCACAACCTCTGTGACGCTCTCTCACTCACCATTCTCCCCTCTGGCCCAACTCATTCTGCAGGGCACACTCTCGATGTTCTGATCTCTTCAGACCTTCCCCTATCTGTCCCTCTCTCCACTCCTCTCTCCTGGAGTGACCACTTTCTCCTATCCTCCACCTCACCCTCCCTACCCCGCAGGTCAAGCCACCTCCGTCACTGCCACCCACCTTCTCGGTCAACCGACCCATGAAGCGTGTGTCAGTTGAGGCTTTCGCCGCCACCTTCTCACCCCCTCCTCTCCCCCGGCCGACTCTCACTCTGACACAGCCCTCTCCATGCTCCACTCTTCTATATCTGATACTCTGGATATCCTTGCCCATGTCATGAGAATCCACCTGAAGCCCAAAGCCAAGTGTAACTCCTGGTATGACTCAGACCTCGTCACCCTAAAACGCAAGTGTAGGGTTGCCGAGAGCAAATGGCGTGCTTCAAGTTCATCCTCTGACAAACTGGCCTGCCGCCTGCTGCACAGGCAATACCGGTTCTCTGTCCTCACCAAGAAGAGGGCTCATATCCAAGCCCGCGTCTCTGTGGCATCTACTGCAGCATCTAACAACTCGGCTGAACTCTTTCAAATCTGCAAGGAACTGGCCAATCCTGCCGCAGTCTCTACCTCTCCTATCCTTTCCCAGGCCCTCTGCACGGCACTGGCTTCTCACTTCATTTAAAAAACTCAGGACATCCTGTCCTCGCTCTCCTCCTCTCATCCCCCTCCTGCTATTCCCTGCTCTTCCTCTGGCCCTTCTGCAGCCATCCATCCTCCCTCCTTCTCTGCCTTTCCCCTTTTCTCTCCAGACGAGGTTTCTAGACAAGTCTGATCTATGAAAGTCTTGTCGAAACAGGTTCAACCCTGTTCCTCCAAAGGTATCAAGGATCACATCGACTCCCTCGCTCCTGCCCTGGCGGATTTCTGCAATCACTCCTTCACCACTGGAGTCTTCCCTCCCCCCCCCCCCTGAAGCACTCCCTTGTGCACCCTCTTCTTAAGAAACCCTCTGCCGATCCCTCCTGCCCAGCTAACTATCGCCCAATCTCCATCACTCCCTTCCTGGGCAAACTCTTGGAGAAACTGGCCATCTCCCAGCACAATCTCCACACTGAATCTGTTGGTTGTCTTCATGACCATCAGTCTGGCTTCAGAGCTGCCAGAAGCACGGAAACTGCTCTCCTGAACATCCGTGAAGACCTGCTCACCAACCTCGACTCTAACACCCCTTGCGTTCTTGTCTTGCTTGATCTCTCTTCTGCCTTTGCCACTGTCAACCATGTCATCCTGTTCAACCGTCTCCGTGATAACCTGGGTATCACTGGTCAGGCTCTGGCGTGGCTGACTTCTTTCCTCTCTGACCGACCCTCCCAGGTCCAACTTGGGTCCTTCCTCTCCAACATCTTTTTCTCTACCTGTGGTGTCCCCCAGGGATCTAACCTCCCTGGCTGTTCAACCAATACCTGGCACTCCTTGCCCACTGCCTGCATTGCCGCTCTCTGTCCCAACTTTCAGTGCTATGCGGATGATACCCAGCTCATTTTCAGGCTACCCTCTGCCGCCGCCACCTCCTCCTCTCCTTCCCTCATCTTTGACTGTCTGTCTGCCATCCAGAAATGGTGTGCCGCCAACGACCTCTGCCTTAATATGCCAGTAAGACTGAGATTCTACTCATAGGCACACCCCTCCCTCCTTCCCTGCAGCTCTCTGGCCGGCCTCTCTTGGCCCTCCTCCCACTCCCACCTGCAAGGCTGAAAACCTCTGGGTCATCTTCGACTCTGCACTCTCCTTCTCCCCTCACGTCTGACGTCTCACACTACCAGCTGCACCTCCTTAGAGGTATTCTTCCTTTCCTCTCCTTCCCCCAGAAGCTCACTGTCTCCAGAGCTCTGGTCCTCTCTAAGCTGGACTACTGTAACAGCCTCTATCTAAATCTGCCTGCCTCCACTCTCCGCCCTCTGCAACTTATCCAGAACAGGACTGCAAGACATGTCCTTGGCCTCAAGCCCAGGGATCGGATCTCTCCAGGACTGAAATCTCTTCACTGGCTCCCAGTGGCTGCAAGGATTAAGTTCAAAACCCTCTGCATTGAACACAAGGCCTTCTGGTGCAACGAGTTGGTGGCAGATCACTCTCTACGGCAGGGGCCTCTCTCTGGAACAGCCTTCCTGCCTCCCTGAAACTCGAGGAGAACCATCTCCGGTTCCGGAAACACCTCAAAACCTTCATCTTTGCTTCTGCTTTCTCTCCTCCCCTCCCTTGCTGAATTCCTGACTGAAATTGCACTGGTTATCTGGCCACCCTTTTCTGATCTCTGGCCCAGGCTCTGTCAATTGCCCACCTGCACTGCCTCCCTGGCAACCCCTGCACTTGGGGACCGTTTTTCTGTATCCCTTCAATCCCCCTACCAGAACTTATGTCTGCACTTCCTTGCACGTGCCATAAACTGGCTGTTTTTATTTGTCTTATTTTATCTTATTTATTCCACTTTCCCCTCTCCCTTCCCACGTGCACTTTTCCTTTTTCCCCCCTTCCCATGCACTTGCGCGATCTGAATGACACCTGGCCTAGTAGGATCGTTGTCTGTCCTCCCTTGTTCCCCCCCTTGCCTCGTCGCGCCTTGAAACACTTGTGTATAGGCGCGTTGTAGATGCCATATCATATAACATATATCATATCAGTGTTTTTTGGATGGCGATGCAGATGAGTGCACATGTACCTGGGCTTCCTGGGCCTCGTTTTTTGTTCCCACAATCCTCTGTGCCCCCAGCCCTCGTTCCGACCTCCATCTCCCCTTCCTTTCTCTCACTCCCGCCTCCCAGACAGCCCCCACCCTGATTGGTTCAATAGATGGCCTTAACTGGCCTTCCCGGGGCAGCCCCAAGGCAAAGGGCGGCTGCAGGTTGTGTCTGCAGGTGTCCGCAGGGGAAGCCAGCGACCACATGTCAACCAGTAGCAACCACCAAAGTAAGTGTGGCATGGGTGGGGAGTAGAGCAATTACTCTACTCCAGAAAACCCTGCCACTCGACATTACCTTATCTTGGAACTGTGATTGTTAGCCATGCCACACCTACTAGGATTTGTGCACATTAGCCTGTGCCAAACCCAGACAGGATTGTGATTGTTAGCAATGCCACACCTAATTAGAATTTGTGAACATTGGCCTGCGCCGGACCCAGACAGGATTGTGATTGTTAGCAATGCCGCACTTAGAATTGTCAACATTAGCCTGCGCCAGTCCCAGACATGATTGTGATTGTTAGCAATGCCACACTTAATTAGAATTTGTGAACATTAGCCTGCGCCAGACCCAGATGGAACTGTGAATGTTAGCAATGCCACATTTAGCAAGAATTATGAACATTAGCCTGCGCCAGACCCAAACAGAATTGTGATAGTTGCTAAAGCCAAACCTAGTTAGAATTGTGAGCATTGGCCTACATCACATATAGACAGGATGGTAAATGTTGACAAGTGCGACACTTAGATAGAAGAACAAACATTATCAGTAACTTCAACCTAGAAATTGCTCCTGCTGCATTGGTTCATAAACCCACGCAAGTACTCCCATCCCATATCGTTATGCTTACTCTCTACTCTAGACCATCAATCAGTTAGATTACAGCTATACCCCTGATCAATTTGGCCTAGCTGTTCACATACAAACATTATCCCATGAACACCTCATCGCTCTAATAAAACACAGCTATCCCATGACGTTCCGGCCTAGCTGCTCACATAAGCGTCCTACAGGCCTAACGCAGCCAGAACCCACCCTGGATGTCCACCCACCAGACTGCACACATTCAACTGATATCTTTACGACCACACCTAAGGCTAGGATGCAGTTACCATCTGGCAATTACATCAGCTGCCAACATAATGGTGAACCCACGCACCCTACGACACCTTCTCTCTCTACTGACCTGGACTGCGGTCCCCGATGGCGTTCAACCTACCCGCGCTTTGAGATCATACCAATGATATAAAGAGCGCTAGATAAATGCCAAATAACATAACATTACTTGTGTTCAATTTAATTTAAAATGTTTGATTTTTATTGCACTTGTCTTGTAATATATAACAATTCTATCATTTGAGGTTCATCTTTTTGATTTGTGATATTTCCACTTTTAAGTTTGAACACCCGAGATGTACATTTGGAGCCATTCTATGCTAAGCCAATTTCCATCTCCACCAGGATTTAGATGAATCATCATCAAGTTCTCACTATGTCATAGATGTCCCAGCTAGCCAAGCACATTACAAATATCTATGATATATAAGTGGAGAACCTTTCTGGGATTAGTTCATTTTGTGGAAAGATGCATCATTCTGAGATAGTAGAACAGTTACTTTGTGAATTAGTGCTGCACTGAAAGCCTTATTGTTCAGGCCTGTTAGTAACACTAGGATTTTTGATACTGATGGGAGATATTTTCAGTGACTGTGGCATCTGCATCTCCATCTGAGGAAAGGTGCTGCAAGCACTAACCATCTTTAATGCAATTATGGATATATTAACAATTGTATATCCATATAACTATGCCAACCTCCCACCAATGTTCATCCTGACTTTCCGTTTTTTCTCAATCAAATAAGACATTAACTGATCCTGGCACGGAATTCCAACTCTTCACTTGATTTTTCACATATTAGTGCAGACAATGTTGCCTCACGTTTGTTTAAAAAATGAATGTGTATCGTTGTACTTGTATTGAAAATGCATATACTGCTAAGGCAACATCTCTCTTCGAGCACTTGAAACAAATATATGTACTGCTTGATTATCTTGTGGTGTCATGCACATAGTTTGAAACGTGCCCGATCCTCAGTCTAAAAATAAAGAGTACATTGTGGTAGTTTGTTTCGAGACCTTTACTCTGCCATTTGTCATTCTTTGTTCGGCATATCTCTCTACCTCCCTCCAGGGCCTCTTTAACTCCCTATAGTGGTGTAACCTATAATTGCTTCTTAACTACTTTTCTTCCTCCAAGTACAAGCCTTCACCCACATATCTCTATAGTTTTCAGTTTAGAAAGAAAGGTGCCATGCAATTTATTTTTTCTGTAACATAGAGGGGGTGGTTCCATATGACTGCACAGGGGCACAAGGCATACATTAGATCACGCTAAATGACCAGAAAATTAGGCCTAGAAAAGTTGATCTTGTTCTTTTTCTTTTCAGAGTGGCGCTGGCGGAAGGATTGTCGGGAGAAAGACGGTTACTTCAATGTTTTGAACGCCTTCATTGACAAAAAGGACAGTTGCTACTCTATCCACCAAATAGGTAGGTGAGACATCAGCAGAGGAACTGCAAGGAGCTTGTTTTGACACCAGTATTGACAATTTGAAAATAAAATTCCTAGCGGCTCTAAGTATAATCTAAAATAACAGCTATGTTGACTTAAGGACATAGGCTCCTTGAATCTGACATCTGAATGCATGAGCATTTATGCAGTGGCACAACACACATCACTGCATATTTTAATGGTACTTTTTTTTACAGGTTTATAATACATATTTGGTTGTGAAACATATTGCGATCACTTCAGAAATACATATGTGAATGAGAGCTAAACTCTATGCAATGTTTATTTTATAGATTTTGAAAGCCTTTAGCTGTTGGATCTGGAAAGAATGTTTTCAGTGGATGTCTACCTTTCACTAATTCTATATCTGATAGTCTCTATTCAACGCCAGCTGTCTTTGGACATTTGTTTTGCCACATGGAGGTGCAGAGCGTCCCACCTAGTGATGATGCGCACCCCCAAGCTGGAGAATAGTATATTTATGGAGCTGACGCAACCCATGACACCAGTTCTTTTTTTTGTACACTCCGAACACTTCTGAAATACGGCACTAGATTTTGGAATACGGCACTGTAATGTTACCACTCCTTGGAGCATGTTATCTCCCAGGCTCGTGCTCCTGTCTCGTGGCAGTGACCACGTGACTAGCTTGAATAAAAAGAAAAAAAAAGTCCCGGAACTATCCTTTAACAGACTCCTGCCTGCCGTGTCCTCCTTTGTAGCGCGCACTGCTGCGTAGCAGGCAGATGGCCCACCTTTAAGGCCATACCCTCGGACGGTGCCCCTGCTGGGCAATGCTGACCCCCCCCCCCATGGTTCCTGCAGTGGCAGAGCCCCTGCTGGGCTTCTCCGGCGTGTCACGTGTTGGCCTGGGTGCCCACAGGCGATGAAGGTGTCCGTGTGGCCACGGACTGACAGTGTGCCCCTTGTTACACGACGTTGCCTGGGTGCCCCCAGTGCTGTCCAGTATCTGGTGATCCAGATACCATAGGGTGCTCCCTATGCTACGCTCTGCTGCGTGCTCGCAGCCTAATGGGACTGCTAACCAGGTGATCCTGGTAACTGCGGGTCCTGCTCTGGTGACCTGGGAGCAGGACACAACATTGGCGACGTGGAGTGAGGGCCCCCCCCGGCCCGTGCTGAAGGTGGCGTGTTCGCCACGAGGAAGGAGTAGTAGCCGGCCTGACCGCCGTGGCTGCCTGGCGTTTTCTTTGCTGTTTTTTTCCTTCATTAGTGCCGCAAAAGCCAAAGTGAGCACAGCGGCGGGCATCCATTTCACAAAATTGATGCCCCTATGTGCTTTCTTTGAGCTTGATTTTCTCAAAATTTGACAAAGGGACTTGGAGAAAAAAAAATTGGCAATCGATTTTTTTTTTTTTTTTTTTTTTTTTTTTTGATATTGCCTATCTATTTTTCAAATACATTTTTTGGGCGAACCATCCCTTTAACCCGTCAGAAAATGCTTCCGATGGCATTTTTTGACAGTGTTTTTTGTAGCCAACACTATGTTGTTACGGGGCAGTCAGTATTAACCCTATGTTAGCAATTTGTACCCAATTTTTTATACTAACCCCATGTTATCAATTTTAACCCTGTGTTGTACAGGGCAATGCAGCATTAACCCTATGGTGGCAATTTTGAACCCCATGTTGCGTCATTTATGTTGCGATTGCAAAATCTGATGGCAGGGTAATCAAAATCTGACGGCAAATAAAAAGGCATTTTTTATTGCCCTGCAAAGCCACCTGAGAGGAATTGTGCCAATATAACCCTATGGTGGCTTGGCGCCGCCCTTCCCGGGCAACTGGAGTTGTGCCTCAGCATTTTTAACGCTATGTTGCCTCATTTAGGCAGCTTAAGCAAATTCTTGTGGCAGCCTAAGCAAATTCTGATGGCAGCCCAAGCAAAATCTGACGGCACGTAAAATGGCATTTTTTGATGCCCTGCAAAGCCACCTGAGAGGAATTGTGCCAATATAACCCTATGGTGGCTTGGCGCCGTCCTTCCCGTGCTACTGGAGCTGTGCCTCAGCATTTTTAACCCTATGTTGCATCATTTAGGCAGCCTAAGCAAATTCTGACGGCAGCCTAAGCAAATTCTGAGGGCACGTAAAATGGCATTTTCTGCAGCCCTGCAAAGCCGCCTGTGATGAATTGTGCCAACCTAAGCCTATGGTGGCTTGGCGGCATACTTCCCGGGCAACTGGAGCTGTGCCTCAGTATTTTTAACCCTATGTTGCATAATTTAGGTAGCGATAGCAAAGTCTGGCGGCAAATCCGCAATGGATTTGCGGGTATTGAGTTCTTTCATTTTTTTAAAATTCTTTTAGAGTATTAATGCTGTTTTTGCTTAGAAGTCTACACATTTTACTGTTAATGTGATGATTGTTTTGTATAGGTAATTTATAACCAAACAAAATAAAAAACATTTAAAAAAAAAAGTATTGTGTCCTTTCGGTTCCCCAGCTGTACAACCTGCAGGCTTGTCCGTGTCCATTTTTAATTCCAAGAGCCCCCCCCCCCTGCCCCCGTGGTGTTATCTATTGGGGTGGTTGCCCTCCCCGGGCTTTCATTTTGCCTTAAAGTTTAGCCTCCCTGGTGCTTTTATTCTGGTTCTGGGCATCTCGGACCCCTCAAGCCTCATGGGGGACGGGGGGGGGGAGAAACCCCTTTATGTAATGTCTTTGAGGCCTGGTCTTGTGGTGATGAGGTGCTGGTGGGTCCCCCTCCTCCCCTGGGCCTCTTTTTGTGGCACCTCTGTTCTGCAGCTACTTGGGGATTGTCTCCTCGTGGAGGTCCAGGGGGCTATACCTGGTGGGTTGTCTCTCTCTCCTGAACCAGGTCTGCTGGGCCCCTAGGCCTTTACTTCCCTCGCTTTTAGGGGGCAATGTCTCCCAGCGACCCCCTCCCCGCCTGGGGTGTCAGCTTTGCCCCTCTTAATATTAGAGGCTTCATGTCCTGCGGTTGCCACCGTTTGTCTGGTTAGGCGTGCCTGCCCCACCTGGAAGCTCCATCTTAGCTCCTTTTTCCTGCTCTTGGGAACCGTGGTGTCTGCGTCACTCTTGTGGCCCCTTGATAGGATCTCACTGGGCCTCCAGGGTGCGGTGCCTTGGCCCTTCCTGGCCTCAATCTTCTCCTGGATGGTTGGTGTGGTGGGAGTTGTGAGGTAGTCCTCTGGGTATAGCTGACTGCTCTGTGGCCCAGAGCCTCCTCCCTCCCTTGCTATGTCCTACGGTATCTTCCTCTGTGTGTTCGCTTTAATGGAAGGGCCTCACCTGTTGCACTCATCGGGGTTGCACTTGTTGGGATCCTTATGAGGCTCCACGGGTGCTCCTGCTATCCCCCTGTTGCCCTCCTCTACGCTTGCCCCTTCAAGGCTCCTGCTGTCCCCCTGTTGCTCTCCTCTACGCTTGCCCCTTCAAGGCTCCTGCTGTCCCCCTGTTGCTCTCCTCTACGCTTGCACCTTCAAGGCTCCTGCTGTCCCCCTGTTGCTCTCCTCTACGTTTGCCCCTTCAAGGGGCCTGCGATCCCTCTGTTGCTCATTGGTGCGCCTGCTGTCCCCCTGTTGCTCTCCTCTATGCTTGTCCCTTCAAGGCACCTGCTGTCCCCCTGTTGCTTTTGTCTACGCTTGCTCCTGCTGTCCCCCTGTTGCTCTCCTCTACTCTTGCCCCTTCAAGGCTCCTGCTATCCCCCTGTTGCTCTCATCTACGCTTGTCCCTTCAAGGCTCAGGGCTGGCTCCGGCTGCTTTCGCACTCATAAGGCACTGGATGGAAGGAGAGGCTCTTTGCCAACAAAACTAGCTGCTTAGGTGCTGCAGGCAGATTAAAGTGCCTGAATTGCCTGGGCCTCCCTTTCAGGGCCCGACAGAGGAGATGAGTAGTGCCTTTTGAAGGATTAGTCTTGCTCAAACTACGTAATGGGATGCTAATGAACCTGCTCATAAACAACTACCCTTTTGTGAGGGTCCAATAAGTAATGATATTGAGCATTGATTTCTAATACTTTAAGGAAGGTAGCAAACACACTGTGTTGTGATATGCACTTAGTTAGCAGGCCACACCATTTTTAAAATGGTCGTAGGTAGGCCACCCCCATCAGGTATTAGAGCATGGCCATCATGCAAGACACGCCCCCGAATTAGCCCCCACCCCCTTACTTTCTTACCCCACTTAACGCCCTGAGAGTACTTGAAGCAGGTATGGGTAACATCTCAAACATTCTTGCCGAGGGCTGGTAGTGGGTTCTCTGGATTTGTGCTCAAACACTGCCTGGGGACTGTATGGGAACCTGGTGCATAAAGTGTTGCTAAGTATCAGGTGAAAAGTGCGGCTTCCCTCTCGTGCAATTATCACACCATTGACAAGAAGTCCTGTCCCGCCTCCCCTCACTGAAACAATTACACTCATTCTGAAACCAACGCTACAACTGACTGCACAATACACATCCCATCTCACAAAACTGCAGCTATCTGGACAATTGGAGACACTTGCTGCCATTCTTGCATCCCTCAAGGCCACATTGTATGTCCCTGACTGCCTCTGTACTCGAAACCCTTTCGGACTGAAGCACTCCTCCTTTACCTGACAATCATTAACTGCTCCCAGCAAGACACAACTGTATTAGTTCCGGAGGCAAGTGGCCTTCATAGAATCCTAGCTGGCTAGCCAAACCCTCCGATTGGGTTTATAGCTCTTTGGTGACTATTAGGCAATTAGGAGAGCCATTCTGTTTGGGATATGCGGCACACTGTGACAAATCAACTTCCGGTGCACCAGTGGTGCAGGGATGAATATCGGTTTCTAAACCATGAAACAACCCAACAACCTCTAGTACACCATAAGGTATCTGAATAGATTCGAAACATAAGCAAATTATAAACCTTGTTCAATTTTGGTAACATGGACGGAGCGGCAGGCTTATCTGCGAATAGTCGTGGATCGTTGTTTAGTTGCAACACAGCAATTATTACCCAATGCTTTGGGTAATAATCGCTTCGAGAAAGCGAGGTGAATGGAAAGCATCAAAAAGCTCCTCCGAGCCTGTTTTTGCCATTTAATTGTATTAATCTGTGCTCCGTGCCTCAGTGGATCCCTCTCCCTGCCTTCCCCACCATCTTCCTCTTCCTGAACCCCGCCCACCTCCCTGATTGGTCAAATCACTAGTCTTAACTGATATGAGTTTATTGCCCTATCCGCCAGTTTTCGCTGTGTACCCCTGCCCTTATTTCCCTCGTCGTCACTGTGTGCTCACAACCCCTTAGGTCCCAACGTTTCACTGTGAGCCCAGAACCCCTGGTTCCCATTTCATCACTGCCCCTCCAACAACCTCTGGTCCAGTGTGATGCCCCCAGCTTCTCGCTTGGTCCCCTAAGATATTGCCGTCTACCCCATGCCCCTCTCGTGTCCCATGTTGTCGCTGTGTGCCCCCAGCCCCCTCTGGTCGCCCTTGTTGTCGCTGTATACCTCCAGCCCCTCTGGTCCCGTGATGTCTCTCTGTATCCTCTCCTGACCCCCTGCATGCTGTTGCCGTTTGACCCTACCCCCGGTCCCCTGCGATGCCCCTGTGTACCCAACCCCTCTGGTCCTACTTTACAGTTCTAAGGCATGCCCTCCTGTCTGTGCCCTAGCACCTGTACTGTCTAGGTGTCTCTAGACTGAGTGCAGTAGCTAGTCTTCACATTTGCGCTGTTCATGCCCTGTGGGAGGATCTTTGCTTT
This sequence comes from Ambystoma mexicanum, assembly GCF_040938575.1. Lineage (NCBI taxonomy): Eukaryota > Metazoa > Chordata > Amphibia > Caudata > Ambystomatidae > Ambystoma > Ambystoma mexicanum. The sequence continues at coordinate 547,398,777 of NC_090932.1, forward strand.
CTTCCTCTTTTCCTCCCTTGTCATCGAACGCCTTCGAAGCGCATTGCGCTTAGGCGCTGTGTGGATGGAACATCATATCATATCAGTATGCTCTCTCTACTCTACACATCACAAAATTAGAGTGAACCTATACACTTCGATCAATTCGGCCTAGCAGCTCACATACGACCACTACCCCACAAACACGTCATCACTCTAATAAAATGCAGCTATATCCCATTACAAACCGGCATAGCTGCACACATAAGCGTCCTACAGGCCTAACGCAGCCAGAACCCAGTCTGGGTGTCCACCTACCAAACTGCACACATTCAACTGATATCATCAACACCACACCTAATGCTAGGATGCAGCTACCATCAGGCAATTACATCAACTGCACACATAACTGGTGCGCCCATGCACCCAAGACCCTCACTCTCTCCACTGACCTGGACTGTGGTCCCTGAGGGTGTTAAACCTACCAGCACTTTGAGGTCTTACCAATGATATATAGAGCGCTATATAAATGCCAAATAACCTAAGAATAGGGGCCCAAAAGTGTCCGGCTGTTTGCCTAGACATACACCCCAGTCAAAAATGTTGAGTGTTGTAAAACGGATTCAAATTATATATACTGTATAGCTTATGAATTATATGTTCTTTAGCACTACCAAGGAGTTCTCCAGGATGAAGTTTCAAGGCACAGCAAAGTGGTGGGAGTTGTGAGGTAGTCCTCTGGGTATAGCTCCTATAGTTCCTACTGAACAGTATGTGATGTTCCATCCCACTCTGTTGCTCCTGTCAGCAAGTATAGATGTATAACCCCCATTTGCTTTATTGGCCCACATTCTGTATAGTTGAAGGCCATTTGAAGTTACGCTGATTTGATTAATGTTAACACAAAGAAGCAAAGTAGTAGAGAAGCAATCAAGTTTTACGCTGATTATTTTATTCTTTACAATGAAATATGTATTAACAGAAAATAAATGACAAAAGTCATCAAGAACATTTTTTTTTGTTGACAACTTCGAAGCAATGGCACTCAGAAGGAGGTTGGTGCGAAATTCAGGTCACCCACACAAGCCAACGCTGAATGCTCTAATGAGGATGACTTCTCTGTAAGTGTAAAGAGATGAAAAACGTAAGGCTCAACAAAGATTGTGATGCATACAATAGCCACCAAAATGTAACGTGTGACAGCATGAACATATCAATCAATAATTTAGTTGGTATTTATACTGCGCCTATACAGCAAATGGTGCATCAAGGTACATATATTTATAATAGTAATGTGAAATTCCAATGTACATGTCCTCACAGTAAGCACAATGGTCTGCAAGTTCAGGCCCAGGCATCCTGCGGCAAATCGTACAATAAATTGTGAGCCTAATCTCACAGTTCTTGGGGTCTGTTCGCCTGAGGTGCTCCAGCGGAATAGGACAAAATTACCATATACAAATTACCGACCCCACCAAAAGTTCGAACTACAAAAAGTTTGAACCTTTTGTGGTATGTATTTTTTGGTGGGGTTGGTAGGATAAAAAAAAAACAAAGGCTGCGGGGGTGTCCCCTGCAATACCCCGCTCACCATACTATACAGTATAGTGAGCAGGGGTTGCAGGGGACACCCCCGCAGCTGCCCAACAAAAAAAAAGAAAATGACCCTGCTGCGCCGGTTCCCGATCACGGAAGTGAAAGGTATCAGGCGTCTCAGGGTCCAGCGAGACGGAAGACAAAGTACATAAGGGGGTGGGGGTGAGGGTGTGTTGGGGGTGGTGGTAGGGGTGTGGGTAGGGGTTTGCGCACATCGGGAATGTTCAGGAGAGGAATGATCGAAGATTATTTCAGGCAAATAATCTTCGTCATTTCTCCCTCTAACATTTCCTTTGGGGAAAAATCACACAGATTCTCTCCAGCACCCTGTTTACCACAGTTCTGAGGTTTTCTCCTTTGTTCTCTGTCCCAGGTGCTCGTTCAATAATTGGAGCCTGTGAGTGCATTCTAGGTTTATGGGATATTGTTATTCCTGTCCCATTAACTTAGTAAACTTCCACAAACCTCCCCAAACTATAAACAGTTGAGCCGCAGCTGCCCAGAGGGTGGAGAAAGGGATGCCGAGATGCTTACCAACTGCAGAGTGAGGCAGTGAAACAAAGTGTGGCGAGGAAGCCGTGTCTCCAGGTTTAACGGGTCCTCTGTCTGTTACGCAGGGGCAGCACAAAATCCTGCATCCCCGTAGGGTTATGGCACCTACACTATAGTAGTACACTGTAACCCCTCAGGGATATAGGGTTAGGGTCTGTTGGATTGGATAGGCACAGGGAGGTAGGGTAACTGGAAAGAGTTAGGTAGAGGGTGTGGAATGCAAGGGGGAATTAGGGTAAGGAACATGTTACTTACCTGTAACTGTTGTTCTCCAGCATGGGTCTGGCATGGAATCACATGCTCATGAATATTCCCTGTCGTTGTGCTGGGAATCCTCGGTATAAGAAAAAAAAGGTTCACTTGCTTTTATGAACTGTCTTTCTCCTATAAACCAATGACTGAGCTCTGGGTCATACTCCCCCCCCCAGCCAATGGCTGCCCTCTCCCTAAGCCCCTCCTCTGGCAGCCATCTTCAGATTTGGTTGCACGTAAAGTGGCAGTATGACCAAGAAGATCCCCAGAGGGGCAGGAGGGAGGGTTTGCATGTGATTTCATGCCAGACCCATGCTGGAGAACAACAGTTACAGGTAAGTAACGTGTTCCTTCTCCAGCATGGGGTCTAGCATGCATTCACATGCACATGGATAAAGAATACATAGCAGTACACACATACACGACCACGGGAGGCGGCAAGGCTCAACAGAAGGAATTAATCTTACCTCCTCACCTTCAAGCAACCAGGTTGTGTAGCACTTCTTGGCTGACTCTGGACTCCTCTCTGAAATCCCTGTCAACGCAGTAGAATTTGTTGAAAGTGTCGGTAGACCTCCACGTAGCAGCCCTGCAGATGTCTAGCAGAGGAACGCCATTGTCGCAGCGATCGCTCAGGTGGAATGGGCTCTCAGATGGCCAGCCAGGGGTTGGTTTGGCAACCAGTGACAATGAGTGATGCAGCCGGAGAGCCATCTGGAGATGGAAGCCTTGTACAAGGCCGTCCCATGGTTCACAGGACCAAAGTTAACAAAAAGCTGATAAGTCTTCCGTAAACTCTTTGTGCGGGCCACATAAAACTTCAGCCCTCGAGCCACATCCAGCGAGCGCAAAGTCTTTTAAGCCGGCGACGAAGGTGTCTGATTAAACACAGGCAACACCAAGGGTTCGTTGAGATGAAATTCGGGCAGAAACTTTGGCATGAAGGAGGGGTGCCTCCGCACCACCACCCTCGTCTCGTGGAATGTGAAAAAAGACTGCTTGGAGGACAGGGCCTGGATCTCACCTACTCTACTGGCAGAGGTGATGGCCATGAGGAAACCTGTCTTCCAAGACTGGAACTTGAGCAGAGCTTTATGCATAGGCTCGAAAAGGGTCCCCGTGAGCCTAGTCAGCACCACATTGTGTTCCCACGCTGGGGCAGCGCCTTCACTGGCGGGAAGAATCGGAACAGTCCCTTGACGATATCCTTGACTAGATGGTGCAACCAAAGCGAAGACTGTCCTGGAGCTCTGGTGTACGACAACAAGTTGGAAGGACTTGTGGGGCCGTGACCCTGAGAGAGTTAATCTTCTGCGATCGGCACCAAGTCGCGAAACGCTTCTATTTGTGTCTGTAACACTTCAGAGTCCACAATGCCCTGGCCTTGGCGAGGACCTCCCTGCAGTCCGCAGGCAGCTCCTAACCACAGAGCTCGAATGCTGCAGGAGCAGGGCTTCAGGTACAGCGATCTTACGTCGTGGTGCAGGATTGCGCCACCTTCCCTGGCGAGAAGATCCGCGACCACTGGTAGCTTGATTGGCGATGCTATGTTGAGAAGGTCCAGGTACCAGATTTGCCTCAGCCACACTGGCGCGACGAGGATCATCCTGCACTGGCACCGTGTGAGTTGACTGATGACTTGTAGTAGCAGCAGCAACGGAGGCAACACATACAGGAACAGGCCTTTCCAAAGGGAAGGTGAATGCGTTCCCCATGCTCCCCGGCTGTGGGAAGCCAATGGTGAACCTCTACACTTGGTGTTTGTCGCCGTCGCAAACAGATTGATGTGGGGACTGCCCCACTTGAGGAAGAGGCTGACCACTTCACCCTGCAGAAGCTCCCAGTGGTGGCAAGAGCGCAGCTCCCTGCTGAGGGAGTCGTCAATGTTTTTGACTCCCGCCAGGTGAAAAGGAATGAGAAACATCCCCTGGGTGATGGCACAGTGACACAATTCCTGTGCCTCTCTGGAGAACGCCGGGGATCTCGTGCCCCCCTGCTTCCGGATGTATATCATTGTGGTGGTATTGTCTGTGAAGACCCTCACCAATTGCCCTTGAGGGACAGAAGAAATTATTTGAGGACCCAAAACACTGCCCGTAGTTCCAGGACGTTGATGTGTAGTGTCTTCTCCGGTAGCCACAGGCCTCTGGCGTGAAGACGTCCGTTGTGGTCTCCCCAGCCCTCCTTGAGAAGCATCCGACGTGACTGTCTCCTGGTACGGCAGGCTCTGAAGTCTGTGCCCCTGGCGATGTTGGAGCGCATGCCCCACCACCTTATCGCTCGACGGAACTCCTCATCAAGCACAATCCTGTCCTTGAAGCTTCCAGACACCTGGATCCAACGGGCATCCAGTAATTCCTCAAGTGGTTGCATGGGTACACATTAATTCCCTGTAGTCAAAGATGGGCCGCCAGCCGAGCCAGGCACTTCGCAAAGACTCTGGGCGTCGACTTCAGTCCAAAGGGGAGAGCCGAAAAACAGATCCCTGTTAATTGGATGACGAAATTAAGGAGCACACGTGCTCGATTGAACAAAAATAGAGTTTTTCGAGTCAAAAAGCGCAAAAAATGCAGAAGGTTCTAAGAGCGAAACACAAGGACTCCCAACACTTGAATGTGCAGTAAAAATCTAAAGATGGCTGCCAGAGGAGGGGCTTAGGGAGAGGGTAGTCATTGGCTGGGGGCAGTATGACCCCGGGCTCAGTGAATGGTTTATAGGAGAAAGACTGTTTTTAAACTAAAGTGAAAGAGTTTTTTTCTTTTACCAGGGATTTCCAGCCTGACGACGGGGGAATATTCACAAGCATCAGAATCCATGCCAGGCTCCATTCTGAAGAAATGCTCCTCGACGACTTCTGCTTCTCCTCCAAGGATCCCATGACTATTGATAAATCTCTGTGCTCATGAGGCTGTGCGCATCACACACACACACACACACACACACACACACTTCATTACCTTGACAATATGTTGAGACAAGGGACTGTCTAACACCTTACCTAGTGCGTGCTTCACTACTGTGCAGCATGCATATAACACACTAATTATGGCCATTCAGTGCGCGGAGACAGTTGTGACTCATACAAGTTACATTGGTATGCACACACGTTATGCATTCATGAATAAACAGGGCTACTTGGCTCTGGCTTGTAGATCTAGGCGGGATTATCAGTCCTGTGCTTGCAAGACGTTCCAAGTGCCATTTCAGTAGATGGTGAAGGCACGCACTAAAGCAACAAAGGCTGAAATCAGTATGTCAGAGTGTTAGTGCTCTGTTCATTTAGTACTGCATTCTTTTGCTATGTGTAAGCATCTCCTAGGAAACATTTGTCACGTAACTCACATAAGAGATTTTTTTCTTTTATCTTACATTAAGCACATTAGATTTCTATTCCTGCTTAACAGTCTTTACATTACTGGTTGTTGCAACACTAGCATACAGTTTAGTCTTCACACCAGGTAGACAGAGTAATGACAAGCCGGCCCAAAGACGCTGCAATCCCTTTAGTGAGCCTAATGAGTTGCTCGTTCTCCTGGGCATAGAGGAAGAGCCCAGGAGTGTGTGAGGGCCAGGAGGTGAGAACCTGACCTCAGCCGGGAGAAACAGAAGACAAACAAAACAGCATGAACAGTGACATTCAATCAGTGGAAGTACTAATTGTATATCACTTACAATGCCAATTATCCTAACAGGGGATTTTAACATAGCGTGGGACCCCTCTAAGGACAGAATCAAAATAGCACAGGGGGCACAAGGGAAACCCTGGCCTTGGTAGACGCGTGGAGGGCGTTTGAAGGGAGACAAGGAGAGGTACACCTTCTACTCGCATGCTCACCGCAAGCACTCCATGATAGATTACGTGGGGCTCTCCAGGAGTCTACTGGGCCACAAGACGTGGATCTCGCTCGAGACTATCATACACTCAGATCACACACCCATTAACCCTAAACCTGATAAGAAACCGACGACCTGCTGCCCTCTTGGTATCAAATTGGCCAAATCGGTTGAACAACTGTATCGAGCAAATTATCCGCCCCTCCTAGAAAGGATCAGATCGAAAAGGATAGACTGGGGGCCCCTATCAATAACACTGTTAGGCTGAAAAAATGTTATAAAAATGGTCATCCTACCCCAACTGTTGTACTACTTCTCAGCCCTCCGTCTCCAGGTACTGCCCGCCCTATTTAGGTCTCTGCAAAAAAATGACGAATAGATTCCTATGGAACAATAGAGTGCCGAGAGTGGCTGCTAGAGTCATGAAAATGCCTACTTGTAAAGGCAGGTTAGGGGAACCAGACCTTAAAGCCTACTATCTGGCAGCCCAGATGAGAGTTATCCGGGATTGGCAGAATGAAGATAGGGGAAAGATATGGAGGCCAATGGACCGATCAGTAGCAGGGGAAAACCTGGATGAGATACTATGGAAACCCAAACCAGATAGACCACCCCAAATGTACTGTAGCAAGATTCTGGCTCTAGTGGGCGACACGTAGGATGAAGCAACGAAGAGGGGACACATCACCTCTCACCCATCACCGTTCACACCGTTATTGGACAATTCACAATTCACCTGGGACACAAAACCGCTGCATTCACCAAATGGCAGCGGGGGGGGGTGCCAAATGATCAAAGATATACGGCAGACTTTAAACTGGGGGAGAGGGAGAGATTTCGCTATGCACAACTGAGGCACTGGTTACTCCACCCCTCCATGAAACAAGTGGGGACATGCTAGTTAACGCCCTTTGAAAAATACCTGAATATGGATCATGACACCAAGGATAACGAACCCCGGAGATGGCACTTGAGCACTATGGACTACTATAAAACCAAAAGGGGGAGAGGGTGGGGGGGTACACATTTACGGTTGAATTGTTCTTCTTAAAAGTTACGTTAAAAAACAAAATTCAACTGACCATTGCTTCATCCATTTTGAGTACCGGCAAGCTTACCAGTACCGTTGTTTCTGGACTGGCAAACTCGTAATGAGGCCCACTTTGTGTCAAGCCCACACACGGAGCAATTACGGAGAGGAATCACAACATAAACATGCATTCATTAACCAAAAATAACAATTAGAAAAGACACATTTGTAGCAGTTACAGGCAGGAAGGCAAAATGTCCGCCAAACATTGCAGCTATTCCATAAAATACGATGGCAATATTGGTCAAAAGTTGGGGATCTGAAAGGAAGGGTGTTGGTGTGGTTAGGTAGTTTGGTTGAGAGGTAAAAGTGCAAGGGCTTTGATGTGCTGTTGCTAGCTTCAGTTTGGAAAAACTGGTCACTGTGTGCCGGTATGATTTTTTTTTTTTGACTGAAATTTCTCTGATGGCTTGCGACAGGTGTTTTAGGTGCTTCTTGAGTGTTGTGGGGAGTTGGTAGACTACCTGTAGTTTGGATGTTTGTGGCAAAGATCTGCATCATGTTACTTCTGTGGTGGGTATGCAGTGTGTTAGCAAGCTTTTTGCAGGGTTAGTCAGGGTTTTTATTGTTAGGCAGAAACCTGTGCAGTTCCCTTAGGGACCACTGCAAAAGGCTTAGGACTACAGGTGTTGGCAGTAAACCCAATAGGTAGCAGTCTGTACCACCCAGATTTACCTGGTAGCTGTGGCTGAGCAGCCAGACTTCTCTCAAAAAGAGTTAGACAGTATATAGAGTATACAAGATAGGTACCAAAATACAGTAGCCCAAGCAAACACTGACCAGAGCTTTGGTATCAAGTATATAATTATTTATTTAAAGACACACTTAGAAACACTTTAGCACGATTATTATAAGCAAGTTCAAAAACACAGTCACTATTAATATATATATACATCCCTTATTCCTTATTAGACAAGTCTTAGTTAACATCACTTATTTCCAGACAGAGGTGAGCGCTTAACTAAAGATGGCTCCAATAAGTTAAGAAAAAGGAATGGAAAAGGCAGAAATTAGGAACAGCACACAACACCATACTTTAGAAGCACTCAGCAAGGCAGGAAAGTCAAAGTCTACTGGTGAGCAAAAAGTTCAGAGGCCAGGCTCCCTCTTGGAGAGAGTAGAACACCAATGCGCCCAAGATCACACAGTTTAAAAGGCTTGGAAAGTCTTGCAGAGAGTTTAAAAAGGAATCAGTTCAGCTCAGAAAAGTTCAGTTAGCCAGCCTAGGGCCAACCCAAGTGGTAAGTTGAGGATTTACCAGACACCCCACACAGACCATTGCGAGGGAGGCCATGCGGACACAGTACCTTGAAAGTGGAGAGAATCCTTCAGCTGGGGCAGTTGTTCCCGGCAGTGGAGGCAAGTCGCGGCGTCGTCCAGAGGAAGAGAAGATCTCGACGTGGAGGAAAGCTGAAGGTCGTTGCACTGCCAGGGAAGAAACCAGCCGCGGTGTTCTCCGGTGAAAAGGTACTACCCTTTTATTCGTGGTAGTGAAAAAACATGGTATCCCGGTTGCCGGTGTGCTTGGCACAGGCAAGGCGGCCACGAGATGATCCGAGAAGGCGAAAAGGTGGGCAAACTGGTTATCCCCACCAGTCAAAGGAAGAAGACTCTTCGGGATGAAGATCTCCTCAGTCGTTGGAAGAAGTGGTGAGTCGGTTCAGCAGGGCTCAACCGGTGGTGTCGTCGTTGCAGGTCAGCTCAACTTCTCCCTCTTCGGATTCTTTGGTCCTGTGGCGACGTCTGAAGTCCCAGTCCCCAAAGCCCTGCTTTTATGCAGAAAACCCCCATTCATCAGTCCTAGCTGTCACTCAAACATGCTAAGTGGTGAGCCGGGCGGCTCACCACTGGGCCAATCACACAAGAGTGCGACTTGAGTTGCCGAGGCAACTCAGTCCAGGCTGCCTAAACCCCCTCCCACACCCCCTGTGGTACCCAGACAGAGTGGCACCACTTTTGGAGGCTTCTGTGGAGAAGCCCGCCAAAAAGTGGAACAAAGGGCTCGACTTGGGTTGGAGTCACATAAGCGAACACAAACGCCATTTTGGAACCGAGTTCTGGCAAAAAATACCAACCGGTGAATTAATATTAAATAAATAAACCGGCAGTATGTTTGAGGCTATGTTAAAAAGTATTAGCCTCGAACAATGGGAAAATCCCATAGGAATATATTCGCGGTTGAATATAAAAAGTAGTATCCACTGCCACCAGCCAAAACCCGCTCAGGGAGGACTGGACAGTGCCCCCTCGAACAACAGACCCAGGGGCAATCAAATTGCCCCTACCAGTACGCCCACAATATGATGATTTGTACTGGTTCTGTTCACAATTTAGGACTAGTAAAGCCAATGGTGACTTTACATGCCCTGGGAGACAGTAGTCAGTCCCAGCGTACGGAGTCTATGTTTGGGGGTCACTATGACACCCCTGTGTTACGGCACGGAGGGTGCTGTGTAACACACATACCAAAAACACATGAAGCCCTATGGAGTAAAAGACCTCATAGCCCATCAAACACATTCAAAGTCAAAGGATATCTCAAATCATGTCTAAGAGTCGGAGAAAACAGAGTCTCACTCTTAGCAGGAGAAAAAAATAAACCCCAAAAATCCAGAAAAGCTGCTGGGGGACTCACTAGGTTTGGGAAATTAGCCTTAACAGAGAATTCTCCCTAACATTTATTTACCTTCTTTTTTTAGTTTGGTGCACCTATTCGGTTGGCCTTGTTCCTATTCAGTTCAGGGTCAGGTTATTTTTTTGAGGGGGTTGGGGAGCCAGTGGCCCGATTTAGCTCTCTGGTGTTCTTTCTTCATTTTGGTGCATTAAAGAGCCAGGTTTTTAATAGTTACCTGAATTTTAGGTGATATTCTGTTTTTCGCATTTGCTTTGCAAGTGAGTTTGAGTTTCACTGCTATGCAGGAGAATGTGGATCCACCAAATTGTTTTACCAATTGCTTCAGTCCGAGGCGAATGTTATTGCTGGGCCTTAGTGTTTGTGTTGGTTTGTAGATTGTGATTTTTTGTGTATGAACTCCACTCCTTGGGTGTGAATCACTGTATTATGCAGAGTTTTGAAGATTTAGTTTTTGACTACCAATGGAGAAGATGTTGGGATCAGGAACACAGCTCTAAAATGGTGAAAGCGCTTAGGTGTATGATACCAACACCTCACTCTTTCCTCTTGCCAACCTTTTTCAGTTATTTGCCCTATGGTTTCCTGTGCTCCTACCCTCTGGCAATCTAGACGAGATACTGCGGCTGATGGGACATGCGACTAGAGGATAGCCTGGTAGAAGATATCTAGGCAAGAGGATGCACAAGAAAGTGCTTCAGTGGGAAGGGTAAGGCTCCTGAGGCAAAGAAGTGGTTGCAGAAACCGGCATGGGCCGGAGCAAGTGTATCAATGTGGTCTTTGATGGTTTTAGACTAACAGGGATGAACCTTTGTTGATGAGGCTTTCATAGATCGGACTTGTCTAGCAACCTCGTCAGAGGAGAACAGAGGAATGGACGAGAAAGAGGTTGGGGTGTGACTGAAGGAGGGTCGGCGTTCACAGAAGGAGAAGGGAGAGGAGAGGGTGGACAGGATGTCCTGGGTTTTTGAGATGAAGTGAGAGGCAATGGCATTGCAAAGGGCCTGTGAGGCGACAGGAGGGGTAGAGACTGCAGCAGGGTTGGCCAGATTGGCCTGCTCCTTGCAGATTTGAAAGAGTTTGGCCAAGTTATTAGATGCCGCAGCGACACAGGCTTGAATATGGGCTCTCTTCTTGGTGTGGACAGTCGATATTGCCTTTGGAGCAGGCGACAGGCCAGTTGTCAGAGGATGAACAAGAAGACCTCCATTTCCTCTCAGCCGCACTACACTTACTTTTAAGTGTAGCTAGGTCAGAGTCATACCAAGAATTGCATTTGGCTTTGGACTTCAAGCAGATCCTCATGACAGGTGTAAGGGCATCAAGAGTATCAGAAACCGAAGAGTAGAGCAGAGACAGGCCTGTGTCAGGATGGGAGTCAGCCAGAAGTGGAGGAGGGGGAAGAGAAGATGGCAGCAAAAGCCTCCAATGATGCACGCTTCATGGGCCGGATATCCAAGGTAGGAGGCAGTGTTGGGGTAGGCTTGGCCTGGGGGGCAGAGAGGGAGAGATGAGATGAGAGGAGGGAGTGATCGCTCCAGGAGAGCGGAGTGGTCAGAGGGATGAAGAGGGGGAGGTCAGAGGAGATCAAGACATCAAGTGTGTGCCCTGCAGAGTGAGTGGGGCCAGAGGGGAGGATAGAAAGGGAGAGGGAGTCGCAGAGGTCACAGAAGAGTACAGAGGAGGAACAAGGAGAGTCTAGATTAGGTCTTCAAACTGTGGGGCGCGCCCCCCCCAGGGGCTGCATCCCGGGGGGTGGCGTGAGCTTCCAGCATGTAATGTAAAAAAAATAATATTTTTTTTTTAAAAAAGGTTTTTTTTGGTTTGAAGGAAATGGGCAGGGTCGGCTCACATGGTTGGACTGGACCATACAACTGTCTCAGGCACCAATTAAAAAGTTGCTTGCGGTTGCAAATGGATATTTATTACTTTAGTCACAGACTGTTTGAATAGTATCCAAGGGGGTGTTTTTGTTAAAATGTAAGCAAATGATGAATGATAGAGTGGTTGCTGTGTGAATGTGTGTTTGTTTTGGTCCGTTGAGCCGATTTTGGCGAGTGGGGGAAGGAGGGTTGTACAACAAAGGCATTTTAAAAATGCCTTTGTTGCACAATCCCCCTACCCACCTGCCAAAATCAGCTCTCCTTCTGAGGCGCTGTGGAGCCCAGGGGACAGGGATGATATCCAGTCAAAAATACCATGCCTCTCCCCACCCCCAGCGTCAGTTGCAAACTGACTTTTTACCAATTTCTTTTAAAGGATACTGTAAAATGCAACATTTTAACCCATTGTTTAAAACGAAAACATGGGGGGGGAACCTCCCACCCCTCAAACCCCTTGATTGGTTCGGCTAACTCGCTGCGCTTGGTCGCTATGGCATTTTTATGGGAAATATTTATACCCCTCCACTTAAAAGTCCACTTAAAAATTCACCAGCTCCCACTGGCCCTCGGACTGTGTTGGGAACGGGGTGGGGGCAGCCCAGGGACTGTGATGAGGGAACCCAGCAACTGTGATGGGAGCAGGTGGGGAAGACCAGGGACTATACTGGGAGTAGGGTGCAGTGACAGTGCGCAATAGTTCACAGCCATTTGTATATACTGTCCATTTGGCATTTTGGGGGGGTCCCGGCCTGCCCAAATTTTGCTCAGGGGGGGCCCAGGCCAAAAAAGTTTGAAGACCACTGGTCTAGATGGATATTGAGGTCACAAGGAGGAGGAGTTAAGTGCTTGAGGCCAGGAGGGAGGAGGAGAGGTGATTAAGGTGATTTGACCAGGAGACCAGTCGATAGTAGCCACAGTAAGAGAATGGCTAGGAGAGAGAGAGAGGCTGCAGACAAGGCATTCAAAAGAGGAGTAAGTCTGAGTGGGAATGATAAATACAGGAATCCACTCAGGAAAGATCAGGGCTACACCTCCTCCGGACCGAGAGGGCCTAGGTGCGGAGAGGATCTTGTAGCCATCTGGGAGGAGAGTGCCAAAGCTTGTGAGAGCTGGCCGTGAACCATGTCTCGGTAAGAACGAGGACATAAAGGTCAAGTTCTTCAAGGAGGTGGCAGATGTCAGGAGTGTTTGACGCAGAGCGAGAGTTGAGAGTGGCAAAATGAAGAAGGATGCCAGCTTTAAAGACCTTCCGGGGAGGGGTACAAATCAGAGGTACACCCTACGGAGGAGAAGGAGCCCAAGGTGGGTCAGGGGGGGAAGAAGAAGAAGAAGAAGATGATCCATAGATCTGGTGAAAGAACGACAGAGGATTTTTTGTATTTGTTTATTACTTATATCGCGCACCGAACCCTGGGGTAATTGGGCGCTTGAGAGACTTAGGTGTTACATACATGGTAAGGTAAAGTACATTGACATGCAAAAATAGAAACAGAGTGGTGGACCCATGGTTACAGAGAGGTCGGACAGCAAGTGGAATTAGTTCAGAGGCGTAAACATGGGTATAGTGAACATAAGTGCATCAGGAGGTGGAGGGGGAAGGGTGGGATGGTAGCATGACACAGATGAAAGGCATCTTAATGGAGGGGCTTGTTGTTCAACCAATGTTTTATTTTGGCTTTAAATATCAGGAAAGATGGTTCTTGTCTGTAAGGGATGGGAATAGAATTCCATTGTTTGGCTGCTTGGACTGGGAAGCTAGCTCCTCCAGCTGTTTCAGATTCAACCTCTGTACAACAAGGCTGTGAGAGAGCTGATCTGGTGGTGCGGCCAGATTGGTGTTTGCAGATTTTTCCGACAGATATTTAGGGGCTGTGTTCATGAGGCAGTTGTGCGTGATAGCCAAGGTGCGTAGGGTGATTCTGTCACAAATTGGCAGCTAGTTGCAATTGTGTCTAGAAGTGGAGATGTGGCTGGACCTGGGTAGGCTGAGTGCTGCTCTCTGTGAATTGTTTTGGAGAACCTGCAGCCTATTTAGGTTAAGTTCAGAGGAGCCTAGGAATAGTGTGTTGCAGTAGTCACGTTTTGACAGTGCTAGTGCTCTTGCTAGCATTGGGCAACTGCTGGTAGACCAGTATGATTTACAACTATAAATCAGCTTATTAGTGTAGGCTGTGGACGCCACCCCAATACTGACTTGTTTTTTGAGGGACAGTGTTGAGTCTAGGTACACCCCCAGTGTTTTTATGTCTTTGGATACTTTGATTGCATTGCTGTCAATGTCGAAGGATGAGTACCTAGGGTCAAGCTTATTCAGGCGTGCCTGGGTGCCGACAATCATTAGTTTGGTCTTGTCATCATTAAGACATAAGCTGTTGGCGGCCATCCAGGTCTGGATTTCAAGATAGATATCGTTCAGTAGTTTGGTATCTTGGTCGTAACAGCCAGTGGAGGGGATGAGGACTTGGGTGTCATCCGTGTAATTGGTGTAGATGACACCCAAGTTGTATAGGCGATCGAATAGGAGCTTCGTAAATATATTGTATAAGGTGGGTGACGAACATGAACCTTGAGGGACTCCACAGAGTGTTGGAGTTGGGTCTGCTGAGGCTGATAGGGAGAAAACTCTGGTAGTCCGATTGGAGAGGAAGGCGTAGACCCAATCAGATGCATTAGTGGAGAATGCTGCAGCTGTGGTGAGGTGCCCGGTGAGGATTTGGTGGTCGACGAAGTCAAAGGCCGCTGATAAGTCTAGGAGTAAGAGGATCACTAGCTTGCCTTTGTCTCGTCCATTTGGATCTTTAAGTCTAGGAGAGCTGTCTCGGTTCCATGTCTTGGCCTGAAGCCGGATTGTCTGAGGCCTAGAAGATAGTTTTCCTCTAAGTGCTTCTGAATTTGCAATATGTAACTCGATCCAGGATTTTTAAGAGGAAGGGGACGGTGGTGATGGGTCTGTAGTTTGTGGGGATATTTGGGTCAAGGTTGTTTGTTTTTCTTTAGCAGAGGCATAACCCAGGCTTCCTTTTTCTTTTTTTACTTTTATTTATTCAGCTTGGTAGCACAAGTACAGGTGAGTAACATACAGGGAATGTACAATCAAAACAATGCAGACATTACAGATACATAAAGTGGGTACAAAAATCATCTTGTGCACATGGGGGATACATAGGAGGTAGGTACAGGGCTAGGTGGAAGACAATTCAAGAACCAGACGGGGAGGAGCGAGAGGAGAGGGCTGGGGATGCAGGATCCGAATCGGTGTCAGGGGGAGACATAAATGAGTGAAACTTCAACCAAATATCTCTTGATCTGGAGTGGGCGAGCTGTTGTATCGCCCAGGATTCTTCAGTGTCAGAAGCCCATGTAACTGCCCTGAGCCACTGAGTGCATAGGAGTGGTAGGCCGGAGCGAGCAAAGTAGGATTGCACGCACAGCTAGTAGCATACAGAGGCCAGCCAGTTTCCTGGAATCATGGTGGAGCTCTGGGAAGTCATGGAATAGGCACTTCATTGGGGATGGGGTGATAGGGTGTTCAAGGATGGCCGACACGGTAGAGCACACTGCGCTCCAGAATTGAGTGAGGCGGGGACAGGACCAGATCATGTGGATATAGCCAGCGTCATCGTAGCCACATCTGGGGCACCTAGGGGAGAGGTTGTTCGAGATACGATGCAGCCTGGTCGGGGTGTAATGGTACCTGTGGAGTATCTTAAATTGAATCAATTTGAATCGGGAGTTGAAGGAGACCCCATGGATGCGTGCGCACATATGGGTCCATCGATCGTCGGTCATTTCCAGGCCGAGGTCAACCTCCCAGGTGTGTTTTAGTTTAGAGAATGCAGGGGGCGATCCAGTCTGCACCAAGGTGTACAGCCTGGAAATTTTGCCCCTCATGGGGGAGGGTGTGGACAGTTCAGTGATTGCAGGCTCATCAGGTGGCAGTGTCGGAAAGCTTGGGTATTTATGTTTGAGGACTCTTCGGAGGGATGAATATTGAAGCCAAACGGACGGTCTCCGCCTCAAGGATAGCGGAAGGTCAGGCCATTCTGTGAAATTACCATGCTCAAATATGTCGCGGAGTAATTCATATCCCGCCTCAGCCCATCCGCGAACAACCGAAGGGGGCACTTGTGGGACCTCTGGAAGAAAGTTCCAGATTGGTAGGTTACCATGGAAGGGATGGGTGATGCCCAATATTTGCCACGTTTTGGATAAAGCCAATGATGTGCCTGTCACCGGGTCTAGTGAGTCCGACACCACTGGCATGGGTCTGATCACCAGGGATCGGATGTCGCGGTCACTGACCGTTAGCTTTTCCAGCCTGACATTGGGAGGGGGGTTCGATATATTAAACCAATATGCAGTGTATTGGAGTTGTGCCGCCAGCCAGTACTTGAGGAAGTCAGGTGCTCCCAGGCTTCCTTAAGATTGTTGGGGACCTGATTGGACTTGAAAGAAGAGTTTATCAATGTGGCAAAGAAGGGGGCTAGGTTTTTAGCTCCTTCCTTGATGATGGAGGCTGGGCAGATGTCCCCTTGACTGTGAGTAGGTTTCAGACGTTTAATGATGTCTTCCACTTCCTTTGGTGTTAATTGTGAGAACGTGAAAGGGGTGCAATGCTGGTGATTTTTCTCTAAATCCGGTAAGGGAGTGGAGCCGTTTGAGAGGCTAGCCTTTTTGTCAGTATGTCGGGGAGGGTCTGTCTGGAGGAAGCGCTAGAATAAGTATCAGCGATGGGGAGACCTGGGTTGGAGGCCATGATATCCTTTTTGAATTTCTTCTTACCAGACTTAGTGAGAAGGGAAGGATAGTCAATGGAGAAGCACTTGAAAAGATAGGAGAAACAGAAAGCACAATGGGAGTGGTAGCGAGGAAAGGAGGGAGAAGTAGGGGGGAAGGCAGGTGGAGTGGAGCAGAGAGAGCAGTGAAGTCACTGGGCTGGCAAGTTACAGAGAAGCAACAGTTACAAGCAAAGGGCAGAGCAAGTTAGCAAAAAACATCAAGATTTGACTTTTAAACCAAAAAGCAAAAAACAGCAAGATTTGACTTTTGAACCAAAAGGCAAAAACGGCTAGATCTGAATTTACGATAGGGCTCAGATGTTAGCAAAGGGCCAGGAAACGTAGTGCAAATCAGGATGTAAACATGGGAGAAACAAGCAGAAGGGACAGTGAAAGTCAATAAACGGGGGTAGGAAGGACTCAAGAAAGGAGGGCACTAACCCATAGGTCAGGAGGTGACCATGTCAAGGCAATCCGGATTCTTAGCGAGTGAGGTGCAGCATCATTGAAGTCAAGGTGCCCCAAGTAGCGTACTGGTAGCAGACAGGGAGCACACAGGGGCCTTTGTGGTGGGCCTTGGTTGGTGGGCTGGCTTCCACCTCCCGGTTGCGTTGATTGGGCTCTCAGGGCCCAGGCAACCAATGAGGGGAGGGAGTGCAGGCCAAGCAAGGAGCTTATCAGTGCCTCAAAGCTGGTTGGCGGGTCTGAAGTACTTGTCAAGGCGTCTTGGGTGCCCGTTTGAAGTATACTCTATTAGTAGGTTAATTGCTGTCACCATCTGCAGAGGGTAAACAAACAGACAGGGCGGATCCATGGAGCCTTTGAAAGTTATTTATACTCGCCATGGCAGGAGGAAGATGTTGGACCTCCCCTTCCGAGATGCATTGTATACTCCACTGGTCAGATCCCAAATAAATATGACTGTGATGACTGCGCATGCAAGCTGTGTCCACCTAGAGTACACAGGTCTATGTGTATGTCGTGCAGTGAGCATAGGAAAATGTGTGCGGATTAGCCCCACACATTTTCCAGAGGTTGATCTACCATCATTCAATGTGAAAGTTTCAAAAAAGCCTAGGTGAGCACACACCAACAGGTGCTATCATCAGCACTGGGCCTGCACCAGATTGTGGGTGCTATAAAAACCAATATAGCAGTATGGTGAAGGTCTAGAAATTTGTTTGTTCAGATGTGGATTTGTAAGACGTAGGCAGTAACCTCCAAATGATGAGCATAATGTATTTGTTAGTCTGACAGGTAATCCAAAATCAAGACTGTGGAACCTAAGTATTGTGAATGCTTTATTTTCTTCCCATCTGTTCCTTAGCCTTTTTAAAACTATTTTAGTATTGTTTTTATAACTAGGTAAAGGTGTATTTTAATTCTGTTCATGTGTATATCTTATTTTTGTAATGTGTGTAAAATCAAATGTTTGATCAAATCACAATGAAATAAAATAGGAATGCTTGTATGTTGGATTTCACAGCAGACAATGCAGTGATCCTGGACAGATATCCTCTTTTTATCACTAACATTATTGTGCCGTCTTTTGTGAAAGGGTCTGTCTCCTCACGTGCTGGTGGCCCATGGATACTAATTTTGACCGTGAAGGGCTACTTGTTTGTTGTTCTGATTACAGAAAGAACGACGATGGTAAGGGGAGTACCCACGCTCATTTTGATCACTGCAAGTTAACTTATCAAGACATGTTATTGCGGCGAGAGGGGCTCACCAAGATATTCTGGATCCCTTAATTAATGTCCATGCCCCCAAAAGTGCCTTTGATGGCCCTGTCTACCCCTGAACAGTTCTCTATCCCATATCAGTCCTTAGCCCCTTCGTTTCCAGGGCCCATTTGACCAATGTCACTTCCAAGCCTTTTCATATTTTTTTCTCCTGATCATGTCACCCTTAGCAGGGTCTTCCCCAAGCGCCTTTCTTTGTTTCACTCCCAATGTGCCCCAATCTGCCCCTAAACATCTCTCCTTCTTGTTTCACTCCCTTACATTATCTGTCCCCGCTTCCCACTGCTCCATCTCCAGCGCATGTTTCCCCTTTCCCAAATCTCTTCTTCTTGCAGTCTCCCGAGCTCCTCTTCCCACCTCCCCTTTCCTGAGCCTCTCCTCTCCTCAGCCATTTGCCCCACTGTGCCACTCCCCCTCTGTCTCCGAACCCCTCTTTCCCTTTTGCATCTATGTCCCCTTTCCAAGCGCATCTCTGGGCTTCCCCACATCTTCCCTGGGGCTGTCACTCGCTCCAATGCATCAGGTGCCTCTATCCCTCTCCCCAACCACTAGCACAAATGTGCCTCTCCCTATGCCCCTGAACCCCTTTCCCCAGTTTCTCTGCACCCCTCCCCTTTCCCAAGCACCTCTCCTCACTGTGCCATTCCTCTGCCCCATAACGCCTTTTCCGACGAGCCTCTCTGTACCTCTCCACAGCCACTTGTCCCAATGTGCCTCTCCCTCTGCCCTGAACCCTTCTTTCCAAGCATCACTCTGCAACCTCAGCTACTCCCTGAGCCTGTCACTCGCTCCAATAAATTCCTTGTGCCTCTCCCCCGAAACCCTCTCCCCTGAGCATCACTGTTCAACCTCACCTCTTCCCTGAGCCTGTCACGCACCCCAATGCATTCTCTGTGCCTCTCTCCCCAGCCACTTGTCCCAATGTGCCCCTCCATCTGCCGTAACCCCCTTTATTTGCCCCAAGCATCACTCTGCAACCTCACCTGTTCCCTGTACTTGGCACTCGCCTCAATGCCTTCACTGTGCCTCTCTGCCCTACTCCCCAGCCACTTGCTCCACTGGGCCTCTCCCTCTGCCCTGAACCCCTTTCTGTCCCCCGAGCAACACTGCAACCTCACCTATTGCCTGAGCCTGTCAGTCGCCCCAATGCATTACCTGTGCCTCTCCCCAGCCACTTGTCCCACTGTGCCTCCCTCTGCCCTGAACCCCTTTTTTTCCCCTTGAGCATAACCCTGCAACCTCCACTGTTCCCCGAGGCATCTCTGTCACTTACTCCATTGCAACCCCTGTGCCTGCCTCTCTATCGCACATCAGCACCTGTCTCCTCTCCACTGAAGGTGGCCAGTTCCTGCTCACCTTCCTTGTCTGCCATGCCACCCCCACCGTGCCTCGGTCTCCAGGGTTGGGGGGGCAGGACTTCTCTCCACCAGCTTGGATCTGGGCGGGTGCGCTGCTGAGGACCAGGCAGCAGACCTGGGGCACACAGGCAGGAGCAGCCGGTGTAATGTCATACAATACACCGCTGGTCCTCGCAGTAGAACACTGGAAAGACACGGCGCAATGCACTTCAAAGGTAGTATTGTGCGATGTGGGGTGAGGGGCGGGCATGGAGCGGGTATCCTAGTCGAAATTATTGCCCGAAATTATTAGAAAATGCCCGTCAAAAATGCTTTTCTGGTGCTACATTACTGCGCATGCGCAGACACCCTATGAATGTGCAGTAAGCAGGCAAAGCATTTTTTGACAATGAGCATTTTTCGACGTTACACGGGGCAATGGAAATGCTCCCTGTCTGAGCTGCGTGTAATGAATGGGGAGGGCCCCCATGTGTTCCTGGGCCCTCCAGTGGGGAGTTCTGCAGTGCTCCATGCCAGAGCATGGTGAAAATAAAAATGTACGGGTTGGAGCGGGAACAAGAAAAAAAAAGTAGCGCTTCATGTCTGAGCATTACAACGTGCAGGGTCGGCTGCACAGATGACATCCTTGCCGCACAGTGGTGAAATGAAAAAAATAGATGTGGGCGCTTGCTTGGCGCCCTCCCTGAAGGAGGCAATGCAAGAACCAGCCCATCTTGGAAGGTGCGACAGGCAAGGACACCGCTCAGGTTACAATCCCGCACTTTTATGAAATAAGAGCTCCCTCTCCTCCCAGCATGCAGGGCGGCTCTTTTGTCTACATTGCACCTCAAACAAAGACAAGTGCCTTTTGTCCTGCCGTCATGAACGACCAACCGTCAACTCTGGTTGAGTATCATCTGTTTTGCCTCTCATGACATTTTGGTGATGGAAAACTAAAAGGAGGAATGCGTGCGCTGGGGTCAGAGCTGCCAAAGAAGAAAGAGAATGGAAGAGGGTTGCAGCTCTCATGAGTGCTGTGCACCCTCTTAAGCCTGTGGCCTAGACACCCTGCCCCCTATGCTACGCTCTGCTACGCTCTGCTGCGTGCTCTAAGCCTAATGGGACTGCTAGCCAGGTGATCCTGGTAACTGTGAGTCCTGCTCCGGTGACCCGAGAGCAGGACACAACAGGCACTAGATTGTATATCTATCTGCATCAGGCCTAATCCCCCTAAGGCCTCAGGCTTCAAGACCTGCTTTGACTGTTGGAAGAAAATGTCCAATGGCATGTGTTTATACTGACTTGGGGAAGATCCATGCATTCAAAGTCCCTCGGGGAGCTTGTCGCAAAACATTAGACTTATTTCCGCAAGGATGGAGGGCATACTGCCATGTCCCAGAGTGCTGTGCCGAGGAAAGTGACTGCTGAAGAATCAGTGTTCTCTGAACAAGAGGAAATCAAAGTGTAGGACGAGGGTATGGTCACCAAGTGACTCTTCCAGGTACAACTCCACTTCCTAGTGGATGAAGAGTTATCACACTGGCTCCAGGAACACCTCTGAAGAATCTCCACTTACACCAAAGGTACCAAGTCATCAGAGGCACCTCATCGGACTGCAATTCAATGTCTGCTGGCTTGGTTCTGGCTCTGCTGGTCACCGAGCCATCACAGAACCGTATGGGTCTGCCTTCTGGCACCAATCATCAACGTAAGGTCCTTCCTGTTCAATGCTGAGAATGCAGTGGAATTTCTTTCGAGAGGGACATTTCTTTCAAATATGAACTAAATCTTTGATATGAGAATTTCATCCTTAGTGGTTTCAAACTACTTTACACCGGTGGGGCTGTGGATTTCCCGAAGGATTTATGAGGAAGGAGAGGATCTTCTGGAATTGGGACAAGACCTGCAGAAGGCGAATAGTTTGGACACTTTTCCTGAGCTGGACATCCGTCCAGCACCTTTGCCTGGCAAACCCCACAGTTCTTATCAGGGGACCACTGGGTAGATTGTGGAGACTTTGGCTCCTACAAAGCTTCAAGTCCTGTTTGACCGGACACACCCATTGGACGAGGGACCCCCTTAGGACACCCTTCTGCCATTTAACCCAGATGTATGGGCTAATGTTTTGATGTCTTGGGAGAAGCCAGCATTGTTGTCTGTGGTCGATTGTGGCCTTGCAAAGAATCCTCATCTTGCCCCCTCGGATTTTGGTTTTCCTTTGGCCCATCCCTTGCCTGATACCTTGGATCCGCATGCTGCTCCTACAGGGTTGAAGTTTACATCAGTCCAGTCCTTGCTGAGATGGAGAGCAAGAAGCTGGAGGCTATGGGCCGCAAACCTTCGTGTCCTGCAGTCTTGCATTGAGGGTTTGGACACTGTCAACTGCATGGCTCATGCAATGGCCACTGAGTCCTTTCTTCGTCTCTTTTCCTGGATGAAGACCATTGGGATTTTCTCCCGACATCCAGCCCAAACATCTGGACATGCCATTTGATGGCAAAGGCTTGTTTGGTACGAAGTCAGACAAGTCTCTGCAGACGTTCCAAAGCCACAGCAAAGTGTTTAGGTTTGGCCTTTAAATCAGCCTTCTACCTCGGTGCAAAAGTGCCTTTTTTTCCTCTTCACCGCTTTTGCCAACTGTGGCTGGGGCCAGGCACCCTCTGGCAAGCAGCCGCAACATAGTCTTTACCGCCAGGTAGAGGCACGTGTACCCAGAGAGGTGGCTTCACTGCCTCAGCCATCCACACACCAACCTCCATTTCCTTAAAATCCTGTGGGCAGGAGGTGGTCTGTTAGTCAAGAAGTGAAGTTGCACCACCTCTGATTCTTGGAGCTTGCAGCTCATCAAGCAGGGTTATTACCTCATGTTTCTTTGACACCAAAGGGACCACCCTCCTTTCACTCTGTACTTGACTTCAGAGCCTCCCCTATTGGAGGCGGTCAGTCCACTTCTGAGAAAGGGTGCCATGGAGATAGTGTGTCGCTTGGCTTGAGGCCGGGGTCATGCGCTTTAGATTGTGGTTCAGAGGAAAGACATGCCGTAAGTCTCATCCTAGATCTGAGCCTCTTGAACTTGCATCTGCTCAAGGACAAGTTCAAGATGGTTGGCCTAGTTCAGAGCCTCCAGACCTTTGAGTTATAGGACTGGTTAATATCCCGGGATCTCCATTACTCCCACTTCCTTGTGTTGATACACCACAAGCACTGGAAGTACCTGCGGTTCATGGTTGTGAATGCCAGTTCTGAGTGCTGCTGTTTGTCCTTTTCTTGGCACCCAAGTCCTTCAACAAACTGCTGGTGAGGGTTGCAGTGTGTTAGGCAGAATCCTGTGCAGTTCCCTTGGGGGCCACTGCAAGAAGATTAAGACTACAGGAGTAAGCAGTAAACCCAATTGGTAGCAGTCTGTACCACCCAGATTTACCTGGTAGCTGTGGCTGAGCATTCAGACTTCTCTCAAGAAGAGTTAGGCAGTATACAGAGGACACACAATAGGGCTAAAAACACAGTAGAACAAGCAAACACTGACAAGAGCTTTGTATCAAAAGTATATGATTATTTATTTAACACACACTTTAGGAAATACACTAGCACTATAAATCAAAAGCAAGTTCCAACACAATCAGAAAAGTATTCACACCTCCCTTTGCAATTACTAGACAAGTCTAAGTCAAAACACCACTTTTTGTCAAAACAGAGGTGAGCGCGTAACTTAGCTGGCACTCCGATAATTAGGTTAAAGGGAGAGAAAAAGGCAGGTCATAAAATAACAGTTCCCAACACTTTTAAGAGACAAAATCAAGTTACTGAAGGCAGGGTATACTGTAGAGCCAAAGTCCATAGGCCAGGCCCACTTTGAATGTAGCAAGGCGAAATGTGCCCAAGATCACACGGTTTAGCAATGCATTCAAGTCTTTGTGGAAATGTTAAAAGGAGGTTGGTTTGATGTGAAAGGTAAAGTGAGAAGGTCTGGGGCCAACCCAGTTGGAAAGCCAAGGATTTAAAGGTCGCCTTTAGCAATCCGAAGAAAGGGAGGCCAGGCAGAAAACAGTACCTTAAAGAGTGAGGAAGCTCCAGCGGTGGCAGTTGTTCCTGGCAGCGGGAGCAGTTTGTGGTTTCGACCAGGGGAAGACAGGATCTCGTTGAGGAGGAAACTTGGAGTCGTTGCACTGCCCAGGGAAGAAACCAGCCGCGGAGTTAGTCGGTTAAAAGGTGCGTTCCTGGTATTCGCGGTCACAGTGGTGAGACTTGGCTGTCCGGCCATCGGGGTGCTTGGCACGGGCGATTCGACCAAGAGACGTCCTGGAAGGCGAAATGGCGAACTGGTTGATCCCACCAGCTCAGAGGGAGAAGACTCTTCCAGCAGAAGATCTTCTCTTGTCGTCGGGAAAGTGGTGAGGTCGTTGCAGCAGGGCTCCATCGGTGGTGTCGTCGTTGCAGATGGCTCAGCTTCTTCCCTCTTCGGATTTCTTAGGTCCTGTGGCGACTTCTGAAGTTCCAGTCCCAAAAGCCCTGCTTTTATGTAGAAAAACCCCCATTCAACCGCCGAGCTGTCACTCACACATGCTAAGTGGTGAGCCGGGCGGCTCACCACTGGGCCAACCAGAACAGAGTGCGACTTGAGTTGCTAAGGCAACGCAGTCCAGGGTGCCAATTCCCCCACCCCCACATCCTGTGGAACCCAGACAGAGTGGCACCAGTTGGAGGGCTTCTGTGGAGAAGGCCGCCAAAAAGTGGAACAAAGGGCCCGACCTTGGTTGGAGTTACAGAGACGGACACGAATGCCATTTTAGAAAAGAGTTCTGGCAAAAAGACCCAACCAGTGATTTAATATTAAATAAATAAACCGGCGGTATCTTTAACATTGCACCAAAAAGTGGTGCGTTTAAAATCAATGGGAAAATCCCGTAGGAAATATTCCAGAGGAATTTTTTGCGTGGTAACCACTGCCACCAGCCAGAAACTCGACAAGGGGGGAACTGGACAATGCCCCCTTGGAAACAGACCCAAGGACAATTGAATTAACCGCTTCCAGTTCCACAATATGATGGTTTGCACTGGTTCTGTTCACAATTTTGGACTAGTAAAGTCAATGGTGACTTTACATGCCCTGGGAGACAGTAGACAGTCCCAGGGTATGGAGTCTGTTTGGGGGGGCACTGTGACACCCCTGTGTTACTGCACTGCACAGATGATACCCTATGGAGTAAAAAAACCCATAGCACATAAGCACACAAAAAGTCAAAGACATACCTCAAATCATGCCTAAGAGTGGGAGGAAAAGAGTCTCACTCTTAGCAGGAGAAAAAAACAAACCCCAAAAAATCCAGCAGGGCTGCTGGGGGACTCACTAGGTTTGGGAAATTAGCCTTATAAGATAATTCTCCCTAACACAGATCATCTTAGGAGGGAAACTGTCCCGTGTCTTTCCCAACCTGGGCAATTGACTAATTTGGGCCTAAACCCAGGACCTAGAGACAGAACATGTGTACGACACATGCAATTGGTTGCACCGTTGGGGATTCTCCCTGAAATTCCAAGAAGCCCAATGTCTCTCCATCCCACTCCCTCCGATTCTGTGATGGACACTAGCCGGGGCAGGGCTTTTCCTCCACAGATTTGGGTGGTGAACATCCTTCAAATGGTGCCTTTTCCATTCCCTGAGGCTGGTCCCCGCCTCCACCTTTCTGCATCTTCTGGCATCCTAGTAGTACCAGAAGACTGGTTGTGCATAGGATGGCTTCAGTGGCTGCTCCATTGGCCATGGTCTTCCAGTTCAACATGTCAGACGTTTTGCAGATCTCGTACAATGTGTCTTGAGATCTTCTGTTCTCGTTCGTATGAGACAACCTATGAAAGGGGCATTCTTCAGCAACACTGGCCTCACTGGTCTGTGGTCACAGACACATCCCATAAAGGCTGTGACACTCACCTGCTAGAACCTATGATAAGCAGACTCCAGTCTCTGACAGAAGCCCGGAGGCACACCATTTGTCTGGCAGTACCACGATCATGCTTGCCTTCCCCCCTGAAGTACAAAGTGATTGAACAAGTGCTGTGGGGTTGTTACCTCTGCAGAGAAGCAATGAGACTGTAGTTCCGGGCTCTGGAGAAAGGCGTGTCTCTAACGCGGCTCATCTCGCAGGAACAGAGAACGTATCAGCAGATATGTTTAGAAGACAGACTTGGGCCTGCTACTAGTTGGAGCTCTGCCAGAAGATCTGGAGAAAATCTGCTTTTTGGAGGGGGCTCCTCAAGTGGACCTCTTTCCTTCAGTTGTGAACAGGAAGGGGAAGTTGTTCTGATCCAGGGAGCTTCCTTGGTAGGGAGCTCTTGGGAACGCGCTGACAGTCGAATGGATCTTGGCTGTTGAGTTCTTGTGGTATGTCAGAATCAGGACTCGGACACCAAGGCATGGGTGAAGGTTTTTTTTTATTTTCTTTGTTTCAGTCAAAGCCGAGTCTTATCCTACTCTACACTATCAAGCCCTCTTCTCTAACAGAGTAAAAAAGGATACACATCAGGTCCTCGGTCCAGAATCCAAACCACTTTCTCTGTCCTACAAAAGAACAGAGAAAAGAAAACCAACAGAGGTAGATTCAGGAACTATACCCTTAAAAGGGATGACTGCTAGCTTCCAAACCCAACCTTTATCTCTCTTTATCAAAGGCCACTTGCCTATATGTTCAGTCCTAGTTTAAACCATTGTTGTAAAAGTTGTCCAGCCCAGGCCTCTCTTGGTCTGGTCCTCGTTTGTGTTTTCTTTTCTCTCTCTCCCTCCACTCTGGGGTTTGTCCTCCTCTTGCCCCACTCAGGAGTTCTTTCCATCTCGCCCCATGCTGCAGTTTTCTGCTTTCTCAATCCCCTCTGGCTGCTTTTGGCTCTCCTCACTCTGGGATTGTACTCATTCTCACTCCCCATTCCAGGGTGTTTTCTGTCCCTGCTCCCTCTGAGGCTCTGGTGCCACCCCCAGAAATGTCCTTTTGTGTTTAGTGAGGTCGGTTTCACTCCCTATACCCAACAGAATAAGTTTGGGGTCCTTCAGAATTGTGGCACCCATTATCATGGAGAGGCGCAGTAAACATGCTGTCCAAAACTCCTGCAGCACCCCACATTCCCAAATCATGTGGTAGAAGGTGCCCTCCGCCCTTTTGCATCAGAGACATTCTGTATCGTCCTCTCCCCCCAACTGGCCGTTTGTGTTCTGGAGTAATAAGACCTGTGTAGGATTTGCAGCTGTATCAGTTTGAGTTTAGCGTCAATGCCTATTTCCCTTGGGGACATCAGAGTTGCCACTCATTCTTCCGCCTCCAGTGCACCCAGGTCCTGTTCCCATTTTTCTCTGAGGTGCGCGAGTTCCTCTGAACCAAATGAGTTGATTGCCTGGTAGAGGGTGGAGGTTACCTTGGAAGGAATACGGTGTGGGAGGACATTTGTTTCCGGGGGGAGCAGGTGGGTTTGTCGGTGAGGTTTGGGAATTGGGCGTTAATAGCGTGTGT
The DNA here is from genome assembly GCF_040938575.1 of Ambystoma mexicanum. Classification (NCBI taxonomy): domain Eukaryota; kingdom Metazoa; phylum Chordata; class Amphibia; order Caudata; family Ambystomatidae; genus Ambystoma; species Ambystoma mexicanum. The sequence continues at coordinate 547,425,951 of NC_090932.1, forward strand.
GAGTTGGAGGTATCTAAAGCGGTCCATAGGTAGCAATCCGTGTTTCGTTTGTAGAGTTTCAACGTCTATCAATTGCCCCTCATGAATGATGTCTGCCAGTGTGGATATCCCTTTTTTCTCCCAGGTTTCAAAGTGGCCCATTCTCTGGATTTCGGGGAGGTGTGTATTGTGCCACAGGGGTTGGATCAAGGTTGGTCTGCCGCCCCAACCGATATGTCTCTGTATTTCCTTCCAGACTCAATGGATGTGGAGGGACCCGCTCGGTACCCCTCTTAGGTTCTTTTTGTCATCGTATAGTATGTGGAGGGGGGAAGGGGAGTCAGTGTCCCTTGTTTCTACCCGGGTATGTGGGAGCAGTGGGTCCCCATGTAGCCACTCGTTTGCCACTCCTGCCTGTGCAGCCCAATAATATGTGCAGATGTTGAGCAATCCGATGCCCCCATCCCACACCGAGCAGTGAAGCGTTTTGAATGCAATGCGCGGCTGTTTCCCTCCCCAGAGTAACGTACGTAGGGTCCTATCAATGTCTGCAAATGTTGCGGCCTTGATGAGTGGGGCATTTTGGAGGACATACAGGAATCTCGGGAGCACCAGCATCTTAAACAGTGCTGACCTCCCGAGTAGTGAAAGTGGGAGAGAGTGCCAGTGGGTGACGTCATTCTCGAACTTTTGCATTATCTGGTGCAGGTTCAGTTTTAGAAAGTCTTCCCGTGTTACGCTAACCCCTATGCCCAGGTAGGTGAAGCCCAGCACTAAAATGGAGTATGGGCACGGTTCTGGAATTGCTTAATCCCCCCCCTTGAACCGGGAAGTAGATTGTTTTTTGTGTGTTTACCCTGAGTCCCCCGAAGTGCTGGTATTCCTCCAGGGTTCTGGTCACAATCTGGCAAGAGGTTTTGGGATTGCTACGGTAAAACAGGAGATCATCCGCATACAGCGAGACGCGTTCCTCCCCTCCCTTTGGCCAAGCAAACCCCACCCATTGTGTTTCTGTTCGTAGCCTGATCGCAAGAGGTTCGATGGCCAGGAGAAATTGTAGGGCGAGAAGGTGCAGCCCTGCCTGGTCGCCCAGCCCAGCGGGAATGTCCTGGATGTCTTCCCATTGACTCTTACGGATGCCTCGGGGAGGGTGTAGAGGAGCTTTACCCATGACATAAAATGTTGCCCAAAGCCTATATGTTCCATTATGGCCCACAGGGCGTCCCACCCCACCGAATCAAAGGCCTTTTCAAAGTCAACCGCGGGGTTGGCCAACGGAGTTGGGATCTCGGCTGCCTGGTCGAGGGTGACCTGGACCCTGCAGAGGTTCATTCGTTTGGATTTAAATCTGCACTGATCTGGGTGAATTAGGGACCCAATCACCATAAGCAGTCTGTTTGCGAGGACTCTAGCTAATATTTTGGCCTCTCCATTTATTAAATATATGGGCCTGTATGAGGCACAGTGCTCTGGGGGTTTCCCTGCTTTGGGGTTCACCACAATGGTCGTTTTCTGGCGGTCCAGGGGGGGAGGGCTGCTCCGTTCCGTACTGCAGAGGAACATGCTGTGCATGTGCTTCGTTGTTGTTTCGCTCAGTCTTTTCCACATCTCTACCGGAAATCCGTTGGGGCCAGGAGTCTTCCTCATCTGTAATTGTGAGAGGGCTTCCCCTACCTCGTCTTCAGTAATGACAATGACTGCGTCTAGCTGTTCTTACTGTAGCCCTGAGAGGTGGGGGATCGTGATCAAGTCTAAAAAGCATGGGGTATTTGTTATGGGTTCCTGTACTGGTGGGGAGTATAGTTCCTTGTAGTATTTTACGAAGGCCTCCGCGATCTCGGAGTCGCCCGTTAGGATTTCCCCATTCTGAGTTTGGATAGCCCGTACTTGTACTTTACTCTGCTCCCGTCGTTCCAACCAGGCTAGGTTCTTGGTTGCTTTGTCCCCCCGCTCGTATATCTGGCTCCGGACCAGCCACTGGGCGGTTCAAGCATTATCTAGGGCCCTGTCTTTCAAAATTGCTTGGGCTGTCACTAAGGCATCATGCACCTCATGAATCCCCTCTCCTAGCAGTTGTTCTTCCCGCCTGGTTACTTGGGCCTCTGCTTCAGTGATTGCCTTGCTGTGCCGCTTGCGGTGAGCAGCCACAAAGGATGTTGCTTCCCCCCCATCCCCCTTATGACTGTCTTATTTGCTTCCCACCTTACTATCGGGCAGTCCACCGCGTCTTCATTTAAGTCGAAGTATTCCGACGTTTTATTCGCGAGCCCTTCCAGTATTTCCGGTATCCCCAAATAATAGGCGTTCAAACTCCAAGTGGGTTCCTGCTTGTGTACTAAATCCTTGAGTTTAATCAGTAGGGGGGATTGGTCAGAAATCCCTCTTGCCAGGAATTCTGCGGATAATAGTCGGTGGGCCATATTCTTCAGAGTAAAGATATAATCGAGTCTGGAGAGTAACCTATGTGCGTTGGAATAAAACGAGTAGCCCCTGTCTGATGTGTGGATTGCCCTCCATGTGTCAGATAGCCCCAGCTTCGGCGAAGGTGCACAGCTTGTCGAGGTATCCGCCGTCATGTTGCCCATATGTGTTCTATCCCAAGCTAGCTCCATGACTTCATTAAAGTCCCCCCCCTATTGGCCACCAGTCCACTCGTTCTTCCAACATAATGACTTGGAGCTCGGTAAGGAGTTCCGCCGTCAGCGTGGGAGGCACGTACGCTGCTATGAGGCCTCAGGTCTCTCCCCACATTTCCCCAAGTACCATCACAAACCTGCCCGAGAGGCCGCTCTCCCCTTCCGGGTTTTAAATGGAACTCTTTTATGCAAAAGGATCATGACTCCCCTGGAACCTCTGGAAAACCCAGCAAGGTATGTGTGCGGGTAGTGAGATTTCTTGAAGATTCCGCTGTTGGTACCTATCAGGTGGGTTTCTGTGATGAATGCTCTATCTGGTGAGTGTCGGTTGAGGTATTGAAGTACCCGTTTTCGCTTTATACCTGACCCCAAGCCATTCACATTCCAGGTCAGCAGGGATATTTGTCTCAACTGTGTTACGTCCGCGTGTCTCCTATTTTGGGGTTATTTGGGAGGATGTGATGTATCTCCTGTGTCCCCATCGTGTCTATTGCCGTGAAGTACTCCGGGCCTCGGTGTCCGCCTGTCTCTCTCGCTGTAGGATCACTTTTGTATACTACATGTGCAAACCCTAGAACCATAAACTGTGAAACATAGGCCGTGTCTATATGAATGTGAATATGCGGGCCACTGGGGGCGATGTTTCGGCCCCTCTTGTGTCTAGTGCAAGGATTTCTCCGATCTTTTGTTTCACTGACCTTTGGTGCTGTTTCTTGTGTCATTAAGCCTTTCCCCTTAACAACTGAAACCCCCAAACTCTGCCCACCCTGCACCCCCCCAACCAGAAGCACATGTTCCACATACCAATCGAACCATCAAAAAGAAAAAACCAAACACGTGTGGCTTGGAGTACCACGGAATGTAAGTGGAAGAGCCCCCGGGGGGTAGGTGGGGAGCTGTTCCTTTCTCGACATCCCCGCCGGGCTGCCAGGTTCAGAGGTCCCTTCCTGATTCTTTTATGGGGCTCTGTGTGCAATCAGATTTCAAGTGGGTCCCATTTCAGCCGGGGATCCGGCTTTCCATACCGCCCCGCGTACTGGTGTGGTTTGCTCAGAGGGTTGGACATCGCCTTCGTCGTCCTTGCGCGGTGTGCTTCCTCTCGATCTGTCGGGGCATGGGGTAGAGAGGACCTGTATTTCTAACCACTCCTAGGCCTCTCGGGGGTTATGAAACATGTGGACCATGCTGTTGTGATACAATTTGAAGTTTGCCGGGAAGAAAAGTGCATATTTGATGCCCAGGGACGTCAGTTTCTTTTTTATGGAGTCGTAGGATTTCCGCAACTTCTGGAGCTCCCTCATGTAATCGGGAAAGAATCCAATCCGATTGCCATTATAGGTGATCGGGCCGGTCGCCCTCGCCATGTGCAGGAGTAGATCCCAATCCCTATAGTTCATAAGTCTTGCAATCACTGTGCGCGGGGAGGGCCCTGGGACTGGTCTGCCCGCCGGAACCCTATGTGCTCTTTCTATAGAGAAAAATGTTGAGAGTTGCTTAGGAGCCATCAAGTCTGTTAGCCAGTCTTCCAGGAAGAGGTCCATGGAGGGTCCCTCCTCTTTTTCGTGGAGGCCAAGTATGCAGAGGTTGTTGCGGCAGGACCTTCCCTCGCTGTCTTTGGCTCTGTTCTCTAGCGTGTTGATTTTCCTCTCCATTTGTTCCAGGCGGTCCCCAGATTTTTAACGGTGTCCTTGGTGTCGGATATTCGTTGTTCTGTTTCACCTACCCTGGATGTTGGGTTCCTTAAGTCTTGTCTCAAGAAGGACACTTCAGAGGCAAGGCCATCTATTTTTGTCTCCACTGAGGTCCTGGAGTCGCTGATTGCCGCAATGATATATGTAAGCGACGGCATTTGGCCTGTGCCCCCACTCGTTGTCTCCTCCTCTGCCTCGTTTGTTGGTCCCGGGAGCTTTGCTGGGGTACTCAATGTGTATCTGTCGATTTTATTCTGCGTTGCTCCCGTATGGGGCTGGTCTTTCCCCATTTTGGCCCGATCGGGCGGCTCTAGGTGCAGATGTGTCCCGTCGGAGCGGAGCGTATCTCACAGGGTGGTACCCAGCACTCCTTGTTTTGCTCCTTGTTTCTTCCCGTGCACTATCGGTGGATTGACTGCCGTGCGTGGGCCTCTCTCACTTTCTCTGCCCGTGTTGCCGCCTGGTCACTCTTGCCCCACCAATGTCCCCCCTTTAAAATGTCCTTGCGGAGATGCGGACCTTATTGACCAGTGTCCCGACCACTGTCTGTGGTAGGCCTCATATGGGGTATGGTTCCTTCCTGGTTCCAGTGTTTAGAGGGTTCCTTGCTCCGGGTGTACACCCTACCTCGTTAGTGTCGTTTGGGGTCCTTTCCCCTTACTATGTTCTCTTCTGCCTCCTTCGTGGCCACCACTTGTCCTATCCGTCACCTGAGCACCGGAGTTGTTGTTGTCTCCTTCCCTTCGATTCCCCGCTCTATGGGATCTGTTAGATGTATCTGCCCCTAGTCAGCCCTGGGCAGGTTAGTGTGTAGAAGTGCCGTTTGAGGGCTTGCCAGTGCCAGAGTTGTGCCTGCGCCGCTTCCCGCTCCACGAGTCCCATCAGACGTCAGTTCCTTCTTGTTGGATCACCTCAGGGTGATGCGGCCTGCCCACGCCTGGCTGCCTCAGGAGAAGCGGGCCGTATCGCATCACTGACATCTGCCTCTCCTGGTAATTACATACCACGATCTGTGCTGACTTCAGCTGAGCCACCCTTCGCTACCAATTTCTGCTGCCTACTTGCCTCATTAGCTGATGCCGCTGAATTTCTTTTTCGTTCTGCCGTGAAAAACACGTGGAGAATATCGAAGATGGCCGCCGCCCTCAGCTGATACTCAGTTGCTAAACAACTGTGGGTGTGTGACCATGGAACAACCCGATTGGCTGTTCACACAATATTCTCTGCAGGAAGTGACCGGATGGCTTTAGCCGGCCACCTCCTCTAAAGGCCGGCCTCTTAAGGCTAGGGCCTGTCTTTCGCTTGTCCGTGGCCTGCCGGGACCAAGGGGCCAGCCACCCTGCATCGTGCAACATAGACCGACCTACCTATCAGAGAACTCCCTTCTGACGTTAACGTTATCTGTTCAATTCAAACCGCCATATATTCGGTCAGTCTTCCATGCCATTGTGACAGTCATAGCTCTTGAAGTAACACACAGTCATTAATGTACTTTCTACCACTTCCCACACTGCCTGTACATGACCAACTGTAGAGATCTCCTGTTTCAAATTACCTGCCTGACTGCATAATCTCTTCTCTTACATACTCGCTTACCCTGCCGTACTGTAATCTCCTCTTCCTGTAACTCTAAATCCCTGTCATATCATTTTTCGGTCTGCTCAGCACATCGCACCCTCAAACACCTGTTACCCATACAGCTAGTACGCCTCGCCTATGCATAATCTATGTACCCTCACTAACCCCTGCGCCATACCGTTCCTCCCTTCCACTATAGGAGACCTCCCGCTTGGTAACGATCGGCACCTGGGTCACCCCCGTAGCCTGCACCTAATCAACATTGCATGTCCGTTCCCTGCTTTCATTACGTATATCAGCAGTACTGCTTTAAGTTCTGATCTCCAATTGTCATCTAAACACACTCTGCCCTAGCAAACCTACGCTCAGCTGTTGTGAACCTACTACATGTATCCACACAAGCTAGCCAGAAACTGAGGTACAAGATCGCTCTGCATACATATATACAGCCGCTTTGTGCTGCAAACCTATTGCTGCATTTACTGTATGCTTCCTGAATGTATTTGCTACAAACCAATTGTTGCTGAACCAAGCCCATATGTGCATTGCATTTGATTGTTGACCCCAGCCCATATGTGCATTGCATTTGACTGTTGAACCTTACCCATATGTGCACTGCATTTGATTGTTGAACCCAGCCCATATGTGCACTGTTGAATTTATCCTTCTGTGCCCTGTCTCTGATCGCCACATCTAGCCCATACATGTAAACGAGCTGCATGACTACGCCTAATCACCAATGTGCATGCGACCTGTTATGCCTTTCCCAACCCAAAGTGACCTAGCCTGTTGCTCTCAACGATCCACCTTTGGGTCCCCTCCCTCTGCACCCACGCCTGTTATAACCTACTTACCCATATCAGAATCCAATGAATGCATGTAACTTTAGTTAGTAACTGTCGTTACTCGCTAGGTCCTCACTTCTATCTTAATATCGGTATCATGTTCCTACACCTTTGCACCTACCCAAGGCTAATGCTCCCTTTACTGAGTCTATCACTCTTGTTGTGGGCATCTACCTTTGTGATCCTTTTACCATCAGCTAGCCTAGCTGCAACCATCGATCTGCGCCTTCTACCAACCCAAACAGATATCAGCTCTGCACAACGACTTGAGACTCAGCACTGCACCTGCTCTTCACAATAGCCTGCCTCGCTTGAGCGCCGAACCTCCCCACATTTACCTTAATGGCCCTGCCTTATGGTTAAATCACTTCACCAAAAAACCTACACCTAACCAACCATGTTCTACTTACCTAAGAAACAAGAGATTAGGAGCTAGATTTTTTGGCATGACTGGGCACTCTAAGCATCCTAGATCCTGGCTGAAACGCTTGACGCCCAGCCTTCCCCCCCAGACTCCTATTGCACCTACAACTAAGCTCCCTCAGTTGACCCCAGCCCCACCAGGCAAAGCCATACAGATCAAGGCCGCTCTGGTCAACGCAAGGTCCCTCGCAGCTCATGCACTCGACATCGCTGACCTTATCAAGACACAGGAGCTTGACTTCATTGCCATCTCTGAGACCTGGCTGCATACCGCTTCGGGCCTGGCACCACTCCTGGCAATTCCGCCTGAGTACTCCATCTCTCGATGCGACCGCACTTCCAGAGGAGGCGGAGTTGTCTTCATCCATAAAAACTCACTAGGACTTAAATCACTTTAGTACAAACATGGAATCTGCCGAGCTACTTTCTGTCAAACTTCCTCTATCTGCCAATCAAACTGCCACTGTACACCTTATTTACAGACCACCTGGTCCTCCCACATCATTTGTGGACGACATTACCTCCTTAGTACTTGACAAAGCTAAAACCAACTCACAAATGATCCTTCTTGGAGACCTCAACCTTGGTTACCAAGACCCCAATGACCCCATGGCCATTGACTTCGCCAACTCCCTAACTGATTTAGGATTCTCCCATCATATACAAGAACCTATCCACATCAAAGGGAGGTCCTTAGACTGGCTAAGTGACACTAACTGTAACATCAGTCTACTCTCCAACTCTCGGTGCGCATGGTCGGATCACCATATCATTACCTTCAACACTGAAGCAGTTCACCTACCTGCGCCTTCCGTCGCACCTGCCATCCCTACCAGAAAGAAAAAGGACATAACGCCTGAGAAGCTACTACCCCCGCCCACCCCCTCATCCTTCCTACCCTCAACAACGCCACTGATTCTTGCTCGGACCCCACCACTTTAGCTGACCCTTATAACCAGGTAGTGCTTTCAGCTATAAACTCCATCGCCCCTCTCAAACTCAGGAAACCCAAACAGCATGCGCACCTTAATTTGTGGTTCACACCACAGCTAACAGTGCTTTGCAAAGAGAAACACAGCGCGGAAACATGCTGGAAAAGTCACCCTTCTGATGACCATAACAACGGACTCTTCTTAGGTTCTCTTAACTACAAAGAAGCCATATTCCAGGCCAAAAAAGAGTCCTACAATAATCGCATCTTGTCAGCACAATCCAACACTAAAGAATTATTCAAAATTCTTAAGGAACTTGAGTCTCCTGCAGTACCCCAGACTCTTGCACCAAAGACAGCAATTGGTGTACCAATATACAAACAGAACATTTGGACAAAATTGCATCCCCCCAAACCAAAATTAGAGGTAAACAAAACTCACTACAGTCAGACAATCCTCTGACCATTCCTACTTCTGGGACTTGCCAGGCCAACTTGAATCGTAAACGGTTCGCCTTCTCCCCTCTTACTATTTCTGAAGTAGAAGGAATTATAAACAATCTTAAACCTTCCAACTGCCAAGGCGACCCATGCCCGGCTCCTATCATCAAGGAAGCCTCTCACGATCTAGCCCCCTTCATCACGGCCTTCATAAACGCCTCTTTTAAAACAGGCATAGTCCCCGACAACCTCACCTGGGTGATCCCACTACTTACAAAAAACATCCCTTGACCCCAACATACTGACTAATTTCAGACCTATCACTACGGTCCCTTTCCTGCTCAAGATTCTAGATCGCGCAGCCTATCTGCAGATCCAAGAATATCTTGAATCTAACAATCTCCTTGGGCTAAGACAATCCGGCTTCCGCCCTAAACACGGATCTGAAACAGCCTAGATCGATTTGAAAACTCAAATGGAGATTCTAAAAGATAATGGGAAATTAGCGTTACTCCTACTTCTTGATCTCTTTGTGGCATTCGATCTGGTCAATCACCAAATACTTTGCCAACATCTTAAATCTGCGGGTCATTTTTCGGACTCTGCCAATGCGTGGATCCACTCTTTCCTAAGCAACAGATATATGCAGGTTTTCTCTCCTACAGCATCCGCGGACCCTTCTCCGATACACTGCGGCGTCCCACAAGGTTCTTGTGTGTCGCCGATTCTTTACAATGTGTTCACCAAACCTCTCTTTGATGTGCTTGATTATCTGGGTGTTTCCTACACTAATTATGCGGATGACACCCAGATACTCATCCCCATTACTGGTGATCACACAGCCGATACCAAATCCGTGAATGACGTCTACCTGGTTATTCAGGCCTGGATGGCACAACACGAACTCTGCCTCAATGACGACAAGACGGAGCGCCTATTACTAGGCTCAACTCAACGCCTTAATAAACTAGACCAGGCCTTCAAGTCTTTCAATGTTGATGGCAATGACATTAAGGTCTCCAAGGACACTAAAATTCTAGGCATCTATCTGGACTCTGCTCTTTCACTGAACAGACAAACTAATGCAGTAAGGGCAGCCTCTGCCTATACCTGCAAACTCATCACTGCCTGCAGACCCTTCCTTAACTCCCATAACTGCATTACCTCGGCAAGAACACACATTATGTCCAAGATCGACTACTGCAGTGCCCTTTACTTGGGGACTAGTCACTCCAACCTCAACAAACTGCAAACAACCCAGAATAATGCCATCAGGGCGGCTCTCAATATCCCCAGGCACTCCCATATTTCTAACGTCAGATCAGATCTACCCTGGCTCACAGTAAAACAAAGAATCGCCTTGAGACACAAATGCCTGGACAACAAGGCCCCACCCTACCGCTCCACCCTTCTCACTCTCCATACCTCCACACGACCCACTAGAACTCCTCAAATTCACACCCTCATTTTGCCCAGATTCAAACTCCAAAAAGCCAGAGGTGCGAGCTTCCCTGTCCTAGCCTCGAAGCTCTGGAACTCCCTTCCTGTCCCCATCAGAACTGAGCCTTCTTTTCAAACCTTCAAGAATAAAAACAAATCTTGGCTCTTCACGCAGAACACATGATGCACCACATATATGATCTGGCCTTAAACTCCAGGGTCGCTCTGCTTTCTTGTATATTTTGTTTAGTTACCTGCTTATTTTATTAATTATGTCTGTATATTTAGTATATTTACCTGCTTACTTTTTGATTATGTCTGTATATTATTATATTCATTATTCCTCGACAAGACTTCTGCTCCCCCATATCTTCTTGTAAACTGGGGGAGTTTGAATTTCTTGCCATGGACCCTTACTGTAATGTACTGTAACTGTGTATGTAAGACTATGCGCCCAGATGCCCACGGGCCTGGCTGCGCTTTACAAATAATCTAAATACAAATACATGCCCTTGTGGTGTCTGCAATTGGCACAGAGCCGGTTGTAGAGGCTCCATCCAGTACCCCACCGTGTCATTACGTTTGCATATTTATGTGGCTGGTGTCCATGTGGTCCGGTGATATCAGTTGACCAGGCGCCGGCCCTTGCACTTAGATTAATTGGGCATATGGTGCTTCCGTCCACGGTGCAAGGTGACCCACACCCTGAATCAGTATTCGTCGCAGAGTGCAGTCCACTGTAGCTGGTGCGTCCCAGCAAGTTGTTGCGGGCCGTGTATTCCTTAATTCAGTTCAGGTATGCCTCTGTCCCCTCTAGCTGCAGCCAGTGTTGTTGCCGGGCAGTCACCCCACTGGCGTGACTGCCACAATCTTAGGCGCGTGACCCAGCCTGGTCCCCTCCTCCCTCGACCGCCATAAGTGTGTGCATCCCACACCGGACGTACCTTTTGTTCCAATGGATTGTTGCCCCCGTGGGCTCCCCTTGACCTTGGCCGCCCATCCGCTCGCACACATCGGGCGCAGGGAGTGGGGCCCGTGTGAATGTGATGCGTAGAAGGCACGCCGGGCTATGGCGTTGCTGCCACTGTTTTCAGCCGGACTCTCCCCGCTGTTAGCCTTCCGTCGAGGCCCCGGCGAGCCAAATGGATTCTGCTGGCCGCGGGTGGAGGGGTGTGCAACGTGGCCTGCGTCCAGCCCATCAGGCTCAACGCTTCCATTCCGGAGTTGCTTGGTTCCCTGGTAGCGCTGCCTCGTCGGGGTCTCCAATAAAGGCCCCTGTGCCCTGGGCAGCTGTCCTGAGGCTTCGGGTGGCTCGATCGCTCTGCTAGCCCCGCTCCGCAGGGCTCGATGAGAAGGATTTGCGTTCCCGGCTGCCTCGCTTGACGGCGTCGAGCAACTCCACTCCCGCAGGTGTTTTCACGCGGTCTCCTGCACCAGAACCGCAGCGGATCTTCAGGATGGCCAGGAGACCCTAAACAACTCCGATTTTGTCAGGATTTTGGGGGGGGGTGGCAGGGATACGGTCCCTTTTCAGTATATGTTGTTTTTAGCTGTTTCAGAGCCAAAAAGACAGCAGGATTATGAAGGATGCTTGCAGCCTCGGCGGACCGATGCAGAGCTAGGTCTGCATTCAGCGCCCCCTGGCAGTCTCAGCCTGTAGCCATCTTCTTGACTGCCTTGTGATTCAGCCCATTGAGGCATTTGGACCTAGTTTCCGCTGCACCTCAGGGCTGCTCCGGCCATTCGTCCGCCTTGCTACACTCTTCCAGTGCCACATGCTGGACTGGCGTTCTTGCTTTCTTGCCCGTCACACCTCCTGTGATCTTCATAAGAAAGTTGAACTCCTTTGGACCTGTAGAGAGTGTCTCCTGGTAGGTTCTTCTCTGACAAATCCTCCAAGGTGCTGGTCCATTCGTCCTTTTGTCGCCTTTCATTGAGATTGGGCATATTTAGGTTTTGAAGACTAGTCATCCATGATAAAGGAGTTTGTGGGTTTTTCATACCACATAACCCGTATATATCCTACGAAGCTAGGTTTGCACTTAATAAAGACCTTAACAATATTAAAGTTGTCATCTGAGCGGGAGGGATGGTGACTTGCACTCTAGTCTGTAGTCTGGATTGTTCCTGTCCCCGAAGGGGATTCTCCTCCAGAAGGATCCCGCTTACCATGTCCCATAGGGTGTGTTAAGTATAGCAGGCTCACCTCCCAAGTCCCAAAGGTGGTTCCTCCTTGGGGAGAGGTGACGATTTCTCTGGATCCATGACAGTCCAGACTGATTTTGCTTGCTCCAAACTGGGCCAGAAGCCATGGTACTCTAAGGTTTTGGACATGTCCATCGGCCTTCCCTTGCGCCTTCTAGACAGGGTGAACCTGTACAACTTGAGTGGTTCGTCCTCCATCCGAGCCTCTGCCAACTGTACATTCATGCTTGTCTGCTGAGGTGTAAAGAGTGGATACTTATTGGACAATACCCTGGGCGTGTTTCTTTCCGTCAGGAAGACTGGCCACCACATCGGTTTAGGCCTGCTTGCAGCATAGTTTCTCGGTTTGGTGTTGCGAGAAAAGTCCTGTTACCTCTGTTGGATTTTCTGCTTTGCTCTGCCTTGCCCGGCTTGCAGATTGGCACTGTGAAAGGGGTAAATGGCTGCCATTTCGGTCTTCAGGAGGACACCTGGGCAAGGCCCCTTTTTCATAATCCCTACTGTTCTGTAATTTTTGCAGGATTTGTGCAGTTTCCCACATAGCACTTTGTTGGTTGTGGGTAGGATTTGAGTTTGGTTCTGACTTTCCTTATGGGAGTTCCTTTTGAGCCCTGTATTATTCATTAAGGTTGCTCACCCTTAATGTGATTTTCTTAGTGGGTATCACTACCATGAGACTGGCAAGTGAGCTACAGGCCTTCTATGTTAAACCTCCTCACTTGGTATTTTCCAAGGAGCAGGTGACTTTGAGAGTGGAGCTGTCCTTCCTACCCAAGGTTGTGTCAGTCTTTCATCTCTACTAGAAGGTCATTCTTCCTGTGTATTCCCTTTTGTCACACCCTTCTAAGTCTGAGGAATGATTCCATTGTCTGTACCCAGTGTGGGCCCACATCTACATCTCTGGGACAAGGATGTCAGGAAAGATGACCAGCTCTTTGTTGGTTATGCTGGTGCTCATGCTGGCAGGGCTGTGACGAAATAGACTCTGTCAAATTGAAACACTGTCTCAGACTGTAAATAACCTGTATTCTGCATTATAAATAGTAAGGTTTTATGTTCTTCTATTTCTACATCAATATCATGTGATTTTATTGCACCCTTTAAAGGCAGCTACTTAATACTTATTTGCCGCAACTTTTGCACAGGTTATTAGGCTTGACTTTGTTTAGGAAATACAGTGCAATTTGAATCAGGGGAGTTATTGCTCCTCTGAACGCACTAGAGCTACCTAGAAATTATACTCCCCATCAGGATTGTAGTTTCCGGAAGTGCTTTTAAATTGAAACCTGGCGCGGACGGGTTGGGACAGTCTGTGGTAGTCCGCGGTAGTGCAGTTAGTGCTCTACACCTTATATTTTCTATTCACAGCTTCTGTCCTGATCTAATGGGTGTGAAAGAAGTACTAGAGGCTATTGCCATGGCAAAGGTCCCTCAATTCTGTGACAACACAGGTCCTGGAGAAAGCCACAGTGCAAACAACAAGCGACAGTGTGGTAGGGACTGGGGGTAATGTTGTGGAGGGACACTCCAGGATATCCACATGCCGGAACCCAGATAAGGGGAAACTGGAGGGCCATGTGAAGAAACAGCCTCCAAGGCAGCGACACAGACTACGGACGCCATGGTACTACTGAAGCCAGAACTACACATAAGTAGGGCAACAGTAGTGCCATCTGGGGTAGGTACAGTCGCTGATAAGATTGGGTGCACAGCTAGGACCCCTCGGGTACCCCCAACAGCTGCAAACAATATGGAGCCGGTGGGGCCCATTCCAATTAACCATGCAGTAGTTGAGCACGTGGGTCCCAGGGTAAACATGAATACCTCAGTAGACGGTTTGATGAAGCAGCATGATCCAAAGGTGTTAAAATGATGCCTCATGAATACACGCTCTCTCAGCAAGCATGCTGCAAATATCCATGACCTCATTTTAGGGGAAGATTTGGATATGTTACTGTTAACAGGGACATGGCTTAAGGACCATATGGGTCTGGCTTGCGACAAGGCCGTCCCAGAACATAATATACCACCAGAATAGAGACAGGGGTTGGCGGGGGAGTTGCTATTATAGCAAGAGAGTCAATCAGTCTGTTTAAGGCAACACTGGTGTGTAATGGCTGCGAATCCCTCCACCTTAAATATACACCCACTCCCAAAGAATGCATCCATTTCATCGTGATTTATAGGCCTCCATCCCTTGTTTCAGACTGCTGTAGTTAAATCACACACCAGTTGAACAATCTGAAATCAACATACGCTGCTTCGATACTGGTTGAGGATTTTAACAGGTAGCGTGAAAACCCTCTGGACAAAGATGCAATCCTTCTCAAGAAAACTATGAAATATAATGACTTCACAGTCCAAAATAACTAACCCACAACTGCGAAAAGTAACCAGTTAGACTGGATTGTTATGCAAAATCGTAATATCCAGAATATGGTAACTCGGCCATGTATCTGGTCCGATCACTTGACAGTCACCTTTGAAGTACACTTGCGTGATCTATCAAAACCAACTCATAGCCCCCATAGTAGAGTACAGAGTAGAAACATTAAAGGCTTAGGTCCTGATCAGCTGGAACCCTGCCTAATAAAGATTGCCAAAGGTTTTCAATTTAGTGACTCATGTGACAAAATGCTAAATCAATACACAAGCCAAATACGGGAGAGTAGTTGAACAATATGCTCCCCTCAAACCGAAAATGGTTAGGAAGAACCGCCACCAAAACTGGTTCCATAGTAAGCTGTGTGAGCTCAAGATTGAGAAAAGAAGATTAGAAAAGATCTTGCAAAAAGATCAGTCGACAGACAACAAGGAATGCTGGAATATCGTAAATGCAAAATACAGATTAAGCATTAGAGAGGCCACATTTAACTATTACGAGCTGATCGAAGCCGCACCAAATTCAACAAGCAAACTCTTTGACATTCTCAACTCGGTAGAAAAACCCAAAGTACTGTCCCCCCCACATGTTCCATCTGAGGAGGACTGTGAATTGGTGCAAAGGGCATTTCTTGTTAAAATACAGAAAGCCAGAGAGGCCTCCAAGGAGGCCTGTTTGCCGATAGCTGTAGATCTGCAGCAGAAAGAATTAGTGAGCTTCAATTTCCAACCCATCTCAGAAGAAGAGATGATTAAAGTGTTGACAAAAATGAAACCCACCTCCTGTGCAGAAAACGTAATTCCTCCTAAAATAATCCTGGAAAATAAGGAACTGGTCTTCCCAGTTGTGACAAAAATACTGAATGCCTCTTTTCAAGATGGCATTGTCCCCCAGGGCGTCAGGAAACCGGGCTTAGACCCTAAGGACCTGGGTAACCTGCGTCCGATAACCAACACCAACTTTATCCTAAAAATGATGGACAAAATAGCTATGAACTGACTCCAATCGCATGTTGAAGCTAACAACAGTCTGCGTGAGCAACAGTCTGGTTTCCGTGCAGCACATAGCACAGAGGCCGCGATGCTTGATCTGCAGTCATGCATGCTATCTATACTAGATAATTGTAGGTCCGGGATGTTAATGCTCCTGGATTTAAGTGCAGCATTTGATCTGGTGGACCACCAACTACTACTACAGCAGGTCCTGGTGAAAACGGCAGGATGCACCAAGGCGGCACTGGCCTGGTTGACATCCTTTCTGGTAGCTCGAGTAGCAAGAGTCCACTGGGGAGAGAAATTCTCTAAGGCAGCTCAGATAAGCGCAGGGGTTCCTCAGGGAGCCAGCCTATCCCCTCTACTATTCAACCTTTTTATGAAATGTTTATGCGTTCTACTAGAAATCGTTGGCGTATATTTTACCAATTACGCCGACGACGCACAGCTGGTGCTGGAGTTGGAGGGTAATAATCAAACAGACATGGCTAAGATTGCAGCAATACATGGCATAATTGGTAAGTGGATGGAGGGCAATTGTATGTGCTTGAATAGCAACAAAAAAAGAGCTGATGGTATTTGGCTCATGCCAAGCAAGAGCCAATTTGGGAGTTCAATAGGAGTCATTTTATATTAAAGACTTGTGTATCAAGGTAGCTGCTCAGGTTAAAACTCTTGGGATGATGATGATGATGGAGGCGTCCCTGGGCATAGAAGCTCAGGTGAACTACCTCCATAAAAACAGCACCTACTACCTG
This sequence comes from Ambystoma mexicanum, assembly GCF_040938575.1. Lineage (NCBI taxonomy): Eukaryota > Metazoa > Chordata > Amphibia > Caudata > Ambystomatidae > Ambystoma > Ambystoma mexicanum. The sequence continues at coordinate 547,442,253 of NC_090932.1, forward strand.
CGTCTCCTGAGAGCCATCTGTCCCCTCCTTAGCAAGAAGAACTCGGCCACTATCGCCCAGGCCATTATCCTGTCATGTTTGGACTATGGCAACTCACTGATGTTGAGTGCCACTAAGAAAGGCATTGAATGATGCCAGATAATGGAGAATAATGCAGTACGTGTCATCAAAGCGATCAGTAGAAGAGACCATGTGACTGAAGGAAGGAGAGCAATACACTGGGTCAGGATTGACGACAGGAACCTTTTCAAATCGATGAGGATAGTGCACAGATGCCTGCATGGGGTGGCACCAGCATACCTCAGGAACAGGTTTAAAAGAAACAGGAAACCGGTTTCCCCTTACATTGGAACTCGCTCCCTTTCTCTATCCGCTCCATTTCCACCTATTCCTACTTCCATTCCTCCTTAAAAACACTCCTTCAACCCCCTCCCTGACTCCTCTCCCCTTCCTCCTCTTCTTTCTCCTCCCCACTCCACCTTCCTGTTCCTTTATCTCTTCCTGTCTTCCCCCCTTTTGACTTCCACCCTCCCTTCTACTCCCTACTCCCCTTTCCCTTTCTTCCTTCCCATACCTCTCCTCTTCTCTTCCTTCCCAAATGCAAATTGTTCTACATGCTGTTTTTCTGGTTTGAATCATGTTTATTTTATTGCTTCTTTTCCATGTTTAATGTATTTTGGTTGTTATGCTGTAAAGCGCTTTGGTGTAAAGCGCTATGTAAATGATAAAATACAAAAACAAATACAAAAGATACAGTACTTTGAGCCAGGGTCAATAATCAGATCCAGGCAGGGGCGGATGGGGGACCGCTCTCAGCCTGTGGTGGGAGGCTTATCTGAGCGGATGTGGCGGTGACAGTTGGGCGGGCCCCAATCGCTGTCCCTTCTTATAGTACCAGTCATTGGGCGACGCAGTGTGTTGAGCCACAGTAGCTGCACTGTGTTTTGTAAGCTGTGGAGTCTGACTACAGTGTCTACTAGAGAGGAGGAGCTGAAAGTTGAAAATCCAATCACCAGCGCGGAGCGCGCACAGTGTGTTGTGCGTGTTGGAGTGCGTTGAGTCCGGGAGCTGGACTGAAATTTCAACCGAGCCTCCAGTGACGTTAACTCTGAACTATGCTCCAACTACATCCCTCACTGTGGTGAGTGACTTCCACTTTCCTTGGAGCCTGAGATAGGTGTGTATCCTGTTTTTTTTTTCCTTCTCAGGATTCTTTCTCACGTGTTGCTCCCCCGGCAAGTAGCAGCCTCCACCATTGCTGCACGTTGTACTGCACCCTAATTTCTGTAATCTCTGCAGGTAGACCGATTAACCAAGCAAGGTTGAATAAAAGGTTCACTGGTCTTTGCAACCTACATCTATGACCTTAGGAGTGGGGGCCAAATGGATCCACGATCCTCCCACCCCATTACAGATGCAAAGATGCTCATGGCAATTCGTCTACCGCTGCCTCCCTCTCCGGGTGCTCTCACGCTTGTTCCCGAACAAGACCAATCAGCGAACGTAACTTCACAGAGCGAGACTGATCAGAAAACGCAGCGGTTTAACCTAATCACCTCATTTTTATCAAGAAAACAAACAAGTTCCCAATTTGGGAACTCGCGTCCCCTGCACACTTTCGAATGTCTGGAATACCAGCCCAACAATTCATAATTTAGATTCACAGTAATTCAAGTGAATATTTATATTATATATATTAGAAGAGAGACAATTTTGAAATAATCATTCAGTCAGATTAGGTTACAAGAACCAATCTTCATTTTATTCATGATGATGGAGCTGTAGAGAGCCCAATGCGTTTTGAGTGATTAAACACTCTTCGTCAGCAAATTCTGGAAAAAGATTTATGTACAATATTTACTTTCAATGTCGAAAAATACAGTTCTTTAAATCAAAACTTAATTAATAACAAATACTGAGTCAAGAAACATTCTTCAAATCATCAGTTAGTGCTAAGACCTCAAAATGTTTTAAACAATTGGTCCCAATGGCATAGTTTATAATTGTTACACATATTAGTACAGTAGGGATGAATTTCCATAAAACTCTGAAAAAGACATTAAACTAAGAAAGCAAGAAACTAAGGCTAACACCCTGATGTTGTAATCACTGCTGTACAAATTCGAGCATGCGACCATGTACATTTACACATTGCAGCCAAGGAGTTTCTCTTTGCTAACAAATTGGGTATGACGGAATCTAACAAAGCAGATCCTGAATTGTTCCAAAAGATCGACTTAAGAGGATGCAAAGAAAGCCTCCCCCATGACGTGGAACCCAACGCCGAAATATTCCCCATAATTGGGAAGCAGCCAAAGGAATTCACTGACCAACAGGAACAACACAATTATGCACCTCAACAAGAATATGAGCAAATAATTACACCTATGGACGACGGGAGTGATATTCCCCAAGTGGAGTGAGTGAGCATTTACTCAACATCCTCCATCGTATTGGATGGTTCAACGGTGGAGGAAGACAAAATTGTGGAGGTCCCCACCACAGCAAAGAATGCGCCAAGGGTTCCTGCTAAGAGAATGAGATGAAAACGAGCAGTGGGGGAGCAAAATAGAAAACCTAAAAACCTCACTCAACAGAAGTTGAATAAACAGACCGCCCAAAGCTTTTTGCATTCTCTCTTCTCGAAGGCAGAAGACAAGTAAGCACTAACCAAACTTGCCCCCAGTGAGATTACTGGACCAGTTACAACTTGCGCCTTAACAAAGCCCTGTGTTACATTTCCCCTGCCGGGACACAAAACTGTTGTAATGGGAGACAGTAGAGCACAACAAGCTACTTGCCATTCTGAGGGGGGCGTGGCCAGAAGCCATCCTATGAAGACGTGAGCTTCCGGAGCTCCTGCCTGATCCGTTAACAAGATAAGTCCCGATTACAGAAACTTAAAAAAAAAACACAAAATAAAAGGCAGTGGCGTGATGGACTTAAGGTCTGTTGCCGGGGGGACTGGATAGTTAGAAATGTGGCTGGTAGGAGTTGTAGGTGGATTGTGCATGAGTGTGTCGTCGGGAGCATTAGTAGGTGGTAGGCCTTGATAGTTTACTGGTTCTTATATTGGGTTGAATCAGAGAGCAGGTGGCCGGTTGGTATATTTTTGGGAGCCTAGCACATAGTCTAAGGTTTCTGGTCATAGGCATGCAGAGGTTGGCCATTTTGGACAGTTTTAACATGTTTGTATTGGTAAACGTCAAAATGTTAGGTGATGGAAATACTTTGGTGGTGGTTGTGTTCTGTGGGCTGGGGAAGCTTATGAGGTGGAGTAGGTGAAGGATTGTTCTTAGTAAGATTATGTAGATACCTGGTAGATACATAATGTGTGAGTGGTAGGCTGGTGTGTGCATGGTAGTCTGAGGCAGATGTGTGCATGAGATGCAGGACAGCCAGGGCTGGAGTGGTGGGGGCTTGAGCAGGCTAGATCAGATTTCAAATGACTAGAGGATGAGTGAGCAAGTAGGGCGGTGCAGCTGGACAGGTCTGACAAGACAATGTGATAAAGAAGGTGGATAGGTCGGGCCGTACAGTGTGTTTGGTTAGGGCAAGTAGTGCAAGTGGGGCAATGCAGGTGATTACAGCACAGTAATGCAGATGTTAGACTAACCAGGGAAGTACAGTACGCGGCAGCGGGCAGATTGCGGGTGAGTAGGGCATTGCAACATAGTAGGTAGAGCAAATTGGGGGCCAGTGCCACTCTCAATTCAAATCTCCACGCCCGCTTGCAGAAGACAGTACTTCAAATGCCTGACCTGGATACCACCGTGCTGCTGACCTGGATACCACAGTGCCTCGCTTCCTGCTCCAGGCACTGTGCCCTCACTGCCCTTGACATTGCCACGGCTCTGATGCTACAACAGGCAACACTCTAGGACATGGGCTCCGACAAGCCCCCCTTGACATCCGCAGCAACCTTGCCAAGCACGGGAGGTTGCCCTGCACTGCTCGTCTCCAGCTGTTACCTCGATGAAGATAAGTACAGATACCAGAAGGCCATAGGAGAGCCACCAAAAGAGGTCAAAGTGGTCATAGAGGAGGTCTAGTAAAATCCCCATACAATCGAAAGACTTGGATCAATGAACAGTAATGAAAAGTCATCGAAGTGAATCCCACAAACTGTGTGACAGTAAGGGACGTGAATCCCGCCATAAGTGAAAGTAAAGAGGGGTCAGCGCCCAGAAGAGGGGGTTGCAGGGGTGAAGAATCTTCACCCTAAATGAAACCAGGAAAAAAGTATTTTCGTTGATTTGTAAACCTATCGGTCCCTCAGAACCAAAAGCAACAACCACCGAAGGCCCTGATACTAATAGGAACTGTTTTGGGGATCCAAACCCAGAAGAGGGAGATCCAGAGGGTGAAAGAGTTATCTTCCAAAAATATGAGGAGCAAGGGTCAGCGCCCAGAAGAGGGGGACCCAGGTGTGCATCCATCCCCTAAAGAGCATAGAGCGAAAAAGGAACTTTGTGTTTGTTTGTTATTTTACTGCCCCTCGAAAGCAAGAGAATTTTGTTGAAAAGGGACTTGGTTGTCGAGGCTTCTGAGAAGTTGAGTTAAAACCAAAACTGTCGTCTTGTGCTGGGAAAAATCTTGAGACTTTGCTCTGCTCCCAGATCCCACCTTGCCCTGTGCTCAAAACATGGGGACGGAAGAACCAGGCTACTGCATACTGACCTATCATTTGAGAACACTTCTTTCTTTTCTTGAAAGCTATCCCACACCCTTTGTTTTGTATTAGGTGTAAGGTTTGGCAATAGGTTTCTTAGTAAATACTCTTTTACTTTGACACAACACCACTAGGACTGCCTTATTTTTCATTTGATTTCCATTTTTCATTTTCGTTGATAGTCAACGCTTCCTCACATCTTAGATTTGGGATTAGATTAGGTGTTTTTCCAACATACATACAACATTAATTGTTCAATAAGCACCATTGAACTGTTGATCACTTGAGTCTGTCTTACTTGTTGCCACCATGAGTTCCTTACACTCTACATGGAGGGGGCCATTCACTGTCAAGATAAAGCCATAGATCCTCAAGGGATGACCTCACAGGTCCGTAGGAACACCTCACAGGGATATCTCCCATCACATGACCAGAAATCATGCCAGAGGAAAGATCCTCCAGCATGAAATCGCGTCGGATTTTGAGGTGCCAATTGACTCCCCAGTAGACACAGATTCTGACTCTGGAAACTGTATCGTGGTTCACACACTGCACACCCAAGACAGAGGCCCCAGTCTACCACAAAAAGGAAAACGGGACAGCCACCAGGGGGCACATGGATGGAGGACTCGTGAACGTGCTCCTCCGTGGTCCAGACCCCTAATCAATGAGTGTGCACCCACTTGCACCCCTAACACGGTGCCATACCGCCAGGCAAGGACGATAGCACCAAGGGGCTCTCAACAAGCTGAAACCCACAGGAAATCGGTTCACTAGAACCATGGAAACAGCATTGCCCCTCACTGCAGAGAAAGCGAAAGTGAAGGCGAGGCCCCCAGCGGAGGCTGCCCACTCCACCACAGGGGGAGGGATGCCTAAAGAAGGCCGGTTTCATCGCTGGGGCTGGGGCCCTGGATCTCGCCCCCGCCCTAAAGAAGATCTGGGGAGTTTTGATCTGGAAATGCCAGGAGTCCCTCCGCGTGTGCAGACTCCCGTTGTGCCCCGCCTCCTGCAGTTGCAGCCGCACCACGAGGCTTCAGTCGAACTGGGGAGACCCCAGAGGCCTGTAGAGGTGTGCTGGAGGCTTGACCTGCGCAGGGGCACAGAGGCTCTGGTGCCCCCATGCCTGGAGGTGCGGAGGGCGAACTGCAGCTCACCGCGGTCCCAGAGCACACACGACTGAAAGGCGCCTGGAGTCCCTGGGTGCCAACGTTGAGGAGACAGTTTGCAGGAGACAGCAGTGAACGGCCTGCAGGGTGAGGGCCCCTTACTGAGGGGCGTGTGCCCGCCCTGCTGGCATAAATAAGGATCCTCTGCACCAGAGAAGAGGGAGTCTTGGCACCTGTGAGCAGTGTTTCCCCGGGACATGGCAGAGGAGGGGAACTTGCAAAAGGACTTTGGGCTGAGCAGCGGCCCCTGGGGGAACCTTGGGCCTGGGGTGCGTCCCCCTGTACTGGGATCCACCCAGGCGCTACAGGACACAGGGCCCTAGGCACCGGGGGAGGACTGGAGAGCCTGTCTTTGTGCTTTTGGGCGAGCTGGGCCCTGAAGGTAAGGAGGTGAGGTGACACTAGAGAGGGGGAGATGAAATCCGTGGAACACTGGAAGCACACAGCGGGGCCTTAAGTGTGCATGGGGCCATGACACAGGTGTGTGGCCCCCAAATTCGGGGCATGTGCCCACCTACCTTGGCCCCACCAAAGACATAAGACCTCTGGGTAGGTGGTTTGGTGGCCTTTCAGGGGGTTGACATCTATCTGAACACCAGTGCAGGCCGACACACCCGGAAAGGCCCTGAGAGCCCTCTGTGGCCACTACGGAAACCCACCTGTCATGATGCCTACCCCTGGGGAACCAGACCAGGTCCAGCAACCTTGGAAGCAGGCATCAAGTTATTTTAAGCAAGCCCAAAAACCCCTGCTAGGGGCTGTTTGGGTGCGGTCCTGGCACCTATACTTACCTGATGCAGACCATGCTGCAGAGCTCCAAGCCAAATGAGGCTTGGAAGGGACTATTTTACCTAGGAACTTTTTTTTTACTCGGGCGGGGCTGGGGAGGAATACTTACCTGGGACTACTTTGGAGGCTATTTAAACCACGCCCGAAGAGCAACACACGCTTCGTGTTATTCTGCATCCAGCAGCGTAACGCTCACTGTGTCTGCAAGCCTGCGTCCAGTCTTCGGCCACGCCCGCCTCGAGTCTGCAGCTCCTAGAAAAAGGGAGGAACAGAAGGAGAAGAGGTTAGAATAAGAGCAAAACCTTCGATCCTTACCTGAATTCCGGATCCACCGCGCCTTCGAGCTGGAAGAAAGAAGCATTTTACGCGCGCCGCCTCGCCTGCTGCAGCGCCGCGCTGAACTCACCGGCCTTCGCAGCATCTTCACGATCCACCGCATCCTTCTGCACGTTCCCGCCGCACTCTGGCACCTAAGAGGAACACAAGAACAGCAAAGGTGAGCCAAGGGAATAAACGGAGGCAATAATAACTACCCCCATAGACTTATCTGATTACCGCCGGGGGTACTATTCCTCTTCACGGGTCGGCGCAGTCACCATTGCATCCTCGCCGTACCCTGGCCCCTAAGGGGAACAAAAGGACAACAAGGTGAGACGAAGGGACAAACAAGGGGAACTCTTCTCACAATTTACCGCCGGAGGCATTATTCCCCGAACTTCATATTTTCTCTCCACACCTGAATAAGGGAGCAAGCCACAGGTTACATTCTGGCCTTATTTTATTGAACTGTGTAGGATAAGCTAAATCCTTACCTGAACTTCGTCAGCTACCACGAGGAACTCTTCGCTGGGGTCAAGCTGCAAACTGCAAGGAATCGGACAAGAGTGAAAGTCAGACATGTGAACTCTTACGAACTACATACTTTTCGGAGTCAATATTGTTCTGGAACTCCCCAATTCCTTCGAGCCAGTGAAGCAACTGGTTATCAACGCGCCCCTGCGCTCAATGCAGGATGGAGAGCTCATCTTTTCAAACCATCAGGTGAGACTAAAGGAGGGGACATCAAAGGTGATCTGTGGGGAGAACAGCGGGGGCGGGGGGATTTACGCTCAACTCCACAGGTGGTTAATTCCCTTTCTTCATTTGCAGAAGAATATTCCTACAGACCAAGCAAACGAAGCTAGGTGGGCCAGTCCAGTCCGTCATCTCGGCCCTACGTGTCACATTGGTGGAGACCGCATCTGTCCAGTCCAGATCGACACCTCTGTGGGAGCCAGGTGAGCGTAACACCACCCCCGGCTACATCTCTTGGGGACGCCAGGCAGTTGCTGGGGTCTCTCGGTGGTCACCCACAGGAGGGCGCGTGAGTCCCTGGGTATCCACGCTTCGGGGAGGTGCTCTATCTGGTCGTAGTAGTGCATGGAGCCTAGAGCCCGGTTAGATGATTTTGCATATCTGGGCACGAGAGAAGGCACCGACTACAATAAAGAGAAGCCGATGGCGGCGGGAGGTGAAGAATCGATGGCAATGAAGAAGGACATTGCCTTGCTATTAGAGGAAATCAGGGGCATGAGGGCCCACATCGGGGAGGGGAAAAGTGGATAAGATTGATGTCAGGCTTGGCGAGATGGAGAAGAGGTTACAAGAGGTGGAACACAACCAGTCCTCGCTGGGCACCCTGGAAACCCAAATGTACTGAAGGATGGGAGAAATAGAGACAAGGGAAGCTGAGATGGTCCTAAAGATGGACGAATTTGAGAATCTCGAAAGAAGCAACCTCCGGTTCTTCGGGGTGCTGGAAAACGCAAAGGGATCTCAAGAGAATAATCCACGAAATCTGAGTCTGAAGCAGAGTTTAAGGTCTGCTGTGGCGTACTGTGTGCTGAGACATTCTACTAGCAAACTCTATCGTCAGCATAAATGTTCTGTGAGTCAGCGGAGCAGACGCAGAGTCTGAAGCAGTCTTAGGGGCGCAAGGAGCAAGTGCCTCTCCCCCTTGAGGACTACTGATTGGGAAATGAAGACTCCTACTCCCTTGCAAGTGGTATTTTCGCTGAAGACTGTTGAGACAACCGAGGTTGGCCCCTTAACTCATCAAAACCTACTGCTACAACAACGAAAGATGTCTGCAGTAGATTCAACTGGCGGTGAAGGTGAGACTAATGACGCCGCAAATAATATATATTTTTTTAATCAAAGATTTTGTTTTTTTCATCCCTCTGCATTACAGGGCGGGGAAGATGGGACATTTACTAAAAATCAACATATTGAGGGGGGGAGAGAGAAAGGGAGGGAGAGAGAGGAACAAACCAGTGACAAAAAACCTTCAAAGAACTCTGCATCAGGGACCCCAGTCCAACGGACCGTCAGTCAAAATAAGGGAAAACACATAATATAGTTTTTCATATTAGGCTCATTCTGCCGTGTGTTTCAGAGCCTCTCACAGCCTCATTATCTGCGGCACCGCTTCTGGTACATAGGCGTCCTCCTCCCACCGATTCCATATCTTGTTCGCCTTTTGCGGGCAGCCTCTCGCCGTATACACCCAGTGTTCCATTGCAGCGCAAATGTCCACATCCGTGACCCATTGATCATAGCTAGGTGTTCGTTCGGAATCGGAACCCCACAGTTGCGCAATGTTCCGCCTGAGTACCGCTGTTGCGGTCGACCAGAGCAATTTCTCATAGCAGGATAGGTCCGTTTCACCAGAGATCCCTAGAAGTTGTTGTTTTGGGCACCTTTGTATCGCCTTGCCAATAACACCGGATAGTTTGTCGCAACATTTCCGCCAAAGCTGCTGAATGTTACGCAAATAGTATTTTTGAAGTGCCTCTCTCTCTTAGCCTGAGCCCAAAGGTCTTGCCAACACCTAACCTTTCTGAGACTGAAAGCACTTCTGTAAAAGTGTTAGCAACGGCATGGATCTCGAAAGTACTAATTCACCCAACTCCGTAGACCAGGTTGTCCGCATTGGTGAGAGTGCTGTTCCGGCTGACATTATTTCTATCAGCCCTGACCATAACTCGACTGCCCCTGATTTGTTTCCGACGGCTACAGAGGCAACTGTCTCACCCAAAAAAAACAGAAACATGTCCTTGGAGCTTACGGATTCCGAACTGCTAGAGTCTAGTAAATGTGCCACTTTATCGCTGTGTCTTGACACTGTGTACGACGCTCATGAGCAACTCACTGACAGTGAACTCAAGCAACTGTTTTGAGAAAGTGAACAAACAAAAACCATGTAAAGCCAAGTATGTTCTGCTATACAATCAAGTTGAACCAACTAACGGCACCAACAAGATTGAAAGAAAGGAAGTTCTCTTCTCGCCAGACCGCGACATTGTTTTTTTTCGAGGCACCCAGGACGTCTAGTGTGTCGTGCAAAGTAACCAATGTCGTAAGGCTTAGAGAGGATCAAGCAGTTGCACATGTCTCAGGGGAACACACTGTAAATCAAAAAACACTTAATGGTGCCACAAATCCCCAGAACAGAACTGAAGTGCACCAGAGGAATTTGTTTTCAGATGACCCAGAACGATGGTCTTGCACTCCTGAAAACAGCTTTTGCGACCAATGGTGCTGCCCGAGTACTAAACGCTCCCACCAGTGCCAAAGGATTAGTTGTGGGATCGTTGGAATTCCACTTCGCAGATGCAGCAGCAAGGGAGGCTAGACTTGCTGCTTGACTAAAGGCTGACTTTTTAAACATCAAATCAACAATATCAAACAGTACTAATCCTTTTAAATACTGCCACAATGCCTCAGAAGCCACGGTCGATAGTCCTCATTCTTCCTCGATACCGTTTTCATCCGCACGAGTGAAGCTAAAACATCCGCCTAACAAGTCATTATCAAACAAATTAGTAGTTCACTCCAGTACACCTGAGATTTTTTATCAAACTACAGCAGAAAAGCTAAACCAACGATGTCCCCTCAAAGATGCTTCGCATGAAAGCTCACTTTTGAACGAAGATAAAGAAGCCAACCCCTGAAACGCAACAAGTGCTTCTAACAGAATCTTTCCAGCTGAAAACAAACAATCTAATAAACAGTATTTGTCAGTAGCAGCTGGCATTCAAATTTACAATAACGTGCTAGCCTTGTCTTCGACTGCACTAATCCCTTTTATGGAACTTTATGAATCCTTACATGACTCAATAAAGGATCAAAAAGTCCTCTTTGCGGCTGTAAACAGTAAAATCAGTGAACTTGAGACATTGTCAATTCATCCTCACAATCGTTTAGATCATGAAGCGGAGACCTCAGCCAAATGGCAAGACCCGCTGAGTGACATCACAAGAAATGTATTGACGCAAAACAACGAGCTAATGGAAGCGCTGCCCGAATGTAACAAATGGATGCCTCATCATGTCCATAAACCCTTACCATCCGACTTCCGAGAGAAATGCACTTGCTGCACGTCACTCAATGTTACCAGAGCCCCAATTTGCAACTCTCAGTTGAGCGAGGCAGCAGTTCGAGCAAGTGATGCCCACAAGCCAAATTATGGTCGACCAAAAGATAACGAGCGACTCGCAACAGCTTCCATTGACCCCATTGAGGTCGCAGGAAACGTTCTTCCACCTAACACAGAGGTCTTCAAACTGTGGGGCGCGCCCCCCTCCGAGGGGTGGCACGGGAGACCATCTTGAAATGTTAAAAAAAAAAGGAAAAAAAATTACTTTTTTTTTTAGATTGGGGGAAATTGTCAGGGGCAGCTCACATGGTCGGACTGGACCGTAAACCGATCTCAGGCACCAATAAAGAAGTGGCCCGCAGTTGCAAATGGAGATTAATTCCTTTAGTCACAGACTCTGACTAGTACCCAAGGGGGTGTTTTTTATTAAAATGTATGCAAATTGTGATATTTAAAGAATATTTATTCAGTAACAATGGTCAAAAATACTAGCTGCATAGTGAAGTAACTCATGAAACTGGCCCACATTGGTCAATAAAGTGGCCCATTTTGACTGGCCTACACTTGCATTTTGGCGGCTCATCCATAATGGGCGTCCAGTGGCCCCTCACCTAGTATGGAGGAGCCGAGGAGGCAGCCCAGTGAAACACTGAGCACTCCCTCAGCTGCTTTTTCCAGCTGAATGAGTGCTTTTGGGCTGTCTGAACTGTCAAAGAAAACACTGTTTCCCTTTGACAGTTCAGTTCCCCAGCCGCACATGCTCACTGAGCCATGCAACACTGGGGGCGTTTTGCTTTGCCAGCTTTGCATAACTCATTGGAAATGCTGGCTGGGGCACTGCATGTCTGTATGTGCGAGGGGGAGCTCATGCGCCTCCGCGCACATACAGACAGAGCAACCTGGAGCAGGGCATTTCAGCACCCACGCGCAGGCCCCTGCAGAAGGTACGTTTATGTCCATTTATTTTTATTTAAATATGTGTTTGGATGCGTGTATGCCTGTGTTATGAGTGAGTGAATGTATGCTGATGGATGCTTGTATGATTGATAGTGATTGGTGTGTGAATGTGTGTGTGTGTTTGTTTTGGTCCATTGAGCTGATTTTGGCGAGTGGGAGGTAGAGGGGGTGGAAGGGATGTACAACAAAGGCATCCTAAAAATGCCTTTGTTGCACAATCCCCCTACTCACCTGCCAAAATCAGCTCTCCTTCTGAGGCGCTGTGGAGCCCAGGAGACAGGGATGGCATTTTTTTTACTGGACATCTATCGTAGATGTCCAGTGAAAAATACCATGCTTTCCTCTTGGGCCCCAGCGCCAATTGTAAATGTTTGGCTTTTTACCCATTTTTTTTTAAAAATATGATCTTAAATGCAACATTTTAACCCATTATTTTAAAATAATTCACGGGCAGTAAACCACCCGAACCCCCCTTAATTGGTCCTCGCTCCCTCGCTGCGCTGGGTCGCTATGCCATTTTTGTGGGAAATATTTATGCCCCCCCACTTAAAAAATTCACCAGCTCCCACTGGCCCTCGCAATGTGTTGGGAACAGGGTGGGCAGCGCTCAGGGACTGTGGTGGCAGCAGAATGGGCAGGAGAACTGAGATGGTGGTGGGAGCAGGGCAGGGAGAGCCCAGGGACTGGGTAGGAGTGGGATGAGGAAGCCCAGCGACTGTGATGGGAACAGGTGGGGGAGCCCAGAGACTATACTGGGAGTAGGGTGAGGTGACGGTGCGCAATTGTTCATAGCCATTTGTACATACTGCCCATTTGGCATTTTTGGGGGGGGCCCGGCATTGCCCAAAATTTGCTCAGGGAGGGGCCCAGGCCAAAAAAGTTTGAAGACCACTGACCTAACATGAGTGAAGATGTGCTATTCCTAGGGGCTACGAAACATGTTGAAATCCATACCAACATAACCGCTGCGAGCAAGCTAGACAAAACTACTCCATCTAGCTTTATTTTTTCCAATTTGATGCCTGAAGATTTTCAGTCCACTGGACCCCGTGCCACCAAAACTGTTAAAAGTTCAAATAATGTTTGGCATATTCTCGGCAGAAATGACTGCTGCTTAGGACACTAAAAACAAGACGATAAAACCCAATAGTGCTGCTAAAACTACTGACTAGAAAGTTTGTAGGGCTTGTAAGCCCAAGTCTAACACGGCAAAAAATGTAATCAGAAACTTAACAACTCCTCCACTGATTGAAATTTTTAAACATACAGAAAATGAGAAACAAATAAACCCTAACAAGAGTGGAACAAGTATCCACTAACTCGGAAATACTAGGCGTTCTACGAAACGACCAAGACTTGACGATGAGTATAGAGACGGATTGGACTCATTCACTTCTGAAGACCTGGCAAACCTGTCCACATATCCTATTTAGGACGAAAAAGAGTTAAGCCTTGCTGACACCAGCTCTAATAGCAAAGCCGACTCTAGCTCGGACTCTGAGTCAACAGTCGACATTCCGCCAGCATCTGACAAAGTCGGGTGGGCCTCTCGACCGTCCAAAGTAACAAATAGTTCTCCAAACTCAGAGTCGTTCGAAAACTGCACCTAAGTCGTGAAATGATGCGAAAACCAACGATGGGAGACCAAAATCGTATTTCCCCCTGCGGTGCGAAATTTAAATCCAAAATACACCACTGCCCAGGTGGAGAAAAGTGCTTGGCACCCGAATAGACCTGCCGATATCATCAAGGCTGCTAGCACAAGAAACACAAACAAACTCCAATGGACATACATAATGCAAGATAATGATGGAGTAAACCTCAACCGAAGAAACATCTTGAAGTTGCTAAGCTGTGTGCCATCTCTTAGAACAATCGAATCAAATGATATCAAGATCGTCGAATACATGTCCAAGAAGCGCTCATACTGGGTTGTTCTACACGTCCACTCCCAGCTGGTTGTAATCACCCTTAAAAATGCTAGAAACTAGTTGCTAATTTTTGGATACGAGCTTTCAGAGTACACTGACCAGGCAAATAAAATCCACAAGAGTCCCTTTATGGGAAAACAGCAAAGACAGTTCTCACCTACGGCAGTCGAAATTCGCCATCAGTCCTTGAAGAAGTATTTTGAGAACGGAAGTAAAAATTCTGATCCAACGAAAACCTTGTATGATAGCAAATCACAACAAAAATCAGACATCAACCAAAAACAATACATCAAACGCTGATAGGCCCTGAATAAAAGCCAAGTTGATGAGTGTTCCCTTATATCGTGGAACACAAGGGGATTTCTGCACCTGTTCAAAGACAATGAGTTGAACAAGGACGGCCATACCATAATTTCTCTGCAAGAACTCTGGGTGAGATTCATACCAGTATGTGAGGGTTTTTCGGTGAACTTTACTCCTGAATTTAAAAAGAATCTTGGTCGTACGTTGTCTGGGTTAGTTACCTTAATTAAATATGTACCAGGCAGCACTGTCCTAACATCATTACAACCAGATCCTTTTGTACAAGGTACCATCATTGAAATTTCCAGTGTGTCAACAAGCCTTAAAGAGTTTCTGCTTGTAATAAATGTCTATTGGAATCCGGCCAAAATTTCTTCAGACATTTTTATACATCAGTTACCGACCTAATTGACAAATTCATTATAAATTTCCAGAAAACATCAGTCGTTATATGTGGTGAACTCAACCATTCATTTGTTGACACAAACGGTAAAATCCTAGACCCTAGCCATGAATTAAAAACTATTTGTGCCAAAAGATGGGTCGACGAACTAGTAAGTCGAAACTGTGTAATGATGAATGGTCAAACACACAGAGATATGCCTGCCCAAATGACTTGGCAAAGATTCCACTCTGCCAAGACACTTGATATATGGGCTTCCCGCGACCTAGCAGAAATAACATAGCTTGAAACTTGTAATCTTCCAACATAATGACCATAACGGCGTAAACCTATGTTGGTCTTCCACAACAGTACAAAGAACCCAGCATTACGATGTGCCACTGCAGCTAAATCAAGGACTCAATCGCATTAGTTTAGACCCGCAGCCATCGTCAACTTGACTACAGAATTGGCAGCTATCTCCCAAACAGCGAGGAGTCTGTTGAATATGTGCCATTATTAGTTCAGTTCGCGTCCACTAGAACTGGACGCAGTATGGCAAATCATGTTCACAAACATCCCTTTAACAAGAAAATAGCTTGCATGAAGAAACAACTACGTGAAGATCTTAAGCTACTTAAGGGATCATGTTCACCACTTATATTTTGGAGGAAAAAAAATAATCTGCAAAATCGCTACCGTAATTGGATGCTGCAATTTGAGTTTCCGCAACCAGGAACTGTCCGGTCCTGTTCTGTCCGGTCTGCGGAAGCTGCTGAACCCCACAGTCTCCTAAAAAGGTGTGAGCAACAACTATTCTTATATACAGCTGGAGTTCCAACCCTCTTAAGGGAAAGGGGAAATGTAGGAAATTAAAAAACGACACAGATCTCTTTCAGAATTCAGGCATCAATCTGCAAAGAAATTAATAAACAATTATTAATCTCAATTCTATGTCTCTTTCTCCCTCTCGCGCATCCCCATATTACATCCACCATAACTGTATAAAGAATTTTCTTTATAAATTTGAAGAATCTTCAAAGATGAGTTCCGTCCTAAATTCAGGATGTCTTTGTAAGAAGATTCACCAGGTTCCCAATGTAAAATTCTTTACAAAATGAATGTTATTCTTCAAACTGTAAGTTTTTCTTGCAGTGCAGATCACAAGAAGTCCTGAAAGTCTTTTTAAGAAGCTACTTTGACTTAGTTGAATCTCAGCTGAATGTTCTGGCTCCTCAAAACCAAATATTTCTTGTAATTTAAGGAAAAGTTCTCAAAAATACTGACTGTTATGAATGAATGGTTTCTATTAATTTGTATTGAACACACTTCCTATAATTGCTGTGCAAATCAACTTGCAAAACCAAAGAACACCTTAGAGTTAAATGAACTAAATTCACCCTTCAATTTTGTAACAAATACACTACATGTCACTGCTCGAACCAGATTCGCGCACGCGTGCTATTTTGATTCAATTGCCTGACTTTGACAGACTAACAGCCCCTGCACATGCATTTAACCAGATCCACATTTTCCTGAATTACGCGCACGCGCGCCTTGTGTAAGAATGCCTGACTGAAAAAGACTTTAAAAGATTGCGCATGTGCCAAATGAATATCGGCTAGTGTTACACGAAAAACTGTTTAACTACGCATCACCTCCAGCTTCTGAACACAACTTAATACACATGCGAACTATCCAAATCAAAACGATTGACTTCACAAGTCATACGGAACCTGAAAACTCAACATATTACAATCCTCTGACCTGTACCATGCTGTGAATCCTAACAGAGCTCATTGGAGATGTTAGTTTACATTGTGAATACAGACAGGAGTTTAAGAGATTTGAGTCCAACAGCTGACTAATTACCTAACTAAATACCTAAACTAAATACATTTCAAATTCCTTTTAGAATTTCTCAGTCATATATCTTTAACTTGCAAAAGAGATTTCTTTCCAAAGTTTTAAGAAACAGAATGCTCCCACCGGATGTTGCTGGTTGTCTTGTCCCACGCTGATACTTCATATATAGTTCTGAGGATAGGGAGTCCGGAAAACAGTTTTAACTTGTATTTAATTACATTAACTCAAGTGAACTTAAAATACAGGACCTTCCTGAAACAAACTGGACGATGAAAGGCAGTTTACAATGTTGGCAAGTCCACAAGGTGATTACCTGGTCCAATCCCTCCCTGCCCCTCTCCTCCATGTTGGATTGGTGTCTTCCTATCACTCTGTAACATAGTGGTTAAGGCAAATAACACACCTCCAAAATAAACAATTTCAAACTGAACTCTCACACTCGCACATAAACCACTGAACCAGATCTGACAGGAACAAGCGGAAACTATGTTAAGACTGATCTGCTTGCACAAACGTCACGAAACAGGGGCCATTATAAACTCTGGCCCAAGTCACCAGATGGCAAGTATGACTGTTGGTGTAAGTGAAAACGCCTGGATATTGCACTTTTCAGAAGTCTTTAAATCTACAACTGGTGACAATTCGGCTCATCATCTCGATCATTCTGTGCCTTGGAATTTCAGCTACAGTGCAACAGAAATAGGGGAGTTGATTGCCAAGCTTAAAAATTCTGGAGCCCCGGGGCCCGACTGGCTGACAAACCTGGCACTCAAGAAGAATAAGGCTTTGTGGGCAACTTTCATTGGAAACCTATTTCGGAAGATAGCTGAAGCCAGGAGAATCCCTTCCTCATGGCAATCAGTGGGAGTTGTGCCTATTTACAAGAAGGGCAATCAATCAGACCCGGCCCACTACCGTCTGATTGCCCTGTTGGACGTAATTGGGAAGATCTTTGCTGGCCTGTTAGAAAAGCACCTATCGATGTGGGAAAGCGAGATGGGGATTATCGACAAACTTCTGACAGGATTCACCCGCGGAGTCGGTGTCAAATTGAATCTCACCCTACTAAATTTCCTAAAATTGGAAGCCATGAAACAGAACAAACCATTATTCCTGGCATTTGTCGACCTATGCCAGGCCTTTGATCAAGTAAATCGAGCCTTACTGTGGAATAAATTGGTGAAATGGAAATGTCCAGTTGATCTACAGCAGATGATAATGCAGCTTCACTCGAAAACCTCAGTGAAAGTCCGTTTGGGTGCCAGTGGAGACCTTTCACAAGAAATCAAGACGGAACAGGGCGTCAAGCAGGGATGCTCCTTGGCAGCTTTATTTAAGCTGTACAGACTACAATTCATTTCCACCAAAAATTAATGGCCAGCACTTGAGTTGGGCAACATATGTCGACAATGTGTTACTAATGGATGTCACCCAGATCGGTCTCCAGCGATTGATGACAAAACTAGATCTGTACCTTAAAACAAACAGTATAGAGATCAATGTCAAAAAATCAAAAATCATCATCTTTGGGACCCAGTTGGGGAACAGAGGGAAAAATGTCACATAGTCTGCTTCAGGAGAAAAAATCGAATGAACAGAAACCATTCGCTACCTTGGGATAATTTTCAATAAATCAATAAGAGTGGGAATGGTTCAAAGATTTGCAAATAAAAACGACAAATCTTTCTCTCCAAGGGGCAAAGCTACACCGCGAATATGGCAAGTTCACACTCTTGCCAGATACAGTTTGACCGTCAAAAAGTGACCCCAGCAATAACTTTTGGCAGTGAAGCTGGCCTGAATATCGATTCCAACGTATGGAATTAGCTCGAAGGCAAATTCTGACGAAAAGTTCTATGCCTTCCACCTAATGTCGCAATAGCAGCAATTAGATATGCACTAGGCCTGCAATCACTCCGAGCTACAGTGTTATGGAAATCTCTTGCCATCTACTGCAAAATAGCGATATGGGACAATGTTGCTCAATATGCAATCCTGAAAGAACTTCCGGAAAACCCATACCAAGGATTACTAAAAGACTGGGATGCAACATTTTTGAAAAACCTGATCCACATGGGAGCTTCTGTCGATTTGCTCCAAAACAACCCAGAAGTAGTAAAAATAATAAAAATAAATAAAAAGGTAAACCTGTGTGACTGGATTGCAACTCAGGAATATTGATCACGATTAAAAACCTGTTTACCAACACTTTGAGACGTCCGTCCAGTCAACCATGTTCCAAGATACTTGTGACAGTTCCCCTCACGATACCACCGAGATCAGTTTATAAGACTACGTTTAAATCTAATGCCAACGAAAGAGATGCTCTTCTTAAAACACGACAAAAACCCTGTTAACAATCTGTCGATTTTGAGACAATCATGTGGAATTGCTGCAGCATCTAGTGGCAGAATGTTTGGCCTTAAATGCAGAACGGGCAGTAGCATTAGGAAGTTTTGCTCCTACTAATGGAAATATGATTGATTGGTGGAATAATTTAATATCTGTGCACAACCATGAATTGACTTGTGCAACTGTCACTTACCTAGATAAAATACTGGTAACTTGACGATTGCCTGAGTAATCTATATGGCTCATAATTTTTATCCACCTGTGGCTTTTCAGATGTCATGAAATTGACATTAATGGTCCTGTTAAAGAGTTTTCCCTTGAGTTCTTGTTCTTCTGATGTCCAGTCTTGTGGCAGTCGGTCGGCGTGTGATAACTAAAGGATTTGTTAAATGTGTTTTCTTTTTAGTGGTCTAGTGGTGATGAGTGGAATTAATGTTTTCTTTTGTAAAAAGTTTTGTTTGAACCTAATACAATAAAAAAAAAATCCACAAATTCACGAAACTCCTCTTTGACGATGACTCGATTGACGATACAAAAATCGAAAGAGTACATAGAGCTGTCCTCCCTCACCCTCGCAAAGAGGCGATTGTGCCTACCCCTGACAAAGTGGCTGAATGGAAAAAGGTGTGCGCTACAGATGTGGATTTCCATTTTTCATTTCTTATGAACTTGACGGGCAGAAGTATAGGCTTTCAACCGAGGAAGAAATCATTAGAGCCACAAGAGAGTTACTTGGTGAGGAAGAACTTGCCCCGGGATCCCAAAGAGAGACCAGAGGAGACAGAGGATGGCAAGTTAAGGATCCGAAAAGGAGACAAATCCCGGGCTCCAGGAAATGTAAGAAGCTCAACGCCACCCCTCCCAATACACCCTGAATAAATTCCGGGAGATGACAAGGAGACGATTTAGGGGGACCTTCATATACACTGATCCTTACGGGCGCAGCAGAGAAAAGGGGAAAGCACAGTCTGTACATTAGGGGCTGCAAAGTTCTGAAATATCCGGCTCGGGTTCTAAGAGTTCCAGAAAGTTTAAAAGTTTTAAAATGTTTGGCTTATACAGTGTTTGTTGGATTTGGGGGGGAGTGGTGGGGGCACCCGACAATGAGGTGCAAAGAGCAGAGGTCAGGGTTTCGGGCCCGTTTGGTGTCTCAGACTCACCTAGTGATGGTAACTTGGAGGGACCGAGCGCTGTGGGGGGGGGGGGAAGGGAAGTGCGTCGGGGGGTAGGTTGGATAGGATGGCTCTTGCAATGTTCACCAGCGTAATTTGAGAGTTTAAGAGTTCAGGGATTGATGCTCTATTCCTACAGGAAACTAGATACCAGAGGGGCGACGAATTAAAGATCCCCTGTGGCCTTACAGGGGGTGAATACTGGGGGTCGGGAATTTCCAGAAAGGCAGGAGTTGGAATTCTGGTACGGTTGGAGGTCACAAAGAGATGGTCAGACATTGATGGGATGGCCCTGCCAATATCGGGTCTGATCCAGAAAATAAGAGTTAGCTTTGCAACAATATATGCCCCAAACCAGGTTTAGAAGAGATTCCTGCAAAGGACCTTAGAGAAAATAATGGGAGAGGCCCAAGAGCACCTTATACTTTTGGGGGGGTGGGGGTGGGGACTTCAATGTCTGGATGGAGGCAACTCTGGATAGGCAGGCCAGGCGCAAAGGAAATGGTGAACCTCAGGGACGGGGAGAAGTTGAGTTCAGTACGGCCATGGAGCTCTATGGTCTGAGGGACATTTGGAGGCACTTACACCCACAGGAGAGGGGAATTCACTTTCTAGTCTGCCCCACATGGTACCCTCACGAGAATAGACTACCTGTATGTGCCAAGAGACTTATGGGAGGTAATAGGGGACTCAGGGGTTCACCCGATCTTGTGGCCAGACCACAAAAGGGTCTTGGTAGACATCAACTGAGAGGGATTATGCCCCAGGAATTCCAAGTGGAGATGCAATGATTCGTTGTGGAAGGACCTGGTCTTTAAAGAAAAAATGGAGAACAGAATTAGAGACATTTTTGCCATTAATGATACTGGGCAGGTGAGAAAGGGCATGGTATGGGATGCTGCTAAAGCCACGTGGAGGGGCATGCTGATTGGGGAGGGGGCCCGTAAGAAAAGGGACCTTGCGCTCCTAGAGAAAGGGTTAAGGGGTAAAATAGGAGCCCTTGAAACGCTTGCTCAATCGTCACCCGCAGATGGGCAGGACCGTCTGCTGGAAGCTAGGGGCCTGAGAGAAGAATTAAAATTGTTGGAAGAGGGGAAGATAGTCCGTAACCTACAGTTTCTTAAACAGAAATTTTACGAGAAAGGAGATAAGGCTGACGCCCTCCTGGCTGCGCGACTACGGGGGCCGCGGGCCGAGAGATGGGCACTGAGACGGAGGGAGGGGATGGTAGTGGAATAGGTATGGCAGAAAGGTGATTCAGGAAACATTGGCCTCGTTCTATGAGGTTTTATACAGCAGTGAGGGAAGACCCCCTGGGGGAGATTGATGAATATCTTGAAGGCTCCCACCTCACTTCTTTACTGGAGACTGAGGCAGAGGCCATGGAGGCCCCAATTACAGGGGAGGAAATCCAGAGAGCTATTGGGCGCCTCCGCCTGGGGAAGGCACCTGGCGAGGACGGTTTTACCCCAGGCTTCTATAAAACCTTCTTGGCGGTCCTGCTTCCCCTCTTGATGCA
The DNA here is from genome assembly GCF_040938575.1 of Ambystoma mexicanum. Taxonomy (NCBI): domain Eukaryota; kingdom Metazoa; phylum Chordata; class Amphibia; order Caudata; family Ambystomatidae; genus Ambystoma; species Ambystoma mexicanum. Next base: position 547,463,782 of record NC_090932.1, read on the forward strand.
ACTTTTCAGTGATATTATTGAGAGAGGGAGAGCACCCGACTCATTTGCCCTAGCCCTCATTACGGTGATTCCTAAGGAGGGTAGGGACTCTAGATCCTGTGGTTCCTATCGCCCAATCTCACTCCTAAACAATGACGCCAAAATGTATTTCAGGGTCCTCACGGCAAGACTGGTGGGTCACTTACCGAAATTGGTTAACTCTGACCAAGTGGGTTTTGTGGGGGGACACCAGGGAGTGGACACCATGAGAAAAACATTGCACCTGATAAACGAGGCCCAGGGGATGCAAGGCGACCCGACTCTTCTCTCGGTAGACGCAGAGAAAACATTTGATAGGGTTGAATGGGACTTTCTTGAGGGGGTTCTTTCGAAGATCGGACTGAGCGAGAGACTCCTCTGGGGCATTAGGGCAATTTTTTCCTCCCCGAGGGCTTGCGTTTTGGTTAATGTGTGATACTCAAGGAGGTTTAGTCTGGGGAGAGGGACGAGGCAGGGTTGCCCACTGTCCCCAGCTCTTTTTGTTTTTTCACTAGAACCACTTGCTCAGAGACTGAGACCGGAACAGCGGGTGGAGGGGATGGTGGTTGGAGGGAAGACTTATAAACTGGGCCTATATGCAGATGACTTGTTACTACATGTTGTGAATCTGCTAACATTGATCCCAGCCGCGGTAGAGATGATTGAAGAATACAGTCGATTGGCAGGGTTTAAAATAAACACAGGCTAATCAGTCCTTTTCCCATTAGATAAAAGCAGGGACAGAGAGATGGGGTGCTTTGTGTTCCTGGGCATGAAGGTTAGCCTGGGAACACTGCGATATTTGGGCATTGATGTCACAAGAGAAATAAAGGGCTTGTACGAGGCAAACTCCTCCCCCCTCCCCGATACTCCCCCCATGACTGTAGTGGAGAAGGAATTGGAGAAGTGGAACAAGCTTACCTTTTCCTTGATGGGCTGACTCAATGTGATAAAAATGGTTGTTCTCCCCAAGATTCTATATCTGTTGCAGATGCTCGCCATACAGATCCCCAATGACTACTTTAAGAAAACTTGGGGTTCCCTCTTACGGTTCCTCTGACAGGGGAAAAAACTTAGGATCTCTAATGTAACACTGAGTCTCCCGAAGGACAGTGGAGGGGTGGGACTTCCAGACATATATCTATACTATAAAGCCACTCATCTGAGGGTTCTTATCCCACATCTCATACAACGGGAAGACCTGCAATGGGTGGGCCTTGATAATCACCACTTGAGCCCCGCGAAGGTCGGGGAATGGTTATGGGTTCTCAGGTCAAAACTACTCCAGAGGATAAGGGGACACCCCATTTTGGGCACCATTTGGAGCATTTGGCGAAAGGGAGTGGGACTGGTGGGTGTTACAACTTGTCTGTCATCGCCAGGTCATCTTTGGATCTCGGGGACAGGGATGCCATCATGAACCCAGAGAGTTTCCAGACCTGGTATGAAGCGTGCCTGGAAAGGGCGGTACAATTATGGAGAGAAGGCAACTTTGTTACGATACAGGAGTTAGAAGAGGCATTGGGATTGGGCTCGCTCTGTCTTCTTATACCTACAGTTGAAGGGGGTGATGACGAGGGAGGTCTGGAAAGAGAAATGACAAAGGGAACTTACACCTTTCAAGAAGATCATAGACACCAGGTCTGGTTCGAGGGGATTAATTGGTGCATTATACAGGGCCTTAGTGGAGACGAAAAGGAAGTCCTCAGACAGGCTGAGACAGAGCTGGGAGGGGGAATTTGGGAGGGAACTCTCCTCACAGACATGGCAGAAGATGTGCAAAGGGCCCTCAGAGACATCTATTTCCTGCCAGTACAAACTAGATGGTATCAAACTCTTACACAGGTGGCAGTATGACTCAGTTAGACTTTCCAAGATGTGCCAAGGAGCAAGCCCCATATGTTGGCATGAGTGTGGGTCTAGAGCCGACTATTGGCATATGTGGTGGGGATGTAAGTTATCCAGTCTTACTGGGAAGTTGGATTAAAGACCTGGATGGGGTTACGAGGGGGAAAGCGGCAATGCTGATATTATTTGGACTGCAAGAACAAGAAGAGGAATTCACCAGGTTGCCGAGGATGATTCACAGTCTGCTCCTTGCTGGGAGGGCATGTCTGGAAACATACTGGAAAAGAGAGCTTCCCCCGAGAAAGAGTGAATGGGTCATTACAGCCCGGAACCTATACCGGATGGATGGTCTAACCGCGGCCATTCACAGAGATGCAGGGTCCATGAAAATGGAATGGGTGGACTTCTGTGCAAAATACATTCAATAGAGCGGGGGATACCGGCCCAACAGGACACGGAAGGGGAGTTATGAAGCCTTGAATTTCCCATCTTCGAGGTTAACATACAGAAAATGGGACTATCCCTTGTTCAGAAGACCAAGGATTCCCCCAGGGGTGAAGCATTTATGTACATGAAAGAGACTTTTGTTTGTTAAGCAGTTTGGTGGTAGAGGGGGTTAGTAGGCGGATGGTGTTAGTGGGGGGGACAAAAGATGCAACTGCACAGTTTGTTTTCTTAGTACTATGTTATAATCCTGTCGATCCGCTTAATAGATGTGTTGACGCATGTGTGAAATGTGATTCTCATAAAACTCAATAAAAATTAGAATAAAAAAAAGAACGGAGGACACCAGTACTACATGCCTCTCCCTCTCAGGTGGGCCCTTCAGCAGCGTGTTTGGGGCAGTCATTGGGACCCCCCGACTTACCCCTTAATGAACCTGCAATCTTTACTGTCTCTACAAGTGTCTTCAACATTAGAAAACCTTTTGGGACAACTTAACTCCAGGCTACATTTGCTGCATTCAGGCCTCTTACAGGGTCTCCAACAAGCAGCGAGAGGAGGACAGAAAGCTAAGAAGATAAAGGACGAACATCCCATCCTGACAGCGAACAAAGCAACTTTGCACAGCTCAAAGGTGGTCGCCTCTTCCCAGGCCCCCAGCTCCACGCAGAGTAAGTCTGCTGTGGGATGACCAGGAAGAAGGGGAGTTGACGGATACAGATCTAGGAACTGACATTAAGGATACTGACTCCACCGCCACACAGAGACGATACCTGTATACGGACGATACTGACCACCCAGAGCCACAAGGTATCCCAGCACAGCTTTCATCGCCAGATGACATAGGGGCTTTTCACTCCATATTACCCAAGGTGTGTCAAGAATTTGGGGTGACACCAGCAGAATAAAAGAAAGACTGCTTTCTGTTTGACAACATAGGAAAGCTTCACAAAGCCATGTTCTCCATACCCATTCTGGGCCATGTTTGTCAAGAAGGACTACGAACCCTGAAGCACCCTTTCACTAAACCAGCAGTCAAGGATAGGCTGGAGAAATAATTCAAGGCCCCGGACGCTACACTGAATTGCCTCGTATCTCAGCCCTCGCCCCAACCGTTAGTCTCAGCAGCAGCGAGTCCAAAAACACATTCACAGCTAAAATTCGCCACCCCTCCAGAAAGTGAAGGGAGAAAACTGGATGCCTTCGGAAAGAACAGTTAAAGCAGCCAACTCTCTGCCCATTGTAGCCCGCTATAATCGCGAGATGTGGCATGTGGCACAGGCTATCTCCCATCCTGGAGCACCTGCCCGAGGATGAACAGAAAGAGACCATGGCGAACGTGCGCGAAGGCGAAGAAGCTTCTAACCACAGCATCAACATCGCAGTAGACCTTGCAGAAATTGGCTTCAAACAGATTGGTAATGGGGTTGTGCTTCAGAGACTGGGCTGGTTGCGCTGTACTGACTTTAGACAAGAGGTACAAAACAAGGTTATAGGCATGCCGTTTGAGGGCGACGTCGTCTTTGGAGACAAGGTAGATGAGGCCCTTAAGGCCATGAAAGCGGGCTCCGATACCTCAGTCTCTTACCGCACTTCAGGGAAGGAAGTCTTTTTCGTCCCTTTCGGAGAGCGGCCGGCCAAGCTAGATCGTCCTCTACTAGAGGCTCCAAAGGTTTCTCGAGGTCCAGCTACTACTCCCAGGGCTACAAACAGAACTACCAGTCGTTCAAGCGCTACAGGGATTACCGCCAACCGTAGCACAAAAGATGCTCAACCACCTTTCAAAGAGTTAAGTAAAGAAGAAAAGGGAACTTTTCTGCAAGATCACTCTTCGACCTCCGCGACTCTAATGATAGGTACAAGTTTTGATAGTGTCGCAATGGTGCGTGCAGGGAACGGAGACAAAGAGTTCCCCTACTCCGTTTGTCAGAAATGGTAATGGGGAGTTTCTGCAAACATCAGTTACCGCGCCACAGTAATCAGTCGATTTCAGAAGGCTGGTTCTTTTAACATACTAGGTATTTATTGATGGCCCTTTACAATAACACGTGTTTCGGCATTCCTAGTGTGCCTTTTTCAAATCAGGGCAATATATTTTTTAAATAATTATGAAAACAGTGGTATGAGCACAATATGGTGTTGTGTCCAAAAATTGAGTGAAGAAATAAAAAAATAAAATGAAAAACAAAAAACACATATGTTCCGATCATATTCACATCATATGGTCAAATAGTAAAACAAAGGAAATGTGAATAGACATTTTGGTAATTAGACATTCTGAAATCAAAATAACCATGATCAAAACATTCATTTTCCCATGATATAAATAATAGACATAATACATACATTGTAATAAATTCAATGTGGCACCATTGCATAGAAGCGTGTAACAGTACATGAAGGTGCATGTATAGTGCAAAAATTGTAAACATACCATCAGGCCGTCATGTCGCATTGCTGAAAATAGGATAGAGGACCGTAAAGAGGGGAAGGGGGTGAGGGAGGTATCAATAGGTTTGGAGAAAAGAAAAAATGGAATGATTAGAATAAGTAGGAGAGAAAAAAAATTAATGCATGTCCAGGCTACGTTGTGTGTATCATTAATCAAACCAACAAAGAACGGACTGGGCTTACCTATCGGCTGCATTCAAAACCGCATAATATCGTAATGGCGAGTTGAGTCCCATCAGACTCTTCAGAAATACGGGCGCTTCAAAAACAGAGGTAAGAGGTGCAATGTCACTAAATCTGACCTGACAGATAATATTAAGTGTATTAAACAACTGGTTGGTACATATGTTCGCACCTCCCTTTAGAAGTATTTAGTCTAGTATGGTGCAAGTATGTCGGAAACTGGAGTCTGTTTTATTCTTTATCAATTGTAGTAACATATTTTTGAAAAGTGCTGCTAGGGATCGTGCGCATTAATCACTTGTAGTGCGGTTAATAAAAGCATCCGTGCCTAGTAGTATACGCGGTTGTTATAAATATCCATGTGTTCAAAGAACCTGTAAGCATTAAGTAGGGTGCATTCTCCCAAACGTGCTGTTTGGAAATTAACAAGATCTGTTGCTTTTTGTTTTACATATGCGTATCTTCCCAACGTTAAAATCCCTTAGTGGGCTTCTGCGTGCTACGCGGACCCGTTGCTAATTGGTGAAACCTAGTGGGTGGGCTTGGAGTCCCCCCTAGGGCTTACCTGCATGTTTCAATTTTCGTGCATCACGTGTTGGGTTTACAAAATGGACGTCCTAAATTGTATTTCTAATGTTACTATGGTAACGACCAGGTCCTACCTCTGTTTTGGTATTCTAGAAGCTGTCGGCCATATTTAGGGACAGTATTCTCTTTAAATATGGTAAGTACATGTAAGTACTAAGAGCGAGTGAATCCTAGAGCCAGTAGGCCAAGGGAAAGCAATCAAATAACAGAATCATCTATTCCTACGTCCAAAGCGCATATTACTGTAATAATCTAAAGTGTCCAGGAAATAAGCTAATTCAAATCTGAGTGTTCAGGAACATGACACACCTCTAATTTTAATCAAAGTATATGTCCAGCAAAAAAAGGGGGGTGTTCCACTATTCCCAGTGTGTTATGGGAGATGTAGTTTGCCTGAATATACTGTGTTTTCTGTCAAACTGTTGTAGAGCAGACAGCATGATTTGGTGCTCGATTATCTATTTTACGAGGTATGAGCGCTATAAGGAGGAATTCCCGCTGCTCTGAAGTTAGTGTCGGATATGCAAGCAGTTCTTTAGAGTGTTTCACTACTCCCAATGTATTATGGGAGATGTAGTCTGAGTGGATACACCATGTTTATTGTCAGTATGTTGTAGGGCAGGCAGCATGATTAGGTGCTTTACATATCTATTTGAAAAAGTCCTAGTACATATACCGTATTCTCTTTCCTAATGTTAAAAAATTGAAAACTTGATTCAATGTTGGACATACCCACGTGAGAGAAGTCTTAAGCATCTTGATTATTCCTACATATCATAAGAAGACATTTCATTGTCTGTGTTTAAACCAATTTCTACACATCTGAAATAGTTAATAAGTTTAGCCTCCTCCTCGCGTATCAGCAGTTCCTGATTTCCACCTCTGCGCCCCAGGGCAACTCTTTTAAGACCAATAAATGTAATATGTTGTTTATCGTCCATCTGATGAAGGCGTTGCCAGTGTTCTGCTAGGGGCAGATTTTTGTCCTGACTTCCGATCACTGCTAGATGTTCTCTGATCTTAAAGTGGAGTTCTCAGATTATGCTACCAATGTAGATCTTCCTGCAAGTGCATATGATAGCGTACATAACATACTTTGTTCGACAATTAATTTGCTCTCGTATTTTGATTTGAATCCCGTTGTTGTCTTTGAAAATGTCCATCATAGTTGTTGCATGTTTACACATGGAGCAAGTACCACATTTTCTGAAGCCTGGCCTAGATTCTTGGAGCAAGGTCCCAGTTGTCGTCGGGTAGTAATGAGGGACTGAGGCTCATTTTTAAGCTTCTGGCTCGTCTGTAGACTAACGATGGGTGGTCATGGATAAAAGCTCCTATGTGAGGGTCTAGTTTTAGTAAGTACCAGTGTCTCCTGAGAGTTTTCTTGATTAGATATTTGTCTGCACAGTACGTAGTGATAAATTGTACCTTGTTCTCATGCTTGGGTTTGTCCCGTTGTGTTAGAGTTTGTATCCTTGGTGTCAGTTGTGCTTTGTTATGTGCTGTTTGAATACTTGCTCGTGAGTAGCCTCTGGCTTTGAATATAGTAGAAATGGTTTCACATTCTTCCTTGAAATATATTTGTTCTTGACAATTTCTCCTAGCCCTGATGTACTCTCCTTTTGGGATGTTCCGAATTACTGGTTCATAGTGACAACTGGTGGCATATAGTGTGGAATTGACCTCCGTCTTTTTTCGATATGTTTTGGTTTCGAGGTGCTCTCCTGATACATGAATGGTCAGATCCAGAAAGTTGATCTGTGTTGCTGTAGACACCTGTGAATTCTATACCCAATTTGTTATTATTGATTTTATGTCTGAACATTTCCAGTTCTTGTAATGTGCCGTTCCATATCAGGAGAATGTCATCGATGTAGCGAGTCCATTTTATGACGTGTTCATTATATTTCTCTGTGGTATAGATTAGTAAGTCTTCGAACATACCCATTACCAAGTTTGCTAGTGCTGGTGCCTATTTGACACCCATGGCCACACCTCGTTTTTGTTTAAAAAAGGTGTTGTTGAAGGTGAATATGCTGTTGTCTAGTGTGGCCATGAGCATCTCTTTGAGCATACAGATGAACGGGAAGTATGATGCCGATTCCTCCTTGAAGGTATAATCAATTATGTCAAGGGCAAGGTCGTGTCCAATGGAAATATATAGGGCCTTGACATCCTGTGTTGCGAGATAATAGATTGGGTGCCAGTGAATGCTTTCAATGATGTTTATTGCTGCAGTTGTGTCCTTAATATATGCTTGCACCGTCTTCACTTTGGGTCTTAATATGTTATCAAAGTACTCTGATAGTTTCCGTGGCCCAGCCTATTCTACTCAGTATGGGCCTTCCTTCTGGGATGTTAGAAAATGGCTTGTGTAACTTTGGAAGGAAGTAGATGGTTAGTAATACCGGTTTAGGGATAAACAAAAACCTTTTTTCCTCATCTGTTATGAGGCCCTGTCGATGCCATCCATCTATCGAGTCCTTAAGGTCTTGTACAATATTTATCTTTGGGTTAATTGGCAACACTTCGTAACAATTCGGTATGTCTAGGTGATTTAAGCCCATTTTGATGTAGTCCGGGGGATTCATAACAACTATGTTCCCGCCTTTATCGGCTTCTTTTATGACAAGATCTCGATTGGTCTTGAGCTTGCGAAGTGCATGTTTTTCTTGTGGTGTTTACTTTGAGCCTTGTGCAGATCCTTTGTGACCGATCCGTAGAAGGCATCTATCATATTGTCGGGAGGTAATTGTGGTAAGCATTTTGGTGTGGGTTTGAGTTCTTTTTTGGTTAGGCTGATAGGTGAGATAGGTGTCAGTTCTTGCATAGTTTGGTGGATAGGGAAATGATCTGGTTCCTGTAGTGATCTCAAAAGGTGAATATTCCCTAATTCTTCTATTGTAACTTCACTCATCGTCACTGGATCCGAGATTGGTTTCACCTTTTCCATTTGGGTCGCGAAAAAGTTCTTGAGTTTAAGTTTTCTAATAAATTTAAAAAGATTTATATGCACTTGCATGGGTTCCATGTACGATGTGGGTGCAAACGATAAACCTTTATTTAGGAGACCAATTTCATCTTGAGTCAGTTCTGTATCAGATAGGTTCATCACAAGGTTATTCATTGGCTCTTTTTGGCCTCTTCCCTGGCTCCTGCTCTCGTTTTTCATTTTATTTCTTCACTCAATTTTTGGACACAACACCATATTGTGCTCATACCACTGGTTTGATAATTTTTAACAGCAGCTATTGCCCTGATTTGAAATGGGCACACTAGGAATGCCGAAACACGTGTTGTTGTAAAGGGCCATCAATAAAGACCTAGTATGTTAAAAGAACCAGCCTTCTGAAATCTGCTCTTTACTGTGGCACAGTAATTAATGTGTGCAGAAACCCCCCTTTTCCATTTCTGACAAACGGAGTAGGGGAACTCTTTCTCTCCGTTCCCTGCAGGCACCATTGCGACACTATCAAAAACTTGTACCTATCATTTGAGTCGCAGAGGTCGAAGAGTGATCTTGTAAAAAAGTTCCCTTTTTTTCTTTACTTAAATCTTTAAATATCATTCACCGCACGGCCTTCAAATCGAAGAATAAAGCCTAAATGGCTGAATATTGAGAGGCGGAAGCCAGCAACCTGTTCACACCAAAGGGGAGTAATGCCCACGCATTCAGGAATAGCACACCCAAACGTGAAGGTTTAAGATACAAATGTATAAAGTTGGAAAGAATCTCACGGAAAGAAATAGATAAATACTGGCTAATCATCTCACTTAAGAACTATCTAAGTAAGAAACAAGTCCCCGGAGGTCTACGAAAATTCTGATCTTCCCTGACTTTAACAAGGATGAGGACAAGAACCTTGCAGAAGATTGGGGCAAAAACCTAGACTCTTGTTCCACACGAATGTTGGCGATGTTAGTGGAACATGCCACTCGAGAACAAAAGAGAGCTATTGAACAAATCAAACTAATTAAAAAAGAAATTACAGATGCTAAGGCATTAGAAGTAACTATGGAAAAAAACTACCTCAAGATGTATGAAGTATTAAAAGAATATCAGGATGACATTAAATTGCGCAAACTACAAAAATTCTTCAGAGATGAGAGAGACTAGAAAGAGGACAGAGTATATACATTTCAGGGGAAATAAAACAAACTTACCAAATCACTGTCCAAGGAGAGCACACCAAACACATCGCCTGCAAGCTCGCCTGCAAGCTCAGATGCAGAAGAACTTTCAGAAGGAGAACCACCTGTAACAGAAGAAGAAAACAGAACAGGCAAGGGTTTCCTCAACCAGATAAGGAGATATAAAAAGGGAAACAGGACCCAAACAGGTCCGTTTTCAGTTAGCCAACCCACCAAACAAGAAACAACCTTTACACGGAGAAGAGGACGGAGGGGGGTCAGGTAGACTCCACAACCCAGATGCATTAGAAGACTATCGAAGACCAACGAGAGCAGGAGCCAGGGAAGCTGCCAAAAAGAGCCAATGAATAACCTTGTGATGAACCTATCTGATATAGAACTAACTCAAGATGAAATTGGTCTCCTAAATAAAGGTTTATCGTTTGCACCCACATCATACATGGAACCCATGCAAGTGCATATAGATCTTTTTAAATTTATTAGAAAACTTAAACTCAAGAAATTTTTCGCGACGCAAATGGAAAAGGTGAAACCAATCTCGGATCCAGTGACGATGAGTGAAGTTACAATAGAAGAATTGGGGAATATTCACCTTTTGAGATCACTACAGGAACCAGAAGTATTCAAACAGCATATAACAAAGCACAACTGACACCAAGGATACAAACTCTAGCACAATCTGAGAACTCCGCTTTAGGATCAGAGAACATCTAGCGGTGATCGGAAGTCAGGACAAAAATCTGCCCCTAGCAGAACATTAGCAACGCCTTCATCAGATGGACGATAAACAACATATTACATTTATTGGTCTTAAAAGAGTTGCCGTGGTGGGCAGAGAAATATCCAATAATACCTGTCCTATATGGACTACCTAAAATCCACAAAAACAAAGATTATCCACCATTGAGACCCATTGTTGCGGGCACTGATAGTATTTTAGATCCTTTATCTAAATATGTAGACAGGATTTTGCAACCATTGGTACAAGCAATACCAACGTATTTGAGAGATACCACAGATTTTCTTTTGAATGTGAATGAATTTACCTGCTTGTTATCGGAATGTATACTCTTTTCAATGGATGTATGTAGCATATATACCTCTATCCCCCATCAGGAGGGTATTGAAGCTGTTGAGTGGCTACTATTACAAACTAACACTGTGAAATGTGATCCACAGTTAATCATTCAATTCATTACTATTATCTTGCATAACAGTTTCTTTCGATACCAACGAGAGTATTATTCACAAATATCTGGTAAGGCAATGGGGTCAGCAATGGCCCCAGTGTATGCAAATATATACATGTATTGGTTCGAGAAGCGATTTCTGTTGGACAACATGGAATGGTCATCAAAGATTATAATGTGGAAACGGTACATTGATGATATTTTTGGGGTGTGGTGTGGCTCCAAAAAAGAATTGGATGAATTATTTAGTTACCTTAACTCTGTACATACACACATCAAATTTACCTTAGAAATAGGGGAATCTACACTTCACTTCTTAGATGTGCAGTTAGAGATTGTTGAGAATCAAATCAGAACATCTTTATACCACAAGGCTACAGATGTGAATAGTCTATTGCATTATGCGAGTTTTCATCCTAAATCGATGATGGCTAGCTTACCATATAGCCAGATGTTACGTTTAAAGAGGATAATTACAGACCGTGAAGTTCTACAAGACGAGTGCAGTACTTTGTCCAAAAAGTTTACTTCGGGAGGGTATCCAATTGAAATAGTAGAGGAAGCACAGATTAGGTCACTTCCTATCACAAGAGAACAACTATTGACCCCCAAATGCAAAAAAGAGAATGAAGCTATTCTTCACATTTCTAAATACTCCAGACAATCATTTCACATTAAACGAATCATTCATAAGCATTGGTCTATTTTACATTATGATCCCACTTTACTTGAGTTGTTTCCTGAACCACCAATGATGGTTTATAGAAGAGGCACTAACATTCGAGATAAGGTGATCAAGGCAAAACGAGCACCTAAGGAAACTCAATTAACACTGGCTACCAAGAAAAAAGGCACATTCCCCTGTCTGTCGTGTAGCCACTGCAATAATGTGGCCAAGGGTGACTACATCACGCATCTTCCTACAGGGAAGAAAATCAAATGTAGAGATTTTGCAACCTGTCGATCAATTGGGGGTCATCTATAGCATTAAGTGCCCATGTGGTCTTTTGGACAGACTGCAAGGTCTGCCCGAGAGAGGTGGACGGAACATAAATCGAACACCAGATGTAACAATAACAAATCCCTGGTTGCGAGACATTTTGCAGTCGCACGACATACCATAGCTCAGATCAGGTTTAACATTTTGGAGGTGGTCAAACGTCCTACCAGGGGAGGTGACTACATGAGGACCCTTGCTCAAAGGGAGATGTTTTGGATAGATACCCTTGAGACTATTTCACCAAGAGGACTTAACGGAGAATTTTCCTTGAATTGCTTTGTTTGAATCTGATCCCCTCATGACATTTTGAAATTCCTTTAATATATTCTCTCTGGACCTGTCATTTTTATCTGATTGGCTTGACTCCTCTTTTTAGTTTGTATTTTGGTCTTCAGTATTTGTCTTTATTCATTTTGTTAATTTTATTCTGTTTATATATTTTCGCACTGACATAGACTATTCGTCTTTACTATGTTGTAGTGTAAGTATAGTGTTGATACTTCGATCCTTCATTTTCCGTACACTTTATATTTAGGTGGATTTGTCTTAGTTTTCTATTTCATCCATAGTTTATTATTTTTTTATAATTTTATTTTTGTATTAAGGGGCCGGTTATCCCGCCTATGGGTGTTTTCTTTTCCCCTATCTGGGTCTCGAATTGTTCTTTATTTTAATTTACGCTGTTTGGAATTTTATTCCATATTTTCTATGCAGCTACTTTTTTTAACTGCACAACACTCTGTCTAGTTGCAGATTTTGGTTTTTCTAATGGTTTAATTTGTGTGCATTTTACACCCTTTAGTTTGTTCTTACCTTTCTTTAGTTCGGATTTACCTTTTCCCATTGTTCGCTATTCCTTCATTAAGTTACACTGTCAAGGGAGGCTTTCTCCCATAGCGCTACGTTACTAACTTTCTGGATCATGTGACGTGGTCACATGACCTTCAAAAGACGTCACTTGGTTTAATTCGTGTGCATTCTGCACTTTTCAGTTTGTTTTTACCTTCTCCCATTTTTCGCTATTTCTACATTAAGTTACATTGTCAAGGTAGGCTTTCTTCCATAGCGCTAAGTTACTAGCATTCTGGATCACGTGAAGTTGTCAGATGACCTTCAATAAGAGGATAAAAAAAGTCACTTTTTGGAAGTCACGTAGCTAGTACGAGTCGCGGCGAATGTCAGACTTTTTCCTCCTTCACTTTGGTGAGTTTGATAGATTGATGATTCAGTTCTGAGTTTATTTATCTCGGGGGTGCATATTAGTTGTGCTTATTTATACTTTTCTTCTGAGTTTTGTTAATCTAGATTCTTGTTTAAATATCCTTTCGATTATATTTTTTTAGTCAGTGTTACACGAATAGACTGATTCTATGGTTTTCTTACATCTTTTCCCTTTTTTTAATATGTAGTGCTTTACTTGTGTCTACCTGCATTCCATTGATATTTCACAGGTATTTTTCATAGTGGATGTGGATTTATATTGGAACTTGTTTACAATCCAGTTGGTGGTCTCAGTGGGACCTTACACCGTTCATAAATCGACCTAGTGACCGTTGCCTTGACAATTGGTAAGCACTATACCTAGTCAGTCTTATGTGTCCTTAGACTCCTTGAAGGTTAGGTTATCTATGCAACACTTTTCATTAATGTACCTTCGCTCTCCCTTTACAGGGTACTGTTCACATATTTGGAATCCGCATACTTATGCCATCTCTACATTTGGACTTGTCATCCTACCAGACCTTTGATTTATCGCTGGTGTGAATTTAGCATTTTTGCTTTTTGCCTTTTTGTCCATCAAGTACATCTTTTTGACATACTTTTAATTTGAATGCCCTTCGTAGGCATGATGATGTTCTTTTATGGAGTCACACCAATGGGAACCCGTCAGTTTACAGTTTTTTGATTCTAACTAAACCTTTGTAGTTATATAAATGTGGATTGTTGTTTTCATCACATTACTTGGGTTGAATTTAGTTATTCGACCCCCAGCTTGAAAATGTTATGCTATGGATTTCTCTGTGTGTATATGTATTGTTAACATGATATGAAGTTCCTTATATTTATGGTTTCTTTAATGTATATACTTGCAGATAATTTTTGCTCCTGAAGAAGGGGGTGTTCCCCGAAACGCATAGAGCCCTTCAGCACATTGCAAGAATATTGTTTTCTGGCTATTTTTCTTTATTCTATCAAATTATTTCACTTGTTTTCATTGAAAGTACATTGCCTCATGATGGCCTCATTCAAGTGTTTATATGCTTGTATAGTCTAATGTCAACCAGAAGTGTTGTGTTTACCATTTTGTTACAATTGTTCGCTTTGGCAAAATATTTACTTTTTTGAAGTAAAAATTATAATTACAATTGACTGATTTTGTATCAGCTTTAATGGTGTGCAGGGGACGGGAGCGTCTTTAGATTTAGACACTTTTCTATGTTCTCCACAAGCCCCGTTTCAGGGCCTGTATTCCTCCCCAGCACCCGGAATCATTAAGTTGTTTATTTACTGAAGAATACTTGATCTTTAATTTGGTGTGCACCTATTGAACCTTTTTATTCCTGGGGCGCAGAGGTGGAAATCAGGAACTGCTGTAATGCCACGAGGAGGCTAAACTTATTAACTATTTCAGATGTGTAGAAATTGGTTTAAACACAGACAATGAAATGTCTTACTTCTTATGATATGTAGGAATAATCAAGATGCTTAAAACTTCTCTCACGTGGATATGTCCAACATTGAATTAAGTTTTCCATTTTTTAACATTAGGAAAGAGAATACGGTATATGTACTCAGACTTTTTCAAATAGATATGTAAAGCACCTAATCATGCGAATCATGCTGCCTGCCCTACAACATACTGACAGAAACATGGTTTCTGATGTTTGTTAATCTGCTTAGAATCACATGCTGTGCATAGGTCCGACATCCAGTGGTCACTGCGGAGTATTGCATTTTGTTTTTCGTAGTCGAAAAAGGGGACGTCGACAAGGCGTGTCTGTAACACTATCCCTATAGTGACGTGCGTTGTACCCACAATCCCTCACGCGTCGAGGTCCCTCAGATTGTTTTTTTCCGCCCAGCTTCTGGTCGCCTTACGCGGAGCTCCTAGAGAGACATTGCAAATACTTACTACGGACCTCGGTCCTTAATTATACTTATTATATTGTTAAAGATCCCTCCCCTCGACGTTAGCTGTGAAGCTGTTTCTCCGCTGAGCAAGTTTTCGACGGAGGGGAAGAGACGGAGGAGATCCTTCGGCGCTGCCGAACACGTGGCCTGGTCTCGCCGGCCAACATACAGTAGGGAGAGTGGGGGTTCGAACTTTTATCTTCTCTTTGAGAATGTCTTTCTTTCTCCCCTATCTTTCCCTTGGGGTTGTTATCACCAGTTATTATTGCCTCAGCTATGGAAAGGACACCTTTTAAGTTTTGCCCACGCTGTAGGGGCAAATACACTTGGAAGGATAAACACAAGCTCTGTAATCGTTGCTTGCCCCTCGATCATAAGGAGGACAGCTGCGTGGCCTGTAAGCTCTTGAAACCAAGAACTCTTAAAGAACGAAAAGTTAAGAGGTGGGCGGACTACGCTATGTCGAAGTCAGTTTCCTCACCCGCTGCCGCTGATACAGAAAGTGACGAGGAGGGTGATAACTCGACATCCGTTACGGAAGTCATTAACCCCCAGAAGGAGCGCTCGCGCTCCTCGACGTCCGTCCCCGGCCCCGACGGGCTCGGCTCACGCCCTGCTTATGGGGATGAACACCCCGGCGACAAGGACGCACATAGACCCCATAGGCCTAAGCACACAACCCACGGCTCTTCTTCGTCTAAGACGAAGGATCCATCAGCGCCGAAGGGGACGCAGGGCACTCCGGCGTCTACCTCAGACCGTAAGGGTCTCAAGCCGCAACCGCGACCAGCGATTGGGCTTTCATCAAACACGGGCGCTACCTCAAAATTATCAGACGTAACGCTCCATAGAGCGGCCGTCGAGGAACAACGCGTAACGCAGGCAACGTCGACACCAGAGCCCTCTACTGACAAACTCGTTGTCGAGAGCCTGGCGAGAATTGTTTCCGAAGACAAACGTAAGCGGACGATGAAACAAACGTCGAATACCGCACAAAAAGCTATAGAAACGCCGAAAAAGCACAAGAGTAGCCAGGAACTGCCCCCTTCATCTAAGGGCACTTCTGAACTACCGGAGGGCTTTTCAGAGGGCGACGGAAACCTTTCTCCGATGTTGTGGGAGCGTTCTAAGCGTTTTGAAGGTGAAAACACTGATTTCCCCCCTCTAGACTATTCAGGGGTCCCCCATGAGACCCTTGAAAGACTCCATTCTTGTATGGAGAAAATGGAAAGGTTTTTGGGAAGCCAAAACCCACCCACACCCAAAAGACCAAGAGAATGGCCCCAGGATGACCCTAGGGTCAAGATTCCTAGGCTGTTTCCCCCTTCTACAGTCGTATATGACCTCACTGAAGAGGAGCAATACCTCCAGGAAGATGAGGAGTGTTTGGGTGGAGAGGAAGAACATGAGGAAGAGGGGTTTGAAGAAGATCCTTACACTAGTGCAGGAGCTTTTGAAGAAGATACAGCTACTTCGCAGCCCTGGCAATCCCCATCAGTGCAGCCTTGGCAATCCGCATCAGTGCACTCAGACCCTGATGTCTTTCACCCTTCTCCTCCCAAGGATTCACCTATTGGAAACACCTCTCCCATAGATGACCAACCTTCACTTAATGCACTATTGCGCAAGGCAGCAGCGCATTTTGAAATAGACACAGGGGAAACTCTTCCTGACATAGACTTTGTAGAGAAAGTTATTAAAGAAAAAGCCCCTGTTAGTCTATTCCGCTCCTGGCTTCTATAAAGAGAAGAATAACTCCTTCCCTTTCCAATCCTGCCTTAGTCAGAGGGGTCAACCCTCGGATAGAAAAGCTCTTCAGTCCTTCGTCCTCTGACCCTTTGTACATCAGAGGGCATTCTATTCCGGACTCCCTCGTAGTTACTAATACTAGAAAAAGAGCGGGGGTACCACTATCCACTAGTGAGGCACCACCTGATAAAGAGGGCAAGAAGCTCTATGCACTTGGGAAGGGAATCACGACCTCTGCCGCCTTCTCAACTAGGATTGCAAATAACAATTCCCTACTAGCTAGCTACGCAGATGCACAGTGGAGCAAGCTGCGCAGCGAAGCAGAGGAAGCACCAGAACCCCTGCGTTCACGCCTGTTAGCTATAATCTCAGAGGGAACTCTTGTAAACCAGGGCATCGTAAAGAACTCCTTAGATGTCGCAGAGACGGCTGGCCGTTCCCTGGTTCAGGGAATACTTCTCAAACGCCATGTCTGGCTGCGCAATTCGGGATTTAAGCCGGAAACCCAGGCTTCCCTGATAAATAAGCCCAAAGAACAAACACATCTGTTTGGGAAAGCAGTTGATGAGGCCCTAGAACATGCGAAGAAAGAGTTTGATACCATCAAGACTCTTGACCAAATTTCTAGGCCCCCTAACAGACGCGGCTATGGCAATAGACGCTCCTTTCGTGGCCAACGCCAGCAGCAAAACCAACAGCAATTTTACTCTGCTACCAACTGGCCCTCTAACCAGGGTAACAACACCCAGTTCAGTCAAAGAGGCCAACGCCGTGGCAAAGGAAGAGGTCGGGGCTCCAGCCCCAAAGGTTCCACGCCCAATACCAACAAATGACCCAAAGATTCGGGTCCCCTCCCATGCATCACCGGTCGGGGGCCGGCTAACATCGTTCCTATCAGCATGGGAGGGAATATCGTCAGACCGCTGGGTATTATCCACCATAGCCCACGGATACTGCATCGAATTCAACGGTTCCCCGAAGTACAGACCCCCACGGAACCGACTTATGACACCGGAACACCTCACCATTCTTCTTCAAGAAGTAGAAGAGCTACTGAAAAAAGAAGCTATAGAGGCTGTCCCCCCTATCTCAGGTAACAGAAGGTATTTATTCAGTGTACTTCCTTGTACCCAAAAAGGACTTAACCATGCGCCCTGTATTAGATCTGCGCCCAGCGAACAAGTTTGTCAAACCCCAAAAGTTTTGCATGGTGACCTTGCAGGAAGTAATCCCACTGTTATCACAAGGGGATTACATGACAACACTAGACATGAAAGATGCATACCTTCATATTTTAATGTTGCCAGCGCACAGAAAATACCTCAGGTTCAAGATAGAGAACAAACACTACCAGTTCAGAGTACTACCCTTCGGGATAGCATCTGCACCAAGGGTATTCACGAAAGTACTGGCAGTGGCAGCGGCCCACCTGCGCAGGTTATCCATCCGGGTATACCCTTACCTCGACGACTGGCTCATAACAGGGGATTCTTACGAAACATGCTTCTCCAATACCCAAAAGACTGTAGACTTTTTGTCCCAACTGGGCTTCTCCATCAACGAAAAGAAGTCCAGCTTAGACCCCAGCCAAATCAAACAATTCCTAGGGGCTCTAATTCGAACAAAGGACGGCCTCGTCTTCCCCTCCAACAAGAGGGTCCAAAACATGCTGTTTCAGATCCCCCATTATGTGGCAGGTCGAGAGGTGACGGTACGCAAAGCAATGCGATTGCTAGGGATGATGGCGTCATGTATTTATTTGGTACCTCGCCTGCGCATACGCCCAATGCAAGAGTGGCTCTACAGCCAGTGGTGTCAGGCCAGCGGACAATGGGACGATCTAGTGGTGGTCTCGCAGGCCTTGGTTCTCTCGCTATGGTGGTGGACAAAAGAAAACCTGTTATTAGGGAAAACTTTTGCCACACCCGCAGTGGAAGCCACTCTAACCACAGACGCATCCCTCACAGGATGGGGGGCTCACCTATCCCATCAGACTGCTCACGGAGCGTGGACTCCGAGCTTAGCATCCAAGCATATAAACCTGCTGGAACTACTAGCGGTGTTCAAAGCACTGAAAGCCTTTCAGGAACACCTACAAGGAAAGACAGTGATGGTCCTCACAGACAGCACCACAGCCATGTACTACCTCAATAAGCAAGGGGGCACTCACTCTCCAGGACTGTCCAAGCTGTCCCAGAATATATGGAAGTGGGCTCTCAAACACAACATGTTCCTACTATCACAACATGTACCAGGGGAACTCAATCTGCTAGCAGACAAACTCAGCAGAGACTTCCCCCTGCCCAAAGAGTACGAATGGCAATTGCACAAAGACATCTTCTTAGACGTCTTCACGCAATGGGGATTCCCGGAAATAGACCTGTTCGCAACTATGGAGAACTCACAATGCCAAAGTTACGCCTCCAGGTACCCCCAGAACCAGTCCACGGGGAACGGTCTGTCGATTCAATGGTCAGGGAAATTTGTTTACGCCTTTCCCCCGACTCCCCTTCTCAACAAAGTGGTGCACAAGATGCACCAGGAGCAGGTTACCATAATACTAGTGGCCCCAATGTGTGCCCGGCAGCCATGGTTCGCTCACTTGATGGAGATGTCCCTATCTCCCCCAGTGAAACTTCCCTGCCCGTACAACATGCTGTCACAGGACAAGGGCAGGACACTGCATCCATGCCCTCAGACCATGAACTTAGCAGCCTGGCTCCTGAGATCATAGAATTTGGACATTTACAACTCCCACAGAGATGTATGGACATCCTCAGGGAAGCCAGAAAACCTAATACTCGCCACTGCTATTCTAGCAAGTGGAAAAGATTTGTCATCTGGTGTAGAGGTAAGAGCATCAACCCGGTTGACTGCTCTCCCACTAACATTGTTCTGTACTTGACCCATTTACTGGATTCAGGTCTAGTGTTCAATTCCATTAAAGTCCACCTAGCGGCACTTTCTGCATACACCACTTCCCAACTTAGTGTCATGGTGGAAGATACCAGTTATCAAGGCCTTCATGGAGGGGGTAAAGAGAATACACCCTCCGATAGCTAACCCAGCTCCCGGATGGGACTTAAATGTGGTACTTTCTAGACTCATGGGCCCTCCTTTCGAACCCATGCACAAGGCAACTCTTAAAGACCTCACTCTTAAGACTGCTTTCCTAATAGCTATCACCTCCATTAGGAGAGTAAGTGAACTACAGGCTCTTTCTGTACTAGACCCCTTTGTAACAGTTCACAAGGATAAGGTGGTTCTACGCACACACCCAAGGTTTGCACCAAAATTCATCTCGAAATTTCATGTAAACCAGTCAATAGAACTACCAACGTTCTTTCAAAACCCTTCCAGCTTGGGAGAAAAAAGTCTGCATACACTAGATGTACGCAGAGCTGTCATGTTCTACATGGAAAGAACCAGACCACTGAGAAAGACTAATCAGTTCTTTGTCTCTGTGGCAGCAGGAAGAGAAGGAGATGCAGTTTCAAAGTCCACTATATCTAGATGGATTGTTCAATGCATCACTCTCTGTTACACTCTTGCTAAGAGAGAACTACCCTTCAAGCCAAGAGCACATTCCACTCGAGGCACTGGGGCTTCCATAGCGTTCATTGCAAATGTTCCCCTTGAGTCCATCTGCAAAGCGGCTACCTGGAGTTCTGTGCACACCTTTACAAAACACTACTGTCTAGATGCGCACTCTAGATCTGACTCCCAGGTGGGACAGGCAGTATTAAGACATCTTTTCTCTACTGTTCCTTCTCATAACCCACCGCCAACTCCGGGTACTGCTCGCTAGTCTATGCACAGCATGTGATTCTAAGCAGATTAACAAACATCAGAAGACAATGCATTACTTAACGTAAAAGCATTTCTGATGGTTGTATCTGCTTAGATTCACATGCGCCCACCCTTCCTCCCCGCTCGGATGGAAGGAACATAGACATCCTTTTCTATATTTCTCTCTTTTCTGTACTCACTCACGTCTAGAAGGCTCCCTCAAGGCAGAAAAATACAAACAGAGGGACCTCGACGCGTGAGGGATTGTGGGTACAACGCACGTCACTATAGGGATAGTGTTACAGACACGCCTTGTCGACGTCCCCTTTTTCGACTACGAAAAACAAAATGCAATACTCCGCAGTGACCACTGGATGTCGGACCTATGCACAGCATGTGAATCTAAGCAGATACAACCATCAGAAATGCTTTTACGGTAAGTAATGCATTGTCATATCCACTCAGACTACATCTCCCATAATACATTGGGAGCAGTGAAACACTCTGTAAAGAACTATGTGCATATCTAACACTAACTTCAGAGCAGCAGGGATTCCCCTTCATAGCGCTCACACCTCGTAAAATAGATATTCGAGCCCCAAATCATGCTGTCTGCTCTGCAACAGTTTGACAGAAAACACGGTATATTCAGGCAAACTACATCTCCCATAACACACTGGGAATAGTGGAAAACCCCCCTTTTTTTGCTGGACATACACTTAGATTGAAATTAGAGTTGCGTCATGTTCCTGAACACTCAGATTTGAATTAGCTTATTTCATGGACACTTTAGATTGTTACAGTAATATGCGCTTTGGACGTAGGAATAGATGATTCTGTTATTTGATTGCTTTCCCTTGGCCTACTGGCTCTAGGATTCACTCGCTCTTAGTACTTACACGTACTTGCCATATTTAAAGAGAATGCTGTCCCTAAATATGGCTGACAGTTTCTAGAATACCAAAGCAGAGGTAGGACCTGGTCGTTACCATAGTAACATTAGAAATACAACTTAGGACGTCCATTTTGTAAACCCGACACGTGATGCACGAAAAGTGAAACTTGCAGGTAAGCCCTAGGGGGCACTCCAAGCCCACCCACTAGGTTTCACCAATTAGCAACGGGTCCGCGTAGCACGCGGAAGCCCACTAAGGGATTTTAACGTTGGGAAGATACGCATATGTAAAAATAAAAGCAATAGATCTCGTTCATTTCCAAACAGCCCGTTTGGGAGAATGCACCATACTTAATGCTTACAGGTTCTTTGAACACATGGATATTTATAACAACCCCATATACTACTATGCACGGATGCTTTTATTAACCGCAGTACAAGCAAGTGATTAATGCGCACGATCCGTAGCAGCATTTTTCTAAAATATGTGACTACAATTGATAAAGAATAAAACAGACTCCAGGTTACGACATACTTGCACCATACTAGACTACTTATAAAGGGAGGTGCGAACATACGTACCAACCAGTTGTTTAATACACTTAATATTATCTGTCCGGTCAGATTTAGTGACATTGCACCTCTTCCCTCTGTTATTGAAGCGCCCGTATTTCTGAAGAGTCTGATGGGACTCAACTCGCCATTACGATATTATGCGGTTTTTAACTCAGCTGATAGGTAAGCCCAGTCCGTTCTTTGTTGGTGTGATTAATGATGCACACAACATAGCCTGGACATGCATTCATTTTGTTTCTCTCCTACTTTTTCCAATCATTCCATTTTTTCTTTCTCTAAACCTATTGATACCTCCCTCACCCCCGTCCCCTCTTTATGGTCCTCTATCCTATTTTCACCAATGCGACATGACGACCTGATGGTATGTTTACAATTTTTGCACTGTACATGCACCTTTATGTACTGTTACACGCTTCTATGCAATGGTGCCACATTGAATTTATTTCATGTATGTATTATGTTTATTATTTATATCATGGGAAAATTGATGTTTTGATCATGGTTATTTTGATTTCGGAATGTCTAATTACCAAAATGTCTATTCACATTTCCTTTGTTTTACTATTTGACCATATGATTTGAATATGATCGGAACATATGTGTTTTTTGTTTTTCATTTTATTTCTTCACTCAATTTTTGGACACACCACCATATTGTGCTCATACCACTGTTTTCATAATTTTTAACAGCAGCTATTGCCCTGATTTGAAAAGGGCACACTAGGAATGCCGAAACATGTGTTATCGTAAAGGGCCATCAATAAATACCTAGTATGTTAAAAGAACCAGCCTTCTGAAATCTACTCATTACTGTGGCACAGTAACTGATGTGTGCAGAAACCCCCCTTTTCCACCTCTCAAAGAGGTAGGCAAAACAAATCCAACAATGACAACCGCAGCAGTGAAACAGTGGGGGGGAATCTTACGCATTACAGCTACAAGTGGCAAAAAATAACAAAGGCATCCGCGGGACAAATGAGCAGAGCAGCTAACACACAAAAGGAGTCACCTAAATGAACCACTTCAAATTATGATTCTGTGACGCCAGGCCCTTATTGGGGCACCTGGCTGTCATAGATAGTCTTTGAATTAATCTGTTGAAACTATTGAATGGCACACAAATGAATATAGAAGATACATTATTTATTCAGTAGGCCCATGAGTTCTACAATCATGCACATAATAAGAACCATAGAAAATTGCCTTAATGAGGTTAATCCACAGCAATGGTAAATTGAATGTAAACGGTCAACATTCTAACACTAGATGAAAGGTAGTTTCCTCATACTCGCGAGGTAGTGACATCTGACTTCATATGGTTCTAGGAATCTTCCGGATGCAGGGGCACTGATCATTTCAGTCCCATCATGGATGTATATCAGCATACCGGGACTAATACTCTAGGTTTACATCGGAATTAGCTGGGCTTTAACCTAGCTTTTATTCAGTGTTATTTGGACATACGAGAACGATAGTGGCCCGAGTAAGCCATTCTTGGCTCCCCTATACTTAGATTGTGAACATATCCATTACAGCTAGCATATTTTGGGGATACTGTATTTGATAAAGATATAGCTAACTCTGTGAGGTGGATGCTATATTCAACTATGTGCCCTAGTGGAGGTAAGGGACATTGCATTATATTTGATGCTGGCAAATCCGTTCAGTTCACATTAGACCAAATTAGGTCATTAGGGCAGTAATGTGCCTAATCACTGACATCCATATCTTGAATCCGATAGAGCACCGACATTGGACACTAGCCAGTGCGTAGTGGGAGTAGACTGGTTTGAATTCTCCTAACATTTAACATATTTTTTAGTTGTCACTTAAGGGCCCCTTAAATGATGGTTGGCAGAAAGGGTTAATTTATGTTTGATGACATTGAATATCATCACTTCAGTCCCCATTTTTTCGCCCATGCATGTTTATTGCATGGGGACGTGTGACTAACATGATCTATTCATATGCCTTTTACACAATGATGTATATTTGTACATTTGCGTTCAGCAAGCAGTCTGGCGAATATGATCTTTTCGAGAAAAACACGCAGTTGGGTTTTCTTTAATGCAATGGCAAGTTAACTCTGCATATAAAATACGACTGGATTATTAGGACCTCAGTCCTATCTCTTTGTTTACACTTGCCTTGTGCATATGGATACGAGACCCTTACACTTCTTTTATTCGCATTTGGGAAAATTACGTGGAGTTTTTTTTAACAACTCGGACGAGGGATTTCGATTCAGACTTTCTTGGTTTGAGTGAGGTAAGGGGCAGTAATAGCAACGATATGCTGCATCGTCTTGTTGTGGGTCCACTGTCTATAACGTGATTTGTATAAAAAATGAGCAGAATTTTGGCACGGGACTGTACCATCATTTTGGATGCAGTACAAGTATTGGCCCCCAGAGCAATCTGCTTGCCTTTTTGGTCGGCATTACAGCGCTGGTACTACTAATTACCTTTTATGACTAAGCGTGCACTAGGTGAGGCAGAGTTATGGCGATCAATCAATACATACAGCCATTTAAATACCGTTGTTTTGCATGCATGCAGCAGCATGCTATATTGCGGGTCATCTTGCAGTTATGTACACTGCAGTTCAAATAGTACATCATTTAGGAAACAAACCCAATTGCGTCAATTACATGGATATAGTGCCAGCGGTTGCTTGCTATTCATACAGTGATGAGCAATACAATGCACTTATGGCTAGGAGATCAGGACAGAATAGACCCCATAGAGGTTTAATAAATCCACAATGGCACCCATAACCTCAGTGCACATCAAAATGGAGGCAGGCGCATGAGTCATCTGTCTACAAGAGTAGCAATTGCATCACAACTGTATGGTGCTCTTTTCCTCATTGTACTCAAACAAGATGATAGGCAAAATATGATGAAAAGCATCACCCGAGGTAAATATGCGGTAAAGATTGATCTAGCTTGACCTCAAGTAGCAACCTGTGATCAGCGGCAGGGTTTAGGCAGAAGAATAAGGACGACGATGGAGAGTCTGCAGATGGAACTTAAAATCAGGTAACCCGGAGAGAGGATGATTTGAGTTGTATATAAATACATTTTTCGAATGGATTGGGTCCTCCCACGTATTCCTCATCTTATGATATGCCAGCTTCAGCTGCTTCGGGCATTTGTTTTCACCAGGAGGCGCTGTGTTGGAGACCGCGCAGTCGAAGTCCCTCGAGGGCCGCCGTCGACGTCATCCGCTGTATAAAGGGCTCGAGCAGCGCCTGTTACCTCAGTTCCGTTTTTCTGACGCAACTGCTTCGTGTTACGAACCGCGCATCAAGAATTTCTTCGACGATGTCCTCGTCTTCAACTCCCTCCACACCCAAGACGGGGTTAAAAAAATGTCTGAAGTGTGGCAGGAAGATGTCTATAACTGACCTCCATCGGAATTGCCTCTGGTGCCTCAGCCCAGACCATCGTGTTGATGAGTGCGGGTCCTGTCAAGCCATGTCAAATAAGGCTCTTAGGGAACGCAGAGGTAAGCTGGCGGTGGGGGAGGAGAAATATAAGTCTTTGAAAAGAGAAAAGGATTCGGATGAATCTGGTAGAAAATCTTGAGGAAATCTTCCTAGTCTTCGACTAAAAAGTAAAAAAAGCGATGTCATAGGTCTTCATCCTCCTCATCATCTTCTGAGAGGAGAGTAACTTACCCATCTAAGCACGATTCCCCAGAAAAATGGGAGGCCTTCAGGGCTTTGATGCATAAAATATTCAAGAAAGCGGCCCAGACCCCCTCAAAGTTGCCGCGTGGTGATCATGCCTCTACTCAATCTAAAAGTGGCAGAGGAAAATCAAGATCTAAACACGCAAGGGTTGGAAAAGAGTCGCAAGTGTCTTCAAGGGAAAGTTCCCTGACGCCTCGCACTAAGTCGAAGCCTCCGGTGCATAAATCGGGGCTAGCGGAATCAACGTCGAAGTCGAAGCTAAAACTCGATTTGACACCGTCGACGACCATAGCGTTGAGACCGCTGACGAAGATGACGTTGACACCTTTAGCTGTATCGAAGCCTCCTTCGACAGCATCGAAGCCAGCGTCCATCCTATCGACGCCTTTATCGTGGCCTTCTTTGATACCAAGACCCAAGTTGACGCCATTGTCCATGCATAGGCAAATTCCACCTTCTTTGCCTGAAAAGAATTTCCACCCTCAACCTAGACAGGAATTTTGTAGATCCATGTCATCTATATATGAAGATCATTCCTCTGAAGAGGATGTCACTCCAGCTGGAGTTAGATTTGGAGCCAGAGAGGTGCCTGAAGAACTAGTGGACCCACAGTCTAAAATAACAGACCTTTATGACTGTCTCCAAAATGCCAGTGGTTTAGACACTTCACCTGAAGTGGATTTTGAAAGGCCAGATCCTACAGATCATGCTGATCCCAGTTATAGGAATCTTATGGGAAGGGTCATTGATTTTATGGGTTGGAAAGCAGCTTCCCCAGATTTTGACCAGGATGACATGACTGACATCCTGAGTGAGGGTCCTTTAAAAGATCCTGTTCCACCCATTCGGTAAAGCACTGCAAAAAAGTCTAATGTTAAATTGGAACACTCCTGATTCGATTGCAGCAGTAAATAAGAAGCTGGTACCAAAATATAGGCCAGCTTTATCAGATCCAGAATATTTATCCAAACATCCATCTCCTGAAAGTCAAGTGGTGCAAGCTGCAACCTCCATTAGGCAATCATCTTACCCATCAATACCACCAGACAGGGACGATAGAAAAGATGATGCTTGGGCCCAGAAAGCTTTTTCTTTGGGCAATGTGGCCCTGAAATCGACTAATGTCACTTACACATTAGCAAGATGTACTTAAACCCTGTGGGACTGCATATCATCAGCGGCTGAACGCATCCCGGAAGGTGAGGAACAGGATGGTTTCCTGGCTATAGAAAAGGATGGTAAAGAGGCTATGGAGGAATGCCTTCAGTCAGGATTGGACACTGCGGATAGTATAAGCAGGTCCATGGCATCTAGCACGGTCTTGCGCAGATTCGCATGGCTAAGGAAATCTGGGTTTGTATCTGATGTGCAGTCTAGATTACTTAATATGCCTTTTGATCACTTGAGGTTGTTTGGCAGGAAGGCGGACGAGAGCTTGGAGAAGCTGCAGACCTCGAAAGCGGCAGCAGAATCACTCAGCGCCACTATAAGGCAACCTCATCAACACTCTTACGCAGGCTCATCTTCCTGAAAGAGTTGCCCCTTTTGCTTCTATTCCTCTTGTGGAAAAGGGAGGGAGCAGGCCAGTCAGAGAGGCCAACAGAGAAAACCCTTTCGTAGTGGAAAAGGGAGAAGTGCTAGATCGGCCACAGCAGCGGCTACTACCTCCTCAGCCACTGCTGCAGCCGCTGCAAAGCCACTTTGAGGTCTTAACCCATAAAACTCTGGTGGGAGGCAGAATCACTCGGTATCTGGACGAATGGCAGGGCATTACGTCAGATACCTTGGCACTAGAGATAGTGACCCATTGTTACTGTATTCCTTTTCATCAAAGACCCCAAGATCATCCACCTAGAGCCAACTCTGTAAAAATTCCAGACCCGCTCCTTGTGCAGGAGATTTTAACCCTGCTAAAGGAAGGTGCAATAGAACATGTACCTGTAGCAGAGGGCTGGTACTCCCCCCTATTTTCTCATCCCCAAAAAGGACACAAGATTGAGACCCATCTTGGACTTGAGAAGCTTGAACAAGTTCCTCAGGAAGGGCAAGTTCAAGATGGTGACCCTTCAGCTTCAGGACTGGCTGGTTTCATTGGACCTGCACGATGCTTACTTTCATGTGCCAATCCATCTGAAGCACAGAAAGTACCTGAGGTTCGCAATTGGTGGTTCTCATTATCAGTTTCGGGTTCTACCATTTGGGCTGACCTCCGCCCCAAGGGTTTTCACCAAACTGATGGCGGTGGTGGCAGCGAGTATCAGAAGAAGGGGGATTCACGTCTATCCTTATCTGGACGATTGGCTAATCGGGGCGAGTTCATCCGAACAAGCCCAGGAACATCTGGCCTTGATTTGCCACTTCTTACAGAGTCTGGGCTTCTCCCTCAATTAAAAGAAGTCAAAAATGATTCCTAGCCAAAAACTCCAATTCATCGGAGCGATCCTGGACACTTCCTCAGGGAAAGCCTTGCCTCCCATGGAGAGAGCTCACCACATTCTGCAGATGATAATGAAGTTTCAAAATTCCCAACATCTACGGCATTCAACTTTCTAAGGTTGCTAGGCCTCAATGCATCCTGCATTTTTCTGGTGCCATAGGCCAGATTGAGGATGAGATCCCTTCAGTGGGCCCTCAGGACTCAATGGTCCCAGTTTTCGGGGGAGATGTCAGACCTTCTACAAGTCCCGACCAAAGTGGCTCAAGATCTCCTATGGTGGGCTTGCAAGGAGAATATCCTCAAGGGAGAACCTTTTTGGCAACCATGGCCGGAGATAACGGTAGTGACGGGCGCCTCACTCACGGGGTGGGGAGCCCACACCAATGATCTGACAATCAGCGGTCGTTGGTCTCAATCGGAGCCCAAACTACACATCAACCTTTTGGAGCTGAGAGTAATCAGACTAGCGCTGAAGGCTTTTCTGCCCTCTGTACAGGGAAAGAATGTCCTGATAATGACAGACAACACAGTGGCCATGTACTACCTCATCAAAAGAGGAGGCATAGGATCACTCCCACTGTGCAGAGAGGCAATGCAGCTCTGGTTCTGGGCAATGCAAGAAGGAATCTCTCTATCGGCAGTTCACCTCGCCGGAGAGCTAAACACGGCGGCAGATGCTCTGAGCAGGCAGAGCACAGTCTCCCACGAATGGGAACTAGCTCAGGAAGTCCTTCAAGAGATATTCGCCCTTTAGGGAACCCCTCAAGTGGATCTGTTCGCAACCGGGGCCAACCAGAAGTGTGAACTGTATTGATCAAGGGAATTTCCCCCAAGAGGAGCTCTAGGGGACGCGTTCGTAGTGGACTGGGTATTTCCACTCCTTTACGCATTTTTTCCAGTCCTCGTGATTCCTCACGTAATCAGGAGTTTGAGAAAGTTCAGGAAAGCCATGATCCTAATTGCCCCGGATTGGGCCAGGAGGACGTGGTACCTGGGCCTTCTGGACATGTCCATCTGCCCTCCAATACGTCTTCGATAAAGAGAGGATCTTCTCTCGCAAGAGGAAGGTCTGGTTCTCCATCCAGAGGTCAAGCCACTCAGCCTTCACGCATGGTTTCTGAGAGGCTAATATATAAGGATTGGGACCTCCCAGATGACGTTATGAAGATTTTGCTTTAGGCCAGAAGGCCAGCAACAACATCCATTTATCGTTGTCGTTGGAACAAGTCCAGTAACTGGTGCAGGGATAAGAATGTGGATCCATTTATTTGTAATACTCCACAGTACTTTCTTTTCTCTTACACTTAGCCAATTTGGGGCTCCAAGCTGGAACTATAAAAGGTTACTTGGCAGCGCTATCTATCTTTAAGCGCTCCTCGGAAGAGGTGTCCTATTTTAAAATGCCTTTAGTCATTCAATTCTTGAAAGGGCTGATAAATGTATACTCTCCAACACCTTTTCAGGTGCACATCTGGGATTTAAATCTAGTCTTAAAATATCTTGTGTGCTCCTTTCGAAACTTTACATTCTTGTCCATTAAGACTGCTCACGCTTAAGACAATTCTGTTAGTGGCTATAACATCAGCCCGCAGTGCAAGTGTGTTGCAGGCACTGTCTTGTAAGCCTCCTCATACCATTTTCCATAGGGACAAAGTTATTCCAAAAGTCCCTGCCAAAAATAATGTCTGATTTTCATCTGTCACAAAAAATTGTCTTACCTTCCTTTTATCCTCCACCTCACACTAGTAAGGAAGAGGAAAGGTTGCATAGATTGGACCCAAAAAGGGCTCTCAGTTTCTACATTTCCAGATTTGCAAATCTCTGACAATTTGACCAACTTGAAACACCTGTATATAGGCGCGTTACAAATGCCATATCATATCATATCATATAACTATTTGTTGGTTGTACTGGGTACAAATTGGGCCTTGCAGTATCTAAACAAACTCTATCCAGATGGATTATTCTAGCAATCGCTGAATGCTATAAACTAGTTGGGAAAGAGCCTCCAGATGGATTAAGGGCTCATTCAACCAGAGGCATGGTAACTTCCACGGCTCTTCAGAGGGGTGTCCCGGTGCAGGATATTTGTGCTGTGGCCGCCTGGTCGTCAATGCACACCTTTTGTAAAGCATTACTGCCTGGACTCTACTTCATATCAAGGAGGACTATTTGCAAAAGCTGTCCTTCATTCAGTCCATAATTAAAATGTCTAGTACTCGCACCTCCAAAATTACCAATTCTATTGGAGTCTATCATAAGATGAGGAATACGTGGGAGGATACAATCCATTCGAAGAACAGGTTACTTACCAACTGTAACGTACTTTGGATGTTCCTCCCACGTATTCCTCATAGACCCTCCCATCCTACCCCTCTGTACAGTTTACGCCAGTTGCACTCTAACTTCCTTAAGAGCCTGAGGACTTAAGACCTGATCAGCTGATGCGACTATGAACACCATAAAAACAGAACTGAGGTAACGGGTGCTGCTCAAGCCCTTTATACAGCGGATGACGTTGATGCCCGACGGCGGCCCTCGATGGACTTAGACTCCACGGTCTCGAACACTGGGCCCCTGATGAAAAAAATATTCCGAAGCAGCTGAAGCTGGGATACGAATATCATGAGATGAGGAATACGTGCGAGGAACATCCAATCAAAAGAACGTTACAGTCGGTAAGTAACTTGTTCCTCTCTCCTTTTGTCACCTACTCCTACTGTCTCATTGGCCAGTGGGTTGGGATGGGTGGTTGATACATTCTCTGTGCCACTTTGTTCCTTGGATTGCAATAACATATAGTATTTTGAAATGAGAGTGAGCAATTTGGCCTATATAGACTGTATCCTGCTATTTATCTATTTAGTTCTTTACAATGTTTCTTGGTCGGATTACATTTAAGTGCATCACCCCAAATAGGTTAATGACAAAATACGATGTAATTGATGACATTGCATAAATTGATCACTTTGAAGTCATATGTAATATGCTTGTCTATTGAATGTAGTGAAAGTTAAATGTATATGAACTTCGGGACTGTAAGAAGGATTGAGCATTGATTCATATGATAGAAGATAAAAGTAAGGTGTGCATTTTTAAATAGAAGTTAGGATGCTGAATTAAGTTTGCGGTTTGATATACAAGTTCAGTACTATAAATCAAGATAGCTGTTTCAGATCTACATCAAGGCTTGTATGGTACGGATTTAGAGTATACATTCTCTGTAAGAACATTTAACAACTGGAAAGTGTAGGTATCGGATAGTTTAATGATAATGTCTGTACTTATCTAGAATTATAACGTTAATTTTAAAGGGCACTAGAGAGTTGGGATGGGCAGGTGTGTATATATATATATGTGTGTGTGTGTATATATATATATATATATATATATATATATATATAATAAAAACTAACAGCATAATTTTTTAAGTGAATCTGGTAATCAATAATCTAAAGTCGGCTGAGTTAATGCTTATCTCAAGTAGATTGAGATATCCTGACAGGGTGGCCCAGTCATTTTCAACTTGAATATGGGGTATGTTATCTTTGAAATGGGTTAGCTCAGGTGAGGTTTGAGTGAGTTAAATGAATGTTTTGGTATTGAAAGGGTTCGGTGGGGATGGTGTTTGTTCTCAAGAGGTGGATTTGGGGTTTGGTGTTCTCATTAGTAAGTGAGTTCAGTTAATTTAGGAGAGGTGCCCAGGGCGCTGGACATCTTGGAATGTGGTATACGAGTTCATATTTTACGCTGTTCTTTGTGTTTTGCATCTACTTTAGGGTGGGTGGGGTGGGGTTCACATCTATCTATTCTATGGGTGATCAGGGGTCAGTTATTAAGCGCTTTCTGAGATTGGAATTGGTGTTGAGAATGAATTTGAAAATGGGTGATAACTTGAGTGGTCACATGGAATGTAAATGGCTTAAACAATGTACAAAAAAGAAAAAAAATCATGATATATTTAAATGATCTAAAAGGCAATGTGTCTTATTCAAGAGACGCATCTCATGAAGAAGGAAATGGATGATCTGAAGAATGGATGGAAGTGCATACAGAAGTGCAGTGGCTGTTGGGCTACCCTGTTGGTATAACTGAACTGTCTGCTTGCCTCGCCACCTACGCCATGATGTTGCGTTGCCATGAGGAAGCTTCAGCTCCTCTACTTGAGCAGTGACACGGACTTGAAATATCTGACTTCTACAAAGACTTGCCTGTGTTTGGACTATCTGTGCTTCTCTGCTTTTGTTCTCACGGACATCCAGGTTCTGATTCCATCTTCCTCTTTTTTTTCTCCTACTGCAGTCCAGCCCGCCTCCAGACACGCCCCCCCCACAGCCTCACTTCCACATCCTTTCCATATCACTCCAGTGCGCGCGCATCTGGAAGTGCATACAGAACTGCAGTGGCTGTTGGGCTGTTTGGTGCATTGGTGGGGGCGTCAGGCTGCGGTGGGGATAATCTGCTCAAGTTCAACTGTATAGGTGCCACTTGCGTTTTTGTATTTCAAAGGTAACATTCTTCTATTGTGCTCTGCCCACACAATTTGCTAACTTTAAAGGCTCTGCCCACGCAATTAGTTAACTTTAAAGGCGCACCCGTAACTCTATTTAACTGGGTGAGTAAATTGCACGATTTCTTTTGTTTTTTTCGGCTGACCCAGTTACCATGCTGATAAATGTCTTTTGTTAGACAACTTACAGAACATGGTTGGCTCGGTACGTAGTGGTAAATTAGTCCGGCCCCTAGTGGTCCAGAAAAAGATTTATTCATTGCCCAATTTGCCTTTAGGTGCAAACATTGACGCTCTTCATACTGGTTGTAGCCAGTCACCCCCCGCCCCACATCTACAGTGTCTCGTTAAATATGTCCTCCGATAAGGACGAGCAGCAATTACCTTTGAATAGTAGCTACAACAATATGGGTATAATACGAATCCCTCCTCTGCAAGACGAGGGCAATAGCGATTCCTCCAGAAAACCAGACTGTTTGAATGCCCCCTTTCAAAAGAGTTTATTAAGTATATATGACAATTTGGGCACTCAGCCAAGAAGAGGGTGATAAACCCAGACGCCGGGTGGACACTTCCTTGCTGGCTCCAGCAGGTTTGGCAATGCTGGACAGAAGGGTGCGTCTCTCAAGGGGGCCCTCCACCCCGGTACTGCAAGAGGGGGCATCATAGATAATGTTAACTTAAACGAGGCAGTCTACCCTGTGTCCTCTTTGCATCCAACTGAAGATAATTGCTTAAGGCAACACACAGTCGATCTCCCCAAGGCTTTGGGTGTAGGGCTTGGTAGTAAGGGTGGGGCGGGGCAGAGTAGCTCTTTTACCACTCCTCAAAAATGATCCAGTCTTGCACCCCCGACTCACCCCTCCTTTCAGGAATATGAAGTTCCTCTTATAGGTCCTTCATTCGAGGGCCTTAATACAAAAAACATTGCCTCCACATATACATCATTTCCCGTTCTTACAAGAATATTAAACCTTCTGGACAAGGGTCATGAGAGAACACATATGGATATCCAAGAACTTAGGTTCTTGATTCTTGACAGCTCTGAAAAGATGAGCAAATTGGAGGGTTTCGCTTTCGCCATAGAGAGGTGTGATTTGCCCCCCGGCCATAGCACAGTGACAGCCCAGATAATTACCCATGACCAGACCTCGCAAACCGATCACGAGAATCAAGCTGGGCCGAAATCCTATGCCGATGCTCTGGTGCATGGCAATAAGGACGAACATTTAGTGCTCTTATGTGCCATGGCGGAATTAAAGAATATGGTCTCATTTACACACCAGCTAAATTGTCTGGAGACCCGATTCGGCCTGATGCCCCCCAATTCCAACCCTGGATCTCGACATCAGGTGGCATGTGAGCCACACATTGAGACGCCTTCGAACATCCCTACCATAGACAGTCCTTCCGCCCTATTGAGGGCTATGGAAGAAGGTGCCGGACTACCACAAGAGGAAGACGATAATATGGATAAGGATTCCTCTTCGGTATCTGATGCTGCCTTTGTACAGCACATCTCTTGCAGAGAGAGGAAAATGCGTGCAAGGGCTCTCAAACGCAGGGCCGTTTGCTCTGGTGCCATAAACAAAAATCCATGTAAAAAAAGCAAGAATTTACCCTCTCTTAAGGTATTGAATACTAATACAAATATAAGAGACATTTGCGGTTTATCTGCTGAAGGTGGTGGCTTTGACTTCTTGCAGTTGGATGAAGAAAGCCAAAAGGCGTTAGATCTGAAGGAGCCTTTGCCACCCATAAAAAAAAATAGCAAAAATGACACTTGTGATCTTCCTCGGGCTGATCCGGCTACTGATTCTGTGAAAGAGTACGGAGAAGCCACTAATACTCTGACAGAGGCAATGACCCACAAGGGCTCCTAACCCATTCACGATAAACAAATAAATCAAAAAAAGGACCCAAAAATAAATATTCCAACTGTGACAACGCCGTATAAGGGTTTAAAGTCCATTACAGATATACAAAAGAAGCAAAAAAAAACTCTAAAAAAAGGGGATCCTGATTTTAGAAAATTCAAAAACTGAGGGTCCACCCGACAGCCCATGTATCAAGCAATTTTTTACACCGAAACCTAAAGCACTACCCATTACTAATCCATCGGATGAGCAAGGGCAGGGCCAACTAAAAACCCTAATACCCCCCTTGCATACTCATACAAACTGCACTAGTAGCATGTCCATTGGTGGACTCATAAATTAAATACCTACAGGAGGGACAGGGGGAGGAGAGCCAACAGAAACTAACAACCGTACTCTCGTCCTGAGCGAGGACATTAAAATACTAGTCCATCAGGCCTTAACAAATTTATTAGAACACACGAGAAAGTACGGTCCACAACTTCTATTGCACATAAATTGGGCTTGTGAAAAGACTATGCCCCCCCGTACCCTCGACGGGACTGAGAGACCTGCCGTTGATTCTTTACCCATGATACGGCTCGAGACTAATTTGACCACCCCGGCCCCTCAACTAAGTATCCCATTAAGGCATGGGGGCCTGAGTGACGCTTGGCCCCCTAACACTTTGGAAACCCTGCGTCAACCTAAAGGACCTGACTCAATGCTGAATCAACCTAGCTCACTTCCCTATAAAACCCCCTGGAGAGACTCGGTCTATTAGACCCGATCAACAGAAGGGGGGGATGGCCATCTGACCTGGTTAAAAGTTATGCTCAATATAAGGAGTGGGAGGAAGGCCCTCGTAAAGAGCGAGCTGTGGATGGTGGTAATATTCACCCTCACACTTTTGAAGAAATGACGATATTATGTGGACCCTCCAACAGAGTGGAATGGAGGATGCCCCACTTTTTGGATTATCCCAGCGTTATGCTAAACTTTATGCTCCCCCAAGGTGGTCCCTCGTCCCTAAATCGTGAGAGAATTCTCTCCCTTTTCAGTGAGATTCCAAGATTATCTTTGATCTCCTCCGGAGACATGAAACTTGTTGTGTATATTCACCCCAATAGGTATGATTATGTTAGGCTGTTTTTTTATTCGCGAACCATCATGGAACTTGTCCTCTCGGAGTTCGAGGCCTTGCACTGCTTTGGTTTTGACCTTGAACCCTTTCATGAGGGCTCTCTCAAACCACGGGACAGTGACCAGGGGAGGAGACCAAAAGAATCAAATGTGGGATCACTGCAAAAAAAGGAGAGGGACAATCAACAGAGTGCCACAACAGAGCCAGACCTAAAATCCAAGCGATCAAAGAAAAGCCATAGATTGCTTTCTCTCGAACACTTATGTCATGGAACTCGAGGGGGTAATCGTGCACTCAAGCAGTCTCCCTCCAGTGCTGCATTCTTATATGATGTAAGAATGTTTTGCCTGCCTCTAGTTTTGGATGGATTTCTTGTGCATCAAGAACTAGCTGTCAAAAAACCCAAAGGCAGACCCCCAGTAGGTCTTCTGATTGCAGTAAAAAATAACCTCTCTTTCAAATGTATTAAGTCCTTCAAGATACACAGGGGGTGCATTGCTATTCTTTTAACTTTGTTATCCCGACCCCCTGGACTATCTATTGATTATCAATGTGTACTGGTGCCCCGATCTTGAGCTGAATGAGCTTATAGCGCTGATTGATTGTACCATCCAGGAATGTCAAGAGTTATGCAATATTCTTAACATTGTTATTACAGGTGATTTTAATGCTGAAGTAGGTCCAGGGAAATTTGGCGCATATGATGGTCACAACACTAATCCTGTGGACTGTAGCTCCTCGTGTAAAAATCTACAGGGAGCCACGTGGTACAAATTTCTTTTTGATTTGGGTCTTTATTGTGTGAATGTGCTTTTGGGGGTTGATATGGATCGCACCACATGGTCGAATGGGACTGTGTGTTCCACTATCGACTGTTTTTGTAAATATGACATTATTCAACTTAATTTCAGATTTTGGTATAATACCTACAAATGATAGCAATAATAAACTGCTTAATGTTTTTCTTCAAGTCCACTAAGCTCCCCTTAAGGGGGCCTATTTACCATTGTTGGAACTCAACAAACCTTATAACAGAATCAATTGGCATAGTGATAACATCTTGAAAGTCAATAAGGTTTTTTTGCAAGATTTTGAAAAGAACAGTTTTGATAAAAAATTGATAACCTACACACATGGTGACTCTGAGATCTATGTAAATCATGTTATACTGGGACCCTCGGGTATCAAGAAACCAACTGCAGTTCGGCATACACACATGCATTCCTTTAATCCATCTGTGCATAAACTTAAGAGGGAGAGGAACCGGGAAATCTGTCTACTACTGAAAACACTAGGTACTAATTCACTCAGTGGCAGTTTGAAGATGGCTAAAAATAAATGGAAATCTAGAACCAAAATTCAAAGAGCCTCACTTTATCAGAGGCACGCTAAAAATATGCTGCAGTCTCTTTCCAATACAAATACTCTGAATTTCTGGACTCTAATAAATAAGAGAGAGGATGTTCAACTTAGAGCCCAACCAGAATGCATTTCCTCCGAGGTTTGGGAAGGCCATTTTGGTACGCTATATAGCTCACCTGATATGAAGTGGACTGTGCCGCAGGACATTTGGTCATGTCAGTGGACTGTTCCCTTTGCTTTGGCTGATATTCAGAGAATGATCGCACGCTGCTTGGCGTCTCGGGCCCCCGGTCCCAACTTACTTGCAAACATGGTTCTCAAGGGCAATCCAAATTTGTTGGCAAAAATGTTGTTTTTCTTATTCAAAGATATTGTAATCATCAGGGTATTCCCGAAAAGCTGGCACATGTCCTACGTCGTGCCAATATATAAAAAGGGTGATAGGTCCAGTCCCTCCAGCTATAGATCAATCGCTTTGCTGGACGCTGACTCAAACATTTTTGCTTCCCTCATTTTGGAGCATATACACGATTGTATAAGGGAATTCAGGATTCTCTCCCCTTTTCAATTTGGATTTAGAAAGCATGTGGGCATGGATGCAGGTGGACTCATGATCAATATTATGCAGCAACAGGCCCGGATAATGGGAAATTCGCCGATTTACTTGGCGTCTATTGACCTGACGTCTGCTTTTGATTTAGTGAATAGAACCACATTGTGGGGCAAACTCTTCGAATTGGGCATGCTAGCTCCGTTGCGGTCTATACTTTACCATCTTCATAAAGAAACGAAAATGAAGGTGCGTTTCAGCACTGATGGATCCCTGTCAGAGGAAATCAAGGCTTGTAATGGCCTTAGACAGGGTTGTATTTTTGCCCCCACTGTTTTTAATTTGTATTTTTATGATGTAGGTCCCCATTTGGAAGGAATTTCCTTTGCATCGCCAAAAGTAGAGGGAGTTGAGGTCTTTTGGTCTGCTTATGCAGACAATGTTACTCTGTACGATCATACCCCTATTGGCCTGCAACGCCCACTCACTTCCTTCAAAAACTACACTCAGACTAATTCGCTACTAATTAATTACACCAAAACTGTCAAATCGCGATTAAGCTATAGGAAAAGTCCAATCAGGTTCTCTTGGTTCCTAGATCACACGAAACTAAGTGTGCCATGCCTTTAGATATCTGGGTTATCTTATCTTTGAGGACAAAATTTTTTTTACATTTTCGTAACTATCTTGACAAGAAAACTAATTCCCTGATCTCCCAGTTACGAAAAACAGATAATAAGTGCTGGAAATTTTCCCTACGAAGTATGAGGCCCGCTTCTTGAGATCTGACTTGGTGTCTTCCAAAATGTGTGCCCTCCGCCGCCATTCGCTATGAATTGGGGTTGTTTTCCATCTCTAGCATAA
Organism: Ambystoma mexicanum; assembly: GCF_040938575.1. Taxonomy (NCBI): domain Eukaryota; kingdom Metazoa; phylum Chordata; class Amphibia; order Caudata; family Ambystomatidae; genus Ambystoma; species Ambystoma mexicanum. The sequence continues at coordinate 547,502,216 of NC_090932.1, forward strand.
TCGGGTGTCGACAGCTCGCGATGTATAGAAAATTGCTTTTGGGTAATGACACTAACCTCTATGGAATCATGGGAAGTGGGCTTGCTAAAGGTAATGCCATATCAAAGTTCCTTGTGGACTTGGAAAGGGAAGCACTGGAATCCCTCAGACACGTAGGGGTTTCGTGGGACCTATTGACTTTCGAACCCGATGAAGGTCAAGAGTCTGCTTCTTCACTGCTTTGTCAATTGGTCTCCAATATCAAAAAACTGGGCACCACCGAACCATAGTTACTTAAATTTCCAGGTAGAGCGTGGAAGCAGGATTTCATGAGGTTCCGGTTCAATGTTCTTGAGACAGGAGAAATACTGAACATTAGGTCAGCAAATCCTGTTTTAGCTCATCCATGTAGATTTGTAAAAACGAGGTACCAGCAGAAATATTGGAATATATCCTGACGGAATGCGTTGGCTTAAGGTCAGAACGCAATAAATGTTTCTTACAATTTGTGCCTAATACTGAATGTGTTGATCTTACCACATTATGGCTGGACATGTTACATGGGAATCGACTTAAGCTCCAATTAGCAGTCCTCTGATTTTTAAAGATAAAGTGTGGACTGTGATTATGGTCAGCTGTATAACCATATTGGGTGATGAATGAACTGTCCACCGTCTAGATTAAGAAAATTGCCTGATTTATGAATTCTTTTTTTTTCATGAGCTCGATTTAGGCCGTTCATATCTAGTCACATATCTTGACACTACCTTAATACTTGTAATGGTTGATTGTGCTCTTGCTAGTAGACGGATCATGCAAACTTATATGTTCTAGGATGCAGTAGTTTGTTTTATCTTATGTTTGGGTAAATATTGATTTTTGCAGACAGTAAGGATTTTTTTGTTGTTGTGAGTTTTAATGTATTTTAATGTATATGTATTTTCTTTTGTATTAAATACTTTTGTAAAGGTTGCTGTGTAACCAAAACAAATAAAAAAGGAGGGGTTGGGAGAGTGTATGGGTCCACGTTTAACTCAAGATCTAGAGGTGTGGGAATCTTGATTAGAAAAAATGCCCCAATCAAAGTACTGAAAGAAGTAAAAGAGGGAGAGGATAGAATTGTTGCCATTCTGACCAATATTCAAGGCACAGAGGTAATTTTCTTTAATATATATGTGCCAACAGTAGATGATGGTTCTTTTTTCAGGAAAGTTGTTCAAATCATACAAAATCTGGGGTCAAGAAATATAATTTTGGATGGCAATTTCAATACGTTCTCCATCTGGACATGGATAGGATTAGTTCAAGTCGAAATAGAAATATTGACATGCACTCTAGGACATTAAAAGATCTATTGGAGGAGCATAATCTGAAAGATGGTTGGAGGATGGAAAATCCTGCGGCCAGGGAATATACCTTCTATTCCGGTGCACATGCGACATATTCAAGGTTGAACACGCTTTTAACGTCTGGTAGAGAGTCTGAAAACTATTTGAGCAACCAGAATTGGAAATATAGTATTGACTGACCACGCCCATGTTGCCATGGATTTGAAACTAGACTTTGCTTTAAACAAACAATATACTGCGAGACTAAATACCTTGTTGGACAACGAGGATGAGATGTTCAAACTTTCCACAGAAATTGATTACTTTGTGAAAGAAAACTGCACGGGGGAGGTCAGGCCTGATATTGGATGGGAAGCTTTCAAGTATACAGTATGTGGTATGCTCATTAGTTTGGCAAGTGATTTTAAGAAACAATTTGACAAAAAGACATCTTGAATTGGAATAAAAAATGTAAGCTATCTCTAGGAACTTGGTGGTTAATCCAGCAAATTCAGTTATGGTCCAAGAACTAAAGAAATTGAAGATGGAATTGAAAACCGTAATTTCAGATCGAGTGGATAAGAATTACTTTCAGCAGAAATGCACTTATTTTGAAAGAGGAGAAAAATGTGATCAATGGCTGACATTTAGGTTGAGAAAGAGTCAGAACGCACAATTACATCTATCTAAGGGATGGGTGGGCAAATCACTTTCAAGCCAAAGGAAATTAATGAAGTTTTCAAGACTTTCTACACAGACCTATACAAAAATGAATCTTGTATTACTGCAACTGATCGAGGATTCCTAGATGGACTACAACTTCCAACGATTACTGGGGAGGAATCAAAAAAATCTGGATGGAAACATAACGCTGGATGAAGTAAATAAAGCAATTGGGAAACTAAATACTGGTAGATCACCTGGAACAGACGGATTACCAGTAGAATTCTACAAATGGTTACCAAATTCAGCATTGGCTCTCTTATTGAATATGTTTACATCTCCCCATTCTAGGGTTTTACTCCCCCCCCCAACAACAAGACATGCTATGATCTTGGTGTTCTTAAAAAAAAAAAAAAAAAAAAAAAGGCAAGGATGAGACACTAGCTTCGAGTTATTGACCAATTAGCCTAAGGCATTGTGCACCTGGACACCCTCTGTTCTTCCGGGCCCAGGTACCTGCTCACCCTGCCAGCCTCTGCACTAGGGTTCTGTATCTGTACCCATACAGTCCCCCTCCCACGTTTCTTCTGCACTTACCAGATATACCTTTTTGACTAACTTTCACCTGGCACTTGCTGGCTGCACTTCCATGGTTTAAAGCCCTTATTTATTCTATTTAATATTTATTTGTTTTCTCCCCTCTGCTTCGCACTTTCCACTCCCCCCTTTCCTTGCACTTTTCCCCCATTTTCCTTTCCCATGCACTTGTGCTTTCTTAAATGTTACTGTGCCTAGTAAGATCGCTGTTTTTCTGTTTTCTTTTTTTTTCTCTCCCTTGTTCCCCTCCCTTTTTGCCTGGTCGCGCTCTGAAACACTTGTGTTTGAGCGCAATATAAATAAAATATCATTTCATTTCAATGAATGTAGATAACAAAATATTGGCTAAACTACTTGCATTAATACTGGAGAATCTACTGCCAAAATGAGTACATCAAGATCAATCAGGTTTTGTAAAGGGAAGAAGAACCTCCAGTAATATAAGGAAACCATTACGTACCATTTCTGTGGCAACTGAGTCATTAGAGGATTCTGCAGTCCTGTCTTTAGATGCCCAAAAAGGCCTTTGACAGAGTAAATTGGCAATTTATGTTTATGGTCCTAGAGTAAATGGGATTTGGCATTCAGTATGTATCGTGGGTTAAATTGCTGTACTCCAAACCATGTCTGTTCTTGCGAGAGAGGGGCGCCCGCTACCTTTGTAAAATTAGTACTCCAAACCAACGGCTGATGTGAACACCAATGGGCAAAGACCAGAGACGTTTGAATTAGAGAGGAACAAGACAAGGATGTCCGTTGTCCCCTTTATTATTAGTTATTGGAATAGAACCAGTAGCTGTAGCACTGAGAGCAGAAGAAGAGGGCCTTCAGGGTGTAAGCTGTTGGGGCTTGCAACAAAAAATATGGTTACATGCAGTCGATTTGTTATTAGTTCTTAAGAATCGAAGTCATTCATTGCCCTTACTTAAGGATATTTTGTCGGCCTTTAATCAATACTCTAGTTATAAAATAAATTGGGCTCAATCAGAGGTCTTGCCTTTGGTGCTGTTCTGCTACAAGAATTTTGTAACACAGTGGGGTTTTAAGTGGTGCGCAGAAAAATTGCTATACTTAGGAGTGTGGATTTTACCGAGCATCAGTGGCTTTATTAAAGAAAATATGAATATGATTTGCACTATATACAAAATTGATATAGAGAGATGCAACATGCTGAATTTATCCCTATGTAGAAAGGTAAATGCCTTGAAAATGGTCTCCACTCCGAGAATAAATTATGTGCTAAGCATGATTCCGTTAGACATTGAAAAGAAATATTGGCTGAATGTGGATAGACTCACTCAAAACCTTTTATGGGACCGAAAACCACCATGTCTAAAAATAAGTACATTACAATTGCCCTTAGAAAAGGGAGGCTTGGGGGAACCTAATTATAGAGCATATCATTTGGCCTTTATGTCACAAACCTTGATTGAGTTTATAAAACCAAAAACCAAATGAATTTGTGTGTGCCGAATCCAGTCACAATGGTCCACTATTACCTAGGGCTTTATTAACGATTGTACCGAGAAAGTGTGGTGTAAGTAATCCCTTGATTAAAAGTCTTCAGAGTTCCTGGGAAAGTCTGAATATCTATTTGGGATTTGATGCATTGAGAGGTCCTAATGCCTCTGTCTGGTTGAATCTGAGTATTAAGTTTGAGGGAAAGACTTTGTTTTGGTCTAAGTGGTTTCTAGCCGGTGTGCAATGGTTAAAGGACCTTTTTGAAGATGGATAAATGTCAGAGAATTGCAATCAAAATTTTATATTTCAAATTTCTGCATGGCTGATTATCGAAGAATCGGGAAAGCAATTGGTGCAGTAGACTTGAAAATGAGACTTGACGTGGAAATGCTGTGGCAAAAACCAAAGGTGGGAGAGTGTGGATTGGTAAGTCGTGTATATGGTTTGATTGTGGGAAAATATAAAAGCAATGATTTGCTGAGAGAGGAATGGAGTCGGAGGATAGGACGCAACATTAATGAAGATCATTGATCACATATGTTTACGAACATCAGGCTTTGTTCTTTGAGTTTGACTGAGAGGTCACACCAAATTAAGATCATGCACAGAATCTATTGGACACAGGAAAGGTTAGAAAATAGAGGTATGGTTGACAGTTCTGATTGTTGGGCTTGCGTCCATGACATTGGCACATTGGAACATATGTTATGAAACTGCGCCAGAGTGGGGAGATTTTAGTTTGAGTATGGCAGAATTTGCGAAAATGTTCTAAATGAAAGGATTGCCTTTGATTTTATAACCTTATTACTAGGAAGCGATTTATTGCTGGAGGATAGGTCTACATGTAAAAGAAAAATGGATCTTTAGAGATGCAATGGTGGAAAATAAATACTTAGAGGTTGGAAGACAGCAGATCCAGTTATCATTGACATATGGATTGATGAAATGCATAATTTGGCAGAGATGGAAGGAGTGATATTTCGGAAAGATAAAAAAAATTGCTTTATTTGAAAAAAATTGGGGTAAATTCCTTACACTGTACTGATTAGTGACCTGTGATGTGAATCCTGGGGTGGGTGGTTGGGGGGAAATTGTAAATAAGCATAGGAATGTATCTGTGAAGTTTGTGTTCAACATATAATTGTATTGTTTATGTTCTAATTGTAAATACTGTAAACTAAAATAAAATTTTCAAAAAATAAAAATCAATATGGCACATATTCCTTTTGGAATACGTTACCTACATAGTTGACAAGTAGCCGTCTGATGTGCCATACCAAATCCAGGGTTTTAACTTCTGCCTTCACTGTGCACTCTATCTGCTTGTTTGTTTGGCTGGCAACATGCAGGTGTAGTCAGCAGAGCTTACATCATACTTGTGTCCATGGAAAAACAATTATGATTCACAATCCAGTTAATGCTGGGCTGCTTATGTGTTGTTTTTCAGCGTGGCATGTGCTAGTGGCCATTTACTGGGCTGCACACGGGAGCACTAGGGGAGACTATTTGCGTTTTCTTGCCTTGAGCCTTATGAAAGGGCTCTGTGAGTGTTTGATCTTTAATTGCCTTTGCTCAAATTATGTTCGTCCTCTCGATACCTCCATTAATACTTCTCCCAAAACAGTATGCGTAGCAGACTGATGGGTATTCAAATCTTTCGCCCTTCTTTCACGGTTTGCAGTTTCGGGACTACTGTCCGGAGCCACCTGCTGGTATATGGGAGGTTTTCGGCTTGAATCCATCCATGTTGGATAAATAAAAGGATTGAGGCATCTTCCTCAAATTTGTACTGGGGGTAAGTAGCATTCAATACGGTAGTTAGGTAACCGATTAGATGAGCCGACTTGCCAACACTATGAAACAGCAAGTGGCTCCGCTAAGATATGGGGAGTGCAACAAGAAATTACCTAAACCAGCAGGCCTGCAAATTCATACTTTTGTATCTTTATAATCTTAGCTGAATTTAGGCTTCACGATTACAACTGCTGCGACAGCCTGTGATAGATCTATGGACACCAGTTGTCCCTCTGGGACAGAGATCGTTTTTTGAGCGCATGATAATAAATAATAAGAATACGTCATTGTTGCACAGTAAGTTTGGGATATGTGGTTTTTGGGCCATTGGGTGTTGACTTGGAACTGATTTCACATCACACAAAATTTTTCTGGATTCTTTTTTTGCTTTTCTCTTTTCTAATTTTCCGTTTGTTTCCTTCCGATGTAATACTTTTCCTTTTATCAGAGGTTTCTATCATTTGGGTGATGGCACACACAGCGGGTGAGGTATTTGGTTTTAGTTATACTTGTGTACCCTACATCTTCCGCTTTCTTATCTTTTCCTTTTTAATCCAGCTTTTATTTTTTCTTTTTTAATGTAGTAATATTTGTTATATCGCACCCACAGAGCTCCAACTTCCCTTGGGGTTTAGAAGAAGGCAGTGAACTCAATATTGTGCCGAAACGTCCTGTCTGTACAACCTTGGCATTAAATACATTCCTGTGGTTTGTCAATGTATTTGGGACGTAGAGCTCAGATGTGTATCTGGTTCTAACATTTTATATGTATTTTCCACGTGGTATTGGCATGAACGGACTCTGTTGAAAAGTAGTTGTATATGGTCAGCAGTACAGGATAAAGGCCGTACAATTAAAATAATTTGACTCATATCTACAGCCAATAACGTGTTTGTGTAAAATTCACACTTTAGCCTGACCTCAACAAAGAAGACTTGTTTCCTTTGTTTTCCAATTTTTGGGTAAACAAATGGGTACAAATGTGATTGACTACATTATAAGTATGTAATGTCTGGTTTAGATAATAGGTTTTAAGTGTGGATGTATTGTTTTGATATTCATTATAAAAACAATTTTCTTTGTTTTATCTGTATAATTTAAAACCCCCATCTCCTGTTTTCTTCCTCCCCTCCCTTTCTCCACCCCTCTCCCTCACCTTTTCTTTTTCTCCGGCTCTCCCAGAAATATTGTCAGGCCTAGTACGGTAGTCACCTGTCTGTTTCCATTTCCTTCCCACTCTCCCACTCACCCACTTATCTATGTCTTAGCACTTGCACTATCTGAAATGTCATCAGGCCGAGTACAATTGTTAATTTCACATCCTTACTGTTCATGGCCTGTAAGAATGTCATTGTGTTTTCCCTTGTTCCCTCCCTTGCCTTGAAGCGCTTTGAAATGCATTGTGTATAGGCGCTATGTAAATAAACTATCATAACTATCGTAAAAGGAAAAAAGGTGTACTCAGTGTGTTTTGTAGTAAATAAACCAGACGGCAAATGGCACCCCATCCTGGACTTAAGAAATGTAAAGAAAAATATCAAAAACAAAAATTCAAGATGGGACTGCGCATGCGCGAGCAGCGCATGCGCGAGCAACGCATGCGCGAGCAACGCATGCGGACCTAAACTCTCCGGCTCCCGGCAGCCGCTGCATTTATCCTTTAAAATATACCCTTTTTTCCTGCTATCAAGAATCCCATCTCCCTAAGACCGTTGGTAAACGCACCTGGGCAACGATCGACATACTGCTGAGTCAAATCGGACCCTTGGGACCCCAACGCCGACTCGAAAACCATCGGCCGGCTGGCAGGTGCGCCGCGGCCAGCGCAGCGTGAGTGGAGGCGGCTCCTCACCCCTCCCCCCCGGGGCACGCCAACGCTTCGCAACCGTGATACGCGCTGGAGGGGCGTCCCTAAGACCTTTGGTAAACGCACCTGGGCAACGATCGACGTACTGCTGAGTCAAATCAGACCCTTGGGACCCCAACGCCGACTCGAAAACCATTGGCCGGCTGGCGGGTGCGCCGCGGCCAGCGCAGCGTGAGTGGAGGCGGCTCCTCACCCCTCCCCCCCGGGGCAGGCCAACGCAACCGTGATACGCGCTGTAGGGGTGCCCACGAGACAACAAAACACTCCCTGGGGAGCTCCGCTGAGATCACCGGAGTGCCGCCGGAGGATTACGCGGGAAGCGCTCCGACGCCTCCTCGCCTGGACCTGCCACAAGCCTCTCATCGGCGGTCTCTCCCCTCTCCCCCCTCCATCAGCGAGACTGCACCACCCAGGGTTGAGCTGCGGCACACCGGGGAAGATCTAGTGCCGCGCTCCCCATCCGGAAGACATTACGACAGCGGGGACCTGAACACGGCCAGGTAGGGGTGTGAGTGAGCCCCAGGTGCCAACCCTGCTTCTTCCCCCCCTGTTCCCCACACGACCCCTTATAATCCTGGTCCGGCGACAGGGCCCGGGCAGCCTGTGACCAGAACTCTCGTGGACCGCAACAGGCAATAACCGCCCTGGGAACTTTATAGGGGCATAACCCCGCACTCCCTCCAAGACATCTCCCTTGGATCAGGGTCTTACCACACCGGATCGGCGGTGGGGGCACGGATGTGAGGGTCGATCTGCGAGACGGCTCCCCCAGGACACCGCAATTACAGGGTGAGCTCCCCCCCACCGGCCTGGCCCACCAGTCGGTACGAGAGACCCACACCCCGGAGACATACACTCCGATGCCCTTGAGGCCTGAATGCACCAGGGTCCCCTCATGTCACTCCTGGCCCAACTTCGTATTATACTCGTGCCGGTTGCCATACTGGGTGTGCCACCTACGACATGGGGAAAGAAAAATCCAAACGCCAAACTCTCCAAAGTAAGATGGACTTTTACACAACAGGGCCCCGCCAGGGAGCGCAGACTCCGGAAGAGGATATTGCCAGCGAGGAGACTCAGGATCCCCCAATTTCTCTCTCCGATCTCATGAAGGCGATTGGGGACTCGAGAACGTCGCTGGAACTCAAAATTGGCGGCCTGTCCTCAGAGGTCTCCCTTATCTGGCAGGATCTACGCAACCTCTCAGCTAGGGTGGGCGAGGCGGAACAAAGGGTGTCTGCCACAGAAGACACCGTCCATCGCCTGGAACAGCACCTCGCCGCAATTGCTCAGAAAGTCTCCCAACTGGAATACCGCGCTGAGGACAATGAGGGGAGAGCGCGGCGCAATAACCTGAGGATCCTCGGGATACCGGAGAAAGAGGAGGGCCCCAGTGCCAAACTGTTCCTGGAGGACTGGCTGACCCACGTCTTTGCCCCAAAAAAGCTATCCAAATTTTTCTCCATAGAAAGAGCACAAAGGGTGCCCACTGGCCGACCTACCCCTGGAGCCCCACCTAGAACAATGATCGCAAGGCTGCTCAATTACCGGGACCGCGATACGATCCTGCAAATGGCCAGGGCCTCCGGCCCAATCACCTACAATGGATATGAGGTTGGGTTCTATCCCGATTACACCAAGGAAGTTCAAAAGGCCCGCCAGTCATTCGACTCGGTTAAGAAGAAACTCCAGTCATTATCAGTCAAATACGCCCTGTTCTTCCCGGCACTACTCAAAGTCTACTACGAGGGCACCACCTACCTCTTCCACAACCCCAAGGAGGCATGGGACTGGCTTGAAACTCAAATCCTCTCGGGCCCTGGAGCGGGGCGCACACCACTGGGCCCGCCCATACAGAAGCCCTGGTCCGAGCGGCCCTCGCCCCCTCGATCCCCGACTAATGCAGGCGACGGCACGGCTGGGAACCCTACAGAGAAGGGATAAACTCTACGCAATGTGGGGACGATTCTGCAACACATTAATATGGGAACGCTCACTTAGCGGCTGCCACACCTAGTGCGTTGCAAGCGCTATCGCAGTCCGGGCGACCCTGAGGAAGTTCGATAAGTTATAAGTTTGATGTTTGGGCGACAGGTGCTCCCAGTTGGGGAGGGGGAAGTACAGGGAGGGGGGCGTTTTAGGTATATAAGGAATCCGAATTATGGATCGAGAAGGCATGACACCGACAAGCACTGGCGAGGGGGGCGCGCATGGCCTCCGGGCGAAACGGCTAATAACACTACTGTTCTCCAAGCCTCTGGCGGGTCGTCACGGAGCGATCCACTGGCGTTTCCTCTGCGGGAGCACCCCTGTGCTCCCTTGAACACTATGCAACTGCCATTGATCCGTCCAGATGACGAGCTACAGCACCCACGCAGATAGGATGACCTCCAACAAGATATCCTTACTGTCCTGGAATGTTAATGGACTGGGCTCCAGCATAAAGCGAAGGCTGGTGCTCCAATATCTTAATCGCTACTCGCCGGACATAGCTCTTTTAAACGAAACACACCTGATCGGTACGAACTCCAATTTTTTCACAAGGTCCAACTACCCACACATCTACCAGGCCTGATTCACGAAAAGCGCCAGGGGCACGATGATCCTCGTTCACAAACGCGACCCCCTACAGGTTAGGAAGGTCAGAGCTGACCCCCGGGGCCGATATGTGTTGCTGCTCGCCGATGTCTGGGGCGAAAAATGGGGCCTCGCAGCAATTTATGCCCCCCCCCACGCTCACGAAGGAACTACTGTCTGAACTGCGGCATGTCCTCCTGGAGGAAGAGGCCGATCTGTGGGTGATAGGAGGGGACTTTAACGAGGTCATGAACACTGATCTCGATAGATCTCATAGGAGACCCGGATGCCGCCCCGCCTCTACGCCACTCGCCATGTTCGCCGAAGCCCTGGGAATGACGGACACATGGCGTTCACTCCATGACGACGAGGCCGGTTTTTCATTCTTCTCTGGCGCGCACAAATCGTTCTCCAGGATTGATTATGCCTTCATCCCCAGTAGCATAAACCACAGACTCCTGGCTGCTGAGTTCCTCGCAAGGGGTGTTTCGGACCACTCTCCACTCCTCTTAACCCTGAAGAGCACCTGCCCAGGTCCGGATCGCAACTGGCGCCTGAACACATACCATCTGCGGCTCCCCGAGATAGCGGAGGAACTGGAAAAAAAGACAACAGAGTTTTTCGATCTCAATGAGGGCTCAGTGGACTGCCCGATCGCGATCTGGGAGGCATATAAGACAGTTCTTCGGGGAGAAGCTATCTCAGCGGTTTCTGCCCACCAAAGAAGACAAGCCCAGAAGATCAGAGAGGCAGAGGCATATGTCCTGGAGTGTGAAAGACAGACCCTGGAGTGCAACGACCGGGAGACGAAAGATGCCCTGACCACGGCACAATATGCCCTCAGTAACCTAGCTCTGGACACAGCACGAACTGCCCACCAGCTCGTCCGGAGTCAAATTTATGAACGCGGCGACAAAGCAAATAAGACACTGGCCTGGCTGGAGAGGCGGCAATAAAACAGGGGACATGTGCGTGCCTCAAGTCACCGGATGGCACACTACTCACGGACGACTCTGACATTGTCGAAGCATTTGCCACCTACTATGAGAAGCTCTATACCCCACCCGCCGAGAGCTCGCCGGCTGCACCCTCCGGAACTCCTGAACGCGGAACTCACAGAGACCGAGGTGCAAGAGGCGCTAACACAGCTCCAACCCGGGAAAACCCCGGGCCCCAACGGCTTCCCCACAGAAACATGGAAATACCTCGGAGGTAGGCTATCGACCCATATGCACCGCATGTTCCTACGTAGCAAAGAACTTGGGGCGCTCCCCCCGGACCTCAGGAAGGCATGCATCATAGTCATACATAAACCTGGGAAACCTCCGGAGGAATGTGCCTCCTATCGCCCCATCTCATTAATTAATGGAGAAGCCAAGGTCCTCGCCAGAGCACTCGCCAACAGGCTTCTGAAAGTAATAGAGACCCTTATTCATCCGGACCAGTGTGGATTTATGCCCAACAAATCCACTCGTATGAACCTACGCAGGGTCCAACTGGCGCTGTGCAGAGCTAAAGAGATACCGGTCCCACTAGCCCTCCTGGCGGTGGACTTTAAAAAGGCATTTGACTCGGTGGGGTGGGACGCTCTGTGGGCAATCATGGACCGGATGAACCTGGGACAAGCTTTCATATCATGGGTTAGGCTGCTCTATGCATTCCCGGAGGCCACGGTAAGAGTAAACGGCAGATCCTCTAAATCATTCCCACTGGGCAGGGGTACGAGACAGGGGCGCCCGCTGTCTCCGCTTCTCTTCCTCCTGGCTATCGAACCACTCGCTATTGAGCTCAGAGCTAACACCAACTGGACCGGGTTCGCCTGGCTGGGGGGGGGGGGGGGGTGAAGACCGCCTTTCGCTATATGCGGACGACCTCCTTGTCTATCTTAGTAACCCATGCATCTCATGCCCTATTGTTTCCCTCATCCTTAGGGTATATCAGAACTTTGCGGGTCTGAAAGTGAATGAAACCAAAACTATTTACTTCCCAATCCAGGGTGGTGATTCTGCGATTCCTGAGTCCTGCCCATACCACATCTCTATCAGGGAATTTACATATTTAGGCATACGACTCGACCCGACACTTGAAAGGTTCCCCCAACTGAACCTACAACCTGTGCTTGAGCGGTTCAACAGAGACACCTCCCACTGGCAATCACTCCCCCTGTCGGGTTTAAGATGATGACCCTCCCCAGACTCCTCCACGTCCTCCAAAACGCCCCATTCACCATCTCCAAGGAAATCTTCGCACTTATCGATAGGAATCTCCGCACATTATTATGGGGAGGGAAGCAATCCAGAATTGCCCTTGATACGCTCCAAAGATCGGTCTGGGAGGGGGGTATCGGCTTGCCCTGCATACGTACATATTACCTTGCAACACAGATCGGAGTGGTAAAAGATTGGATGCATGCAGACCCCACACTACCGCACATCCGTATCGAGCTGGAGACCATGACCCCGTTATCCCCACTCCAGACACTGTATGCCACCCACAACCGTCTCCCGAGGCTTCCCAAAACGACTCACCATGTCCGCCGAGCTTGGCGAGAGGCACACAAACTGGTCGGCTGGAAAGGAATTCCAACACTGTCCCAACCTATATGGCACAACGCACTCCTCCCAGAAGTAGTGAAAATGGGTGCTTTCGCTCACTGGCACGCAAAAGGAATACACACACTGGCACATGTGATACAGGGGGGGCGCCTCCTATACTTCGAGACGATGCAAGTGCAGTTTGATCTGACGCCCATGGACCGGTTTTGACATACGCAGTTGGCCCACGCCATCCACACCCAATTTCCAGACACGACAGACATACCCCCATGCTCTCCCATTGAGACCAATATCCTCCCCCAAAGCATCCCTTCAAAGGTCACCTCCACTCTCTATCAGGCCCTCAATTCTTTTTGGACTACGCAGCTAGACGGGCTCAAAGCAAAGTGGGAAAGGGATGTGGGCCAACTGGAGCCGGAGGACTGGGTCGATGTGTTGATGTCCCCCAGGGAAATTGGGATAGAAAATAAACTCAGACTAATACAATTGAGAATTCTTCACCGTTCTTATCACTCACGGGCTACAATGGCCAGATGGGGGGGACTAGATGATGGGACATGTATCAGATGCAAAACTGAGTCCACCACCTTCTACCATATGATATGGGAATGCCCAGTGTTACAGCTCTTCTGGGGGGGACTGTATTAATATGATTTCTGCCGCCATGGGAACACCAATCCCTAGGGACCCCAAAATGGTACTCCTGGGCATCTGGGGGGGAAGTAGACCTGACAAAACATGGGAAAATGTTCCTGTCAATAGCGTTAGGGGCTGGCAAGAGACTTATCGCGGCTAAATGGGGTTCCCCAGACCCACTGTGCATGAACCGATGGAGGAATGACCTGAACAGGTGTGCGGCTTCGGAACGCCGGATCTACAACGCATGGGGTTGCCCCCGCAAATTCAGGAAAATATGGGGCAAATGGCTTGATGCGCATTAAACCCCGCCGGTCGATACAGCTCAACATCTTGATTAACTTTATCTGCCTGCCTTGACCTGCAACTGTCCTTGGCCCTTGGCCCTGCGGTGCCCCTCTTGCCTTTGATATTGTCTTTGATGCTGCTATGCTATGCCTTTCTCATTTGTTGTATGCCGATGATTCATGTTTCTTGTTATGTTGTTATGCTTTAAAACTCAATAAACAGAGTTATAAAAAAAAAAAAATCAAGATGGTTACACTACAAGACGTGACAAAGGCGTTGCAGCCACACAAATACTTGGTGACCATAGATTTAAAGGACGCCTACTTCCATGTCCTGATCCACCGCAGCCACAGAAAATACCTCAGGTTCTACCAATTCCGGGTCCTGCCCTTCGGCCTGAAATCTTCCCCACAGACCTTCACCAAATGCTTGGCTACAGTAGCGGATCAGCTGCAAAGACAAGGCCACCACGTCTAGCCCTATTTAGGCGATTGGTTGGTCAGGGCCTCAACATTCTGGAAGGCCTACCGTGCTTGCTACTAGTGAATCCCCCTACCCAAACAACTTCACCGGAGGGGGACGAGACAAGTGCAGGAATGTCCGGGCGACAACAGTACCTACATCATCCTGAATAACTGACAGCTGACCACGCGGATGACCAGGAGATCCACGAATCTGGAGCCAAGGGACTAGCATAACCCAGACACGTGGTCTCGCTCTGTTCGACCCGCAGCATAGCGGGACACTGCCCAGGCCCTGACCGCGACGGGGGATGGGCAAGGACAAATAGCGGGGCCCAGGAGAGCCCCGGCATACCGTATGTAACCCCATATGTAACTCCAACCTGCCAAGACATTGCAGCAGCACTGCTGGCCACCGAGGGCAACAGGGCGAAACGGTGCAGCCCCACCTTCTGTGCCTAGTGAAGCAGACCACGGGGTACACTGCTGAGGTACATGACCCCCGCACATCCGCCAACAGAGCAGGAATACTGTCAGAGGCTCAACGAGAAGGAAGAACATCAAACGCCAGGAGCCTGGGACAAAACCACACGGCCCTCCATCCAGCAAGATCAGTCAGTACCATACCAGAGCGCTCCTGCCCAACGGCGAGACCTGGTAGCAAACGTGGCTAAAGACAGATTAAAAAAACCTGCCATACAAAAGAGAATAGATCAATACACTGTATCTCCGACACAATCACAGGAGTCTCAACCAATGGAACACATGGAAACGGAGCCGGAACATATGCTCTCCCTGAAGGACGTCATGACCGCAATAGCGGATTCCCGCTCCTCGATGGAGTAGAAGATGGACGGGATAAGTTTAGACGTCTCCCTCCTCAGGCATGACCTACAAAAATTATCAGCACGCACTGGAGAAGCCGAACAACGCATTTCAAAGGCAGAGGACAGCCTAACAAATGTGTAACAACAGCTCCAAGGAGTCACAGCCAAGCTCAAATCCCTGGAAGGTAGAATTGAGGAAGGAGAAGGGAGATCCAGGCGCAACAATGTGCAAGGCCCTTGCATGGAACTCTTTCTTGAACAATGGCTTACAGACCTGTTCGAACCAGACTCCTTTTCTAAGTTTTTTTCCATTGAAAGAGCGCACTGCATGCCCACGGGAAGGCCAGTACCAGGTGCTCCGCCACGAAGCGTAATAGCGAGATTCTTAAACTACAGAGATCGAGATGCATTGCTGCAGTGGGCCCGTGCCAAGGGCACAATCGCCTTCAACGGGTCAAAAATTGCCTTTTCCCTCCCGACTACACACGCGAAGTACAAAAATCTAGACAATCTTTCGATCAGCTCAAAAGACAACTTCAAACACTACGAGTAAAATATGGCCTGCTTTTCCCTGCACAGCTCAAGATCTACCATGGAGGAACAACCGTCCATTTCAATGATCCCAAAGAAGCGTGGCGCTGGGCCGAGCAGCATATAGACGGGGACTGGGCGATATCGCGGAGCAACAGGGGCAGAAACCCCAGGCCACCGGCCGGCCAGCAACCGGTCCCACTGCGACCACCAGCACAGGACCCACCAGAAGACATAGGTGGCCGATCCCCACCCTGATCCCTAACAAAGTCCACGATTGAGCTGTGAGTAGAAAGCAACACTCTATTCGGTCCCGCAGAAGAACCCTGACACTTCATACAGAGTGTGACATGCTTACACGATGCGGTTACGTAGTGGCCGCCCTACTTTTCATTCCAGCCCCCTCCTTTCCCCCATTTTTTTCTCTCTGCTTGCCTAGTTCTGGCCGTGCTTCCTTCTTTCTTTACAGCACAGAGAGTAGCAACCCCACCGGCCACGCGAGGGGGTGGCTATCTGAGCTATTGCTCAGTTCAGTATATGAAGACTGTCCGGTTGACAGCTGAAAGTTTTGTTGTTCGGGCGACCGATACTTCTGGTTGGGAGGAGTATAGGGTGGGGGGTTATGGGTTTGTTTAGATAAGAAGCCTCAAGTTGGGTGGAGTATGGGGTGGAGGGGTCATAGTTGTAGCTTCAAAAATCACACCATCTCTAGCACGTACGAAGTGATGCTTTCTCTGCCAGTAATTCACGTCATACAAAAGAGTAAGCATGTCCAGCTAAATGACCACCCCACACATGGACGTGACAAATCCCTAACAACGACGTAAAAACATGCCACATTCCCAGATGTCCAACACACATGAACACCATATATGCACATCTCAGATGGCAGGAACCTCTATCGGGAATAAAAACAGAACCATACAAGTGATGACATGGAACGTAAATGGGCTTGGCAACAGCATTAAAAGATACTTAGTCCTACAATTGTTGAACCGTCACTCTCCAGATGTGGCGTTCCTTACTGAAACACACCTAGCTGGCACAAACTGCACACTATTTAAACGCACTAACTACCGGCTGGCGCTACACGCCGGATTCACCATGGGGTCACGAGGGGTACTAATTCTAGTGCACAAAAGACTCCCCTTCATACCCTCCACTGTCACACAAGATACGGGAGGTAGTGTCATGATCTCTGCTTCCAAGAGATCAGGACTTGCCTGACTCCCTTGGAAGCAGACCCATAACCCCGGTTCCGAGTGCCAGCCAGTCCCAATTGGGACCTTTTGGACCCTGTCCTGGTGCCAGTGGCACCAGGCTCATAAAGATGCCCAGTCCCAGCGCTGGAAGCGCCGGGCTCATAATGCTTGGGTGGACTTACCTGCAGCAGACCATGCTGCTTACCTACCTGCCAGTTGAACCCCGGATCCTCTTCTGTTTGGGACTACTTTTCCTGTTGGGTGGGGCAGGAGCCACTCCCTAGGTTCAGAACACTGGAACTCTTCTGGAAAGCAGGAACTCTTTTCTTACCTAGGCGTGGCTGTGGAAGGAGACATCTAAGCACTACAGGAGGCTATTTAAACCACACCCGATGGATGAATCTTGCTTTGTGTTATTCTGCATTCTCTGCAGCAGAACGCTCATCGTGTCTTCTGCTTCTGATCCTGGGCCTAAAGAAACAAAGGCTTACCATCCTGGAATCCAGTCTTCAGCAGCACCTGTAAAGACAAAGAAAGAACAGGTTAGCACTACGGTCTTCAGTGGCAGCGCATCTCTTACCTGGTCCATCGGCTGTCACCAACGCCTCGCGCTGCATTCCGGCATCTGAAAGACAAAGGCTTACCTACTCTTCGCATGTTCCGGAGGTCTTCGCACTGCATTCCGGCATCTGAAAGACAAAAGCTTACCAGCTCTTCGCACGCTCCAGAGGCCTTCGGCGCTGCACCCCGCATCTGAAAGACAAAAGAAGGTGCGTTTAAAGACATTGGGCAACTTTATTACTCACGTGCCATTACTCCTTCCCACGCCGAATCCAGTGGGTATTCCAGCACCCTTCAGCTTCTCTAAAGCTCCGAACTTGTACCTGCAAGATAAAAGGGACAGTTAGTGCGCATCGTGAAGCAGGCTACAAGCGCTTACCTACGTGCTTCCAGGCGCTTCTATTCCTCACGCGGGTTCGATCCTCAACTCTCATCAGCCCGCCATCCGCCATCGCCGGATCTCTGCAAAACAAGAGATATCATTACAAAAGACTTTTAAGACATTTGAAGCGCCCAGAACTTACCGTTCGTGCAGTTAACGACGGACAGCAGTCCTCTGTGGTCAAGAGGCCTGCACCCTTATCCAGTGAAGGAACTGGTTACGGCACCCTGCCCCGAGGCAGATGGAGAGCTCGGCGTTCACTTACCTAAGACATCTTACTCATCGAGTCAGACATACAGTGCACAGAGGTCCAGCCCAAAGAGCCAACCGTGTGTTACACATCACCTTTGAAGATACGGCATTCACCCAGTCAAGACCGGCGCCTCTGCGGGAATCAGGTGAGCGTTACAGGTAGATTTATACACACAACAGGGACTCTCTGGGAACGCACCATAACCATGCTTGCCGTATACGCACCACCTAATTTACTAACCCCCTGACCAATGACATTACGCCTCTACTTGCCAGCGATTCTACAGATTTCACATTAATTGGAGGAGACTTCAATGAAGTGATGAACGTTGATCTTGACCGAACACATGTACGATCTAGAAACCCAGATGTACGCCCCAAACTTGCCACATTAACCAATGCACTAGGGTTGCAAGATGTGTGGAGGACACTACACCCCGATGTGAAGGAATACTCATATCACTCTGCTGCACATGCCTCACTATCTAGACTAGATTACTTCTTCTTACCATTAGGTAATATACATGAAGCATGTGAAGCACAACTACTCCCTAGAGGCATATCGGACCACTCCACATTCATAACCATCAAAACCAATCGGTCGGTCCCCCTGCCCAATTGGCGTCTGGAAAGCTATTATCTATGATTTCCAGACTTGGTAGAACATATTCAAAAGATCACAGAATCATACTTTGAGACAAATACCGGTTCTGTAGATAGCCCGAGAACGTTATGGGAGGCACTAAAAACAGTGCTCAGAGGTGAAATTATATCCTGGACTACTGCACACAAAAAGAAACACATAAAAGCGATACGTGAAGCCGAAGCAAAAGTACAAAACGCTTAGGCTGCCCACCTGACTCTTGACCAACCAGAAACACATCATACTCTTCAATTAGCACAAAAACAACTGCAGCACAAGATAATGCAAAATAAGCACATACAGCGATGCGGGCAAAGGTATACGAAACAGGGGACAAGGCGGGGAAAATACTGGCATGACTAGAACACTGAGATCTGGGCCTCACTCAAGTCAGGAAACTGGCAACAGGGGAATCGGAACCACTAGTGGCAGACGAAGACATAGCAGAAGGCTTCGCAAAGTATTATTCTGAGTTGTACAAAGCACCATCCTCACCGCCTGTAACTGACATCCTGGAGGAAATTGCCCTCCCCACTCTAAACGAACAACAGTCTAACCTATTAGAACAAGAAATCACAGAGGAAGAAATAACCCTGGCCATGTCCAAACTCCAATCTGGGAAAACCCCAGGCCCAAACGGCTTCCCATCGACGTATGGAAGAAGATAGGAGCAAATGTAATTTCCCCACACTTATTAAGCTTATTACAGTACTCACACTCACAGGGTTGTCTCCCCCCAGACCTCAGAGGAGCCACGATAATAGTCCTGCCGAAAGCAGATAAACCTCCTGACAAATGCAACTCCTACAGACCCATCTCTCTTATAAATAGTGGGGCCAAACTATTAGCGAAGGTGCTGGCCAATCGGCTTCAACAAGTTATACACTCACTGGTGCATCCGGACCAATGTGGATTCATGCCACAAAGATCCACTAGACAGAATATAACTAGATTACATACAGCACTAGAAAAACTACCCGAGTTCCAGGGTCCCCTGGCCCTACTCGCCATAGACTTTGAAAAAGCTTTCGACTCGGTCTATTGGGAAGCAATCTGGGTGATTATGCAACGCATGGGCATAGGGCCGTACTTTATGAGCTGGGTTAAACTACTATATATTTACCCTGAAGCAGTAACAAAGGTAAATGGGCCTGTTTCGAACCCGTTCCAATTAGGCAAAGGTACAAGACAGGGCTGCCCCCTATCAGCTTTAATCTTTGCATTGGCAATTGAACCTCTGGCAATCCTGTTAAGAACCACACAAACATGGAGTGGCTTCAAGTGGTCGGACAGCTGGGAAGACCAAGTGTCCTTATATGCGGACGACCTGTTAATATACTTAAAAGACCGCGAGTATCCTGCCCCATTGTGACGCGATTACTAAATAGATATAGCATGTTTAGTGGTCTCTGTGTCAACTGGTCTAAGTCCATATTGTTCCCATTGAAGCAAATAGAAATAGAAAACACAGTGCCGTACAAATGCCCCTACTGCGTTGAAAAGGAGCATTTCAGGTACCTAGGCATACAAGTCACACATAATCTGACGGACTATGTGCCCATAAACTTACACCCAATAATGGTAAGGTTCAAAGAAGACGTCCGACACTGGATGTCCCTGCCACTGACACTACTGGGACGCGCAGCACTTTTCAAGATGATGGCTCTCCCCCACTTTCTTTATATATTACAAAACGCCCTGTTACCCATAGTGCCTAGTGTATTCCATAAAATAGACCAAACACTTAGAAAACTCGGTATCAGATATTAATATCCCCAACAAAAATATCGCCGTAAATATGGCCGTTTGGTTCGCCATAGGCGATCTTTTTATTGGGGATATTATGTGGAAGCGGGGGTGTCCCCCGCACATTAAAAAATGATGCAGGGATTGCGGGGGGTGTCCCCCGCAGGGTCTATTGTGAATTTCGCCACAAAAATATGGCGATATTTTTGCGGCGGAATTATCACATGGAACCGAAAACTCCTATGGAACAGGGGTCACCCACGCCTAGCACTTACCACCGTTCAAAGATCTGTATGGGAGGGTGGGATCTGACTCCCTCGGTTACAGACCTACTACTGGGCCAGTCAAATGGCAATAGTGAACAACAAACTTCATGGAGGTACTACACTGCCACACAATAGAACACAAGACCTGAATCCACAAGTCAGGCCCATCATGACATACCTTTTTTTTTTTTTTTTTTTAAATTTATTTTTATTTACAATAAAACCAAACAAAATAACGCACATTACAACTGTTTAGGACGTACATAATCAGCATCAAACCATCACATTATACAGTATAATTCTCCGTCCTCCCCCCTCCCACCCCACAAACTAGAGCCGGCTCACTCATGTCATCTATGGGAGCATTATCAGCTATCGCAGTGCTTGTGCACTCATCAGAGTCCTCTGATTTGCTATTGTCTTGGTGAGGGTTTGCCATAGAGGTCACCAATTGCCGCCAGGCCAACAAGGGCCCTACTTCCTCCTCTCCCCCCCCCTAGTAACCGCTTCAAACCAAACCACGGATTCCGCCTCCGCCCATCTGAGGAGGTCCGTCCACCATAGCTCCACCTTGGGTCTGTGGGCTGCCTTCCAACCCATTGCGATCCTGCGCTTGGCCAGGATGTAGGCTAAGTCCTTCATTTTGCTTATGTGCTTTAAATCCTGTGGCATGGGAAAAATCCCGAGCATGCATGGCCAAGCTGATCCCACGTCCAGCTCCACTCTCCCACCAGCCAATTTAGTTTTAATCTCGTCCCAAAATCTGTGCACCTCCGGGCAAGTCCAGAACATGTGTAGCAGCCCCGCTTCCACCTCCCCACACCTGGGGCATTTCTGCGTAGCCGAGCCTCCAAACCTTGCAATTTTCCCAGGAGTCAAATAAGCCCTGTGAGTGACATACAATTGGAGTCTCGCATTCCGGGATACCTTTTTATGGTATCTTTGGGCTCTCTCCCATTGCCCATCTGTCATGGGTCCTCCTGCTTCCTCCTCCCAGTCCTGCCTCAATTGAAGCAGCTCCTTCCCTACCTTTGCTCTTAGAAGCTCGTATATTCTAGATATCTCATGCCCGCCCTCCGAAACATCATACATCATTTCCAGGGAGGCATCAGGGTCATCCGCTAGCACTGTCTCTGGCCATCTCTCCCTTACCCGTTTCATGAGCCTAGTGTAGGTTATATACTGGCCTCTATGCACCCCTGTCTCTTCTTGCAACCTCTGAAATTCCAATGCCTCCCCTTCCTGCCATATGTCCCCAAGGGTGGCCAGGCCCACCGGTTCCCAATATCTACGGACCGCTTCGAACAGTTGTGAGTCGTTCCCGCATAGTGCCACTAGCGGGGCCTGCTGAAAGACGGCTCTGTGTCCCCCATCATTCTCCACATTCCGCGCCACATTCTGCAGGACTCTTCCAACCAGTTTGTTCTTTTGTAACCACACCACCTCATTCAAAAAGTATGGGGCCGAATCTTCCCGCAGAAGCCTGGCTTCCGCCGAGTCTTCAGTCGACAGCCACCTGGCCACATACAGCAGCTGCCCCGCCAGATAATAAAGCTCAAAATTTGGCAGGCCTATGCCCCCCATGTCACATGGGTTCTGGAGTTTCCACAGGGCCACTCTGTTCCTGGAGTTACCCCATATGAAGCCCCTGCACACGCTATGAAGTCTCACAAATAGGCTCCTGGGAATCAAAAACGGGACATTCACAAAGAAGTGCAGGAGTCTGGGCAGGACCACCATCTTAAGCAAGGCCGCTCTCCCCATCATGGTCAGGGGCAATCTGGACCAAAACACCATGCTGTTCTTGACCCCCTCTATTGCTTTCTCTGTATTATGTTGGTACTCCGCCTCGATCCTGTGGTAAATATTTACTCCCAAATACTTAAATGTCTCAGTCTGCCATGATATCGGCAGGCTAGGCAGCCTCTGTAACGGGACATTCTTGTATCTACCCAAGGGGAACAGACTAGACTTCCTAGGGTTCACCGATATGCCCGAGAGGGTGGCATATCGGTCCATCACCTCTAGCACATACTGCAAGTTCTCCTCCGGATAGCGCAGATAAAGGAGCATGTCATCTGCGTACAGCGATACCAGGTGTCTACCACTTACTGTACTAATCCCCACCTCCCCGTATTGTTGCCTCAGACATATTGCCAGCGGCTCTAATGCCAGAATGTATAGCATGGGCGACCAGGGGCATCCCTGTCTGGTTCCCCTGCTGAGTTGCCAAGTATCTGAGATTATGGATCCTGTTTTAACTCTCGCCACCGGGGTGCTGTATAACAACTGAACCCACCTGATATACCCAGGTCCCATTCCGTATCCCCTCAGGGCTGCATTCAACCATGGCCATTGCACCGAGTCTAAGGCTTTGACCGCATCTAGCGACACGATGGCCAGCTCACTCGTATCTTCCTCAGTGTGGTCAATGATGTGCTGTAGCCTCCTATGGTTATCTGTGATGTTCCTGCCGGGGACATATCCCGTCTGGTCTGGGTGTATCAGCTTACCGATCACCCTCTTGGCCAGCACTGCCGTAAGTATTTTGCTGTCCTGATTCAGCATAGACAAGGGTCTGTAAGACCCACACTCCGCCGCCGGCTTGCCTTGTTTTAGTAGTGGGCAAATGTTGGATCGCTACCTCCAGCTCTTCCGAGGTGATAGGGGTGTCCAATTCCACGCGTTCTAGGTCGTCCAGGGTGGGCAGCTCTATGTCCTCTAACGTGTACAGTATGTCTTGGCTCCTATCCTCCCCTGCGTCCTCATATAAGTGTCTGTAAATCTTGAGGAACTCCTCGTTCACCCCCTCCTGGGTATTACAGATGCAACCTTCCTCATCCCTTATCTCACTGATCACTGTGCGGGGGGTCTCACTCTTCTACAGCCAGGCCAGCAATCTGCCCGGCTTATCGCCCCCTGCGTGTAGCCTCGCCGTGTATTTCTTGTAATTTAGTCTACATAGCCTATCCCAGAGTCCACTGCAGGTTAACTGTAGGTCTTTTATCTTATCGCTATTCTTCCGGGCGGTATCCTCATGTCGCGTGAGGCCCTCCAGCTCCCTTTCCGTTTCCTGAAGTTCCCTTTCAATGCCCCCCTGGAGCCCTTTAGATTTAGAAATGGCTACTCCACGCACCACCACCTTGAACGCCTCCCATACTGTTCCAACCGAGCGCACACTGCCCATGTTTATATCAAAATATTCCTTGATGGCTTCCCTCAGATCCTCCCGGAACCCCTCATCTTGTAATGCCTCAGTCCTAAGTCTCCATGTCGGGATCCGTGCTCTGGGGGGTTGGTGTCGCCACTCTACCACCAACGGCGAGTGGTCAGATAGTACCCGGGCCTTGTATTCCGCTCCCACCATTTCTCCCGCTATCTCAGCCGCTACGAACACATAATCTAGCCTCGTGTGCAGGTCATGTGGTGCTGCATAGTGCGAGTATTGCCTATCCATTGGATGCAACCTTCTGCACACGTCTTCTAGGCCTTGATCTTTTAACAATGTCCCCAGTGCTTTGGCCGCCGGCGCCGGCTTCCCCGCTTTGTCGACTGACCTATCCATTTTGGGATTCAGGGTGCAATTAAAGTCCCCTCCCCACACCACCGCACCCCCAACCAGGGGGCTAATTTTGCTGTAAAGGGATCTAAAATAAGCCGCTGTATCATGGTTGGGGGCGTACAGATTTATGATATGCACTTCCCTGTTCTCCAGGAGTCCTGTCACTGCCACCATTCTGCCCTCTGGGTCTACCGTTGAGCTAAACACCTGGAGCGGCACGTGCGGCGCCACCCAAGTGATAACCCCTCTAGCGTACACAGAATACGTAGCCCCCACAACATGTCCCCTCCATTTTCGCCTGACAACCTCCAACTTCTCCCTTGTGAGATGAGTCTCCTGCAGCAGGGCCACATCAATGTGCATGCTTTTTAGATGCAGTATCACTTTGTTACGTTTCAGATAGCTATTAAGGCCCCGTACGTTCCAGGTCACAATTCTCAGGTTACCCGATGCCATCTACTCGGTTTGTTCCCAACCCACCTCTCCCTTCAATGCTTCCCTTGATGGTTTGTTTTCCGGCTCTCCCCTTTCCCCCCCCCTCAACAGTTTCCCCCCTCCCTGTTCCCCAACTCCCATCCACTGCACACAACCCAGCCCCTCCCCCCACCCTGCCCTACCCCAACAAATGCCCAGCTCCAACCCTGGATCTCAGGCCCACCCGTGTCTGGTCCTGTCCCGTCGCCGAGGACTAGGACCCCGCGGGGCGTCACCGATCTAACAGTGACCTAACTAAGTATATTACTATTGGGTACAAGGGATGCTTCCCAGGAGCTCCCAGTCATCTATTTTAGGATTGGTGCGTCCAGCGGGTCCAGCCAGTTGATACTACAACACACCCCCACAAGCTTAATACAACTCTATAATCAAGTCCCAATGTCTTGGCCATGTTACCCCAGGTGCCACAGCCATCGGCTACTTATCTCCTGCAGCTCCCATCTGGAAATCTGGTTCCTGAGGTCGGCCCTGCATGTCCAGCCAGTCCATTGCCTCGGTCGGCGTCTCGAAAAAAAAGGATCTGTTCTTATCAAACACTTTCAACTTGGCAGGGTAGAGCAACATGTAGCGATGGCCTGCGTACTTCAGCCTACTTTTCACCGATCCGAAGTTCATCCTACTGCGCTGTACAAGCAGCGTATAGTCCGGGTAGGCCGTGATTTTTGCGGAACCCTTTTCAATCGTTCCTCCCCTCCGGAAAAATTCGAGGATCTTCTCCCGATAGTTCAGGATCTTTGCGATCAGCGGCCGCGGGGGGGTTCCAGGGGGCGGTCTTCTTGTCAAGGCCCTGTGCGCCCTTTCAACCGTGAACCCCTGGGTCAGCACCCTGCCTGTTATCTCCTGTAATAGCATGGATTCCACGTATTCTGTGGGGTTTGATCCTTCCATACCTTCCGGCAGGCCCACTATACGGATGTTATTGCGTCTGGCGCGCCCTTCTGCTTGCTCAGCTCTGTCCTCCAGATTGCCCACCCGTTGCACGAGGGCATGGAGCTCCTTTCCATGTGCGGCGCACGCCTCCGTGTTCGGGGCCATCTCCTTCTCCAAGGCCCCAGTGCGCTCCGCAATCGTTCGCACGTCCTGTCTCAGCAGGTTCACCTCCTCCTGGACTGATCCGATCTTGAGCTCCAGGCCCTAATGCAGCTCTTTTATTGCCTGGCCCAACTTAGTCTCTCAGGCCACCTTTAAGTCTGCGATCGCTGCCAGCACCTCCTGGATCGTGCCCGGTGTTTCCACCGCTGCCGTGGGGGTCTCCTTGCTCTTGCCCCCCTTCGCTTCTGGGGGCGACCTGCCGTAGGTCTCCACCTTGGACTGTCGGATCCTGGGTCTAACCACTTTAGAGGACATCCTGCTATGTTAGCTGGGCGAGGGCCTGCCGTGCCTCCCTCCGCACAAAGGTCCGCGTGGTCACGGACCATTCTCAGCAGGCCAAGCATGTACTTGTATGTACTTGTCTCTTAATTTGCGCTCAAAGTGGACCGTCTCCTCCCATGTGCTCGTACCCTCTTGGTGTCGTGGCCCGGTCTCTGTCGTGTTCCTTCCGTGGACAACAGTGCTCGAGTGCGCTCACCTATTCGCCGCACTCCCTTTGTTCCCCCTCTTCCGCGATCACAAGGCCATCCGGCCCACAATGCCCACGCCCAGAGGGGCCGCTCTAAGTGCAGGGGATCAGCAATTGTCTCACATCGGCCTCAACCACTGGCCTGCGCCGATGTTTCGTCCGACTCTATGGGATTTCTCCCATCTTCCCGTGTATACAGAGTTGATCCGCTGCGCTGTGGAAAACTGCAGCCACCACCGCCCGCTCGTTCGCGTCGGCCCCAGGATCCGCGGCCACCTAATTGGTGCGCTGCCACAATGAATCCTCCTGGCTTCTGCCGGCGTTTGATCCGATTACGCCGCAGGCCCAGCGTCGGTTACCAATGTGCTCGATGAGTCTCGACAATGTACAGTCCGTAGGTTGTACCAGCTCCGGGTACGTGTGCCCACAGATGTGCGCCGCCTCAGTGAAGCAACAGCGCATTCCGGTCAAGTGCCGCGGTCTGCTTCTAATCGCTGGTCTTCGAGTTCGATGCAGGGGCTTTACAGGACTTACATCTCGTGACCCCTGTTGTCCTCTTTGTCTCTGCTGCCATCTTGTTCCACTCGCCGATCCGGGGCCTGGGGCCTGCAGACGAGTACAACTCAGTGTCCTCATCCTCCACTCGCATCAAAGTTTCAGCGAGTGTAGCCATCATCTTCACACACATGGGCATTATTTTCCAGTGCCGGCCGGTTCCCGTGCACGCACTTCTCCAGGATCATTGTAGGATCATCGGAGCTCCACGAGAGCACGTCCCTTTACATGGCCGTCCAAGCCACGCCCCCCCATCATGACATACCTTTATCGCAAGATGGATCGATCATCTGCCCCGTCCATGCTGTCACACATAACTCAAATATGGACGGATACACACAAATACTTAGGCTGGGATAAACTAACCCCAGTACAACCACTGTGGAACAATAAGCACCTTCCAGAAGTGAACAAACTACCTAAATGGCCCTCCTTGCCACAACTAGGCATAACGAAAATTGGAGATGTTGTGAGAGAAAACAAGATACCATTTGCAGATCTAGTCACCACCTTTGTACTTACCCCGAACGAGCAAAATCACTACACGCAACTTACACGTGCTGCAGGCCCACCTCCCTGACATGACTCATATGCCTGACTATACCCCGCTGGAACGCAACCTATTCCCAGAAATGATCAGGCACAAGGTCACATCACCCATGTACAGTGCCATAACCTCTTTTGCCACCAATGAACTAATGGGGCTGAAAACCAAATGGGGGAGGGACGTGAGTGACGTACCTCCGGAAGAATGGGTAACTGCATTGATGTTTCCCAGAGAATCGACTATCTCTTCCAGGCTCAAGCTGATTCAGCTGAAGATATTGCATAGAATTTATTATCCAAGGGTAGCACTATTCAGATGGGGGAAAACCACCAATCCAGCCCGTCTGAGATGCAAAAGTGAGGAGGGCTCCTTCTATCACATCCTGTGGGAATGTACTTTTATTCAGCAATACTGGCAGCAGTGCTGCGATGAACTGACAAGGGTAATGGGCAAAGTGATTTACAGAAGCCTGAAACAGTTGTTGTTGGGGATAGAGGTGGATATTGAACTGTCACGATACGAAAAATTGTTTTTATCTACCACCACTGCATTGATCAAGAGAAACATAGCGCAACTTTGGGTTTCGTAAACGACACCGAGCTATGCCCAATGGACTACAGATGTGGACATTTGTATTGCAATCGAAAAAAGAGTTTATACAGCTAGAGGGTGTCCCAAGAAAGCCCGGAGAATATGGCAAAAGTGGGAAGATGCACACTGAGGGGAGGCTTGTTCCGATAGACAGAACTATCACCTGTGGACATGTGAAGGGAACTAGAAACATGCAAGACTGGTGTAGTAAATATAACTAGACGTGTTAAGAGACTCCATCGTGCTGTTGCCATGGTGTGATTCCAATGTTTGGCGGGTAAGGAAAGTGGTTGTTACCTCGCTGTGCGAGGCTGTATGTTTTATGTTATTGAAAAACAATAAAATGTTTAATTAAAAAAAAAAAACATTCTGGAAGGCGGCAACCTCATTGGCTCAAACAGAGACACTCCTCCAGCAGCTAGGATTCGTGAGAAACTACAAAAAATCCTGCACCACGCCATCCAAGTTCTTAGTTTAGTTTATTTATAAAGCGCATCCGGGCACGAGGGCAACTTGGCGCATAAAGCAGATAAAATGGTTGCATACGATACATGATATTAATTCTTCGCGGGGCATATATACAAGTTATAGCAGTTTACAAAATAGGTATATACAAGTAAAAGTTTTACTTGAACAAGAATGTACTATACTATACAGAGTTACTAGTACACCAATACATTCAGGCAACACTGTTAGTGGAGCAAGGCATTCAACCCAGGAATTGTCATTGTTGAAGAGCCATTTCTTGACTTTTTGCTTGAAAGCGTTGAAGGAAGGAACAGCTCTTAGTGTGTTAGGGAGGGTGTTCCATAATTTGGCTGCCAGGACTGGAAAACTGCCCCGCCCTACTTTTTGTTGCTTAAATCTAGGTATGTGCAAAAAATGTATTTGGGTAGATCGTATAGGTTGTGTAGAAGTGTGAGCTAGGAAGTGGTTTGATAAGTAATCAGGTGCACAGTTAGCTTGGCAGTTATGGGTCAAGGTGAGTGTTTTCAGGGCTATTCTTAGATTGATAGGAAGCCAGCAGAGGTCGCGTCTGGTGTCTGAAATGTGAGATTTCCTAGGTATGTTGAGGGCAACCCTGATGGCGTTATTTTGGGTTATCTGTAATGTATTAATGATCCTAAGGCTGGTACCAAGATATAGAGCATTGCAATAGTCTATCTTAGACATTATGAGGGTTCTGGCAAGGATGATGCAGTTCGAGGTAGAGGGAAAAGGCCTACTGGCTGTTATAAGTTTGCATGTATAGGCTGCTGCTGAAGCCACAGCATTTGTTTGTCTGTTGAAGGATAGAGTGGAGTCAAGATATATACCAAGGGATTTACGATCATTGGATACATTGATCGTGTTCCCATCGATCTTAAATGCTTTGAAGGATGGGTTTAGTTTGTTAAGTCTGGCGCGGGAGCCTAGAATGAGGAGCTCTGTTTTCTTGTTATTCAAACAAAGCCCATGGTGGGCCATCCAGGCCTGAATGATCTCATAGATCTCGTTGAGTGCGTTTGAGGTTTGAGTCAGCTACATAGTCACCTGTGATAGGGATGAGTATCTGGGTGTCATCCGCATAATTCGTGTAGGTGACACCCAGATAGTCAAGGATATCAAAGAGTGGCTTGGTAAAAACGTTGTACAGGGTGGGTGAGACGCACAATCCTTGCAGAACCCCACAGAGTACAGGTAATGGTGCTGCCGACGCGGTAGGTGAGAAGACCCTCATGCCCAATTCTCCATGATGCACTGCCTGTACAGCCCGTCTGCCGACAGGATCCGCACATTAAGAAGCTGGCCCGGTCCTTCGCCCCAAACAAACAACTGTCAGTGCGCAAATATATGGCACTGCTCTGCACCATGTCATCCTTCATACCTCTAATCTCCCATTGCCGGCTGCGCATGCAACCGTTACAAAAGTTCCTAGCAGCCAAGTGGTCACAAACCCAGAACTCATGGGAAGACAGTCGCAATAACGCTCTCACGTGAACTCCAGTGGTGGACCCTAGACAGCATCATAACAGCGGGGGTCCCACTACTCAAACCGGTTCATCAGTACACTCTGGTAACAGATGCCTCCTTGGCGGGATGGGGAGCTCACTTGGGGCAGTATCAAGTCAAAGGCCTTTGGACACCAGCTGAGGCGTCCCTACACATCAATATCCTAGAGCTATGGGCGATCCGTTGGACCCTAAAGTCCTTCCTCCTAACAATTTGGAACTCGGTGGTGCGGGTTCATACCGACAACACCACCACATTGCATTACCTCCGCAAGCGAGGAGGAACAAAGTCACACGCCCTGTCGCAAGAGGCTCAGACAATCTGGCACTGGGCAATCCACAATAACATTTCACTGCAGGATTTTCACCTACCGGGAATACACAATCGGCTGGTGGACAGCCTCAGCCGGGCGACGGCACATTCCCAGGACCTCTTTGCACAGCGGCGAACAAGAAATGCCAGATGTTTGCGAGCTGGCTTCTGCATCAGGGGGATACATTCTCGTTCCCATAGACCATTGTCTTTGTGTACGCGTTCCCATCCATACCACAAATCAGGAGAACCGTCTAAATGATCCAGAGGCATCCCAGAAAAGTTATTTTGGTGGCCCCCAGCTGGCCGAGACAAACCTGCCTCTTGAACCTCCTTCAGCTATCAGCAGACAACTCCGCTGGGGGCCCAGGCTGACGACCTACTATCGCATAGCAGCAACACAATCCTCCATCACGATCCACACTCCCTCCAACTAACGGCTTGGCTCCTGATTACACCGAGTTTGGCCACTTGAACATCCTACCAGAATGCCAGCGCCTACTTGCAGCAGCTAGAGCCCCTTCAACAAACAAATCATACAGCCAAAAAAGAAGGTTTTGTGCCTGGTCTTCGTAACAACCTGCCCTGAATCCGTTGACAATACAGCTCCAACAGACCCTCCCGGACCTGCTGGCACTAGCAAGAGAGGGTCTTGCGCTCTCCTCAATTAAAGTTCGCTTGCAGCCATTTCCAGATTTACTAGACGTAGAGGAAAGCGGCCCCTGTTCAGTGACAGACTGTTTAAACATTTTATGAAAGGGCTGTTCCCCTCTTATCCCTGATAAAAAGAATACCACCGGTGCGGAGTTTAAACCTAGTTCTCACAGGTCTCATGAAGTCACACGTAATGTTTGTGACTTGGAAGGTGGGCTTTCTAGTGGCAATAACTTCCTCCCGAAGGGTCTCTGAGTTACAGGCTCTGGTGGTAGACCCACCATACCGAAGATTTGCCAGGGACAGGGTAATCCTTTCCAGTAATCCGCACTTTACACTTAAAGTACTAACTGAGTATAACAAGAACGCAATGATCACAATGCCCACCTTTTTCCAAACTGCCTTTTTCAACTTCTCCGCTGTTGGGGTGAGGGCAGGTGCTCCGTGCCACAGTTAATTGTGCATTTGTGGAAGTTTTGCTCTCTCGCCGCAGCGCATGTGTGCCCACTGCCCCTCTCTTTGTCCCGGTTGCTTCCTTGTTTGTTAGCCCTCCCTCCCACCTCGCTCCCATTGGTTGGCAGGCCTTTTAAATCGGCCACCCAATGCACCCCCTGCCGTGGCAGCCCCCTGGGCCAAGGACCAGAGGCTAAGGAAAGCTCCACTGGTGTTTAGTGGTATCCGCCGTGGTAGCACCTAGCATTCAGCCGTCGACCTGTTGCGACTGATCAGGTAAGTCGAATCTGGGTGTGTTATAGTGTGCCGTGCTCAAAAACCTAGCCTTTTTTCCCCCTTTTGGGAAAGTCGAATCTGGGTGTGTTGTATTGTGCTGTGCTCAAATACTTAGCCCACAACTTGGCGCGCACGTGGTCCCTTGCTTCTCTAACCGTGTGCGCTCCCTTGCATCGTAGGTCCCTGCATCCTGTTCAGTCCCCCCTTCTGCGTTTCCCTTCCTTCCTCTCACATCTCGGCCCTTCCCTCTTTGATCTATTGTGTACTATTCTGATACTGCCTTGTGCGCCTCTGTTTTTCTGGCATTACCTTGCAGTGCCTGCATTATTCTTCTGGTTCCTGTTGTGTTCTGTGCCTTGTTGACTGTATTGACTTTATTTTTGCTCTCTATGGTTCTTGATATTGTGTTGCTATCCATGGTTTGTGGCATCACATTGTAATTGTCTGCATTCTTTGCTTCTAGCTTCCCCGCTGACTGTGTTTTGGTGTTGGTCCTGTATTGCAGCTGCTTTCTTTACTTACAGGTTTCCTGTTGTGCTTAGCCTTGGTTCTGTACTACATCTGCATTCTCTACTTCTGCAGTCTCTACTTCTAGGTTGCCTGTTGTGCTCTTTTCTTTCTGATGGTTCTGTACTGCATTTGACTTGTAGGTCTGTTCTTGTTCTTTGATGTCCCCCATGTGCCTCCCTCCTGCCTGCCCCGCGTGTGACCTCGCCCCCCAAGCCTGCGCTCCCATCGCCCTACCCCACTCTTTCCTCCCTGCACCCCCTACGGTGCTCTCACCTATCTTTTCTAACTTCTCTTCTATCTACTATCCTACCCCTCTCATTAAATCTGGCAGGAGGAAGATCAAAAGGGACATCCTGGTCTCCAACCCAGGCCTCCCTATTGCTGATACTTATACCATTGCTTCCTTCAGACAGACCCTTACCGACATACTTTTTGTCTTTCCCTCCCAAGGCCTATGGACCCCCCCAAATATGGTCTCTGTTCTCTCTCCTTTTTGCTCTTCTCCCATTAATGGTGGCACCTGGTGGGAAGCCCTCCTGGCCCCTTCAACTCCTCTAAGCCATCATTAATGTCTACTTACATGGCACCGTCTTGGTCCAGGGCCCTCAGGCCAATCTCTTCCTCTTTGATAGACGCTTCCCGCGCCTTATCAACTTCCTTTCCTCTCCTGCTAGCCCTTCTTACCCCTCTCTGGCTCCTCTGCCGCCTCCTTCGTCTGCCACCTCTTTGGCACCCCTTGCTGCCCCTC
Source organism: Ambystoma mexicanum (assembly GCF_040938575.1). Lineage (NCBI taxonomy): Eukaryota > Metazoa > Chordata > Amphibia > Caudata > Ambystomatidae > Ambystoma > Ambystoma mexicanum. Next base: position 547,535,088 of record NC_090932.1, read on the forward strand.
TTTTTGTCCACCCCTTTGGCACCCTCTTCTCCCTCTCTTGCCACCCTGCCTTCTCTTCCTTCCTCCTCTGCCCATCATGGGGCACCTCCAACACTTCTGCAGGGTATACAACTGGCATGTACCCTTCCCCGGAAGTCCTTCAAATGTGAGAACCTGCTCCACATCGCTACTCTCAACTCTCGTTCAGCTGTCGAACACTTGTCTGATATCTGCCGTCTCCTGGAAGAGCTGATTTTGGATGTACTCGGTCTCACCGAAAGTTGGTTCATGGCCAGCTCTGTCACGAATTTCGACACTCTCCTTTCCGATGGCTATAAGATCCTCTCCTAATTCAGAACCAACCGTCCCAGTGGGGGAGTAGCCTTGATTTTCCCGGAGTGGATCCCTGCTTCAATCATTCCAATGCGGCACTACTCCACCTTTTGAATACCCGGTCTGCAGACTCTCTATCTCTCCTGGCCTCTTTACCACTGTGGCCACTATCTACAGGCTGCCTGGCTCGGTCACCCTCTTACTCTCTGAGTGGGCTGACCTCTCCTCCTCGCTCCTTGCATCTACTTCTTAACTTCTCCTACTCTGAGACTTGAACATCCAACTGGATGCTACCAGCCCTTCTTGAGGACTCTTTCACAACCTCTGTGATTCTCTCTCTACTTTTCACTCTGGCCCGACGCACTCTGCTGGGCACACCCTGGATGTTCTGATCACCTCAGACCTCCCCTTCTCTAACCCTCTCACCACTCATCTCTCTTGGAGTGATCACTTTCTCCTTTCTTCCCACCTCTTTCGCTCTTCCGCGCAGGTCAAGCCGACTCCAGCATTGCGTGTGTCAATTGAGGCTTTCACCACTACTTTCTCTCCTCCTGCACCTTTGGCTGACTCACAACCTGACACAGCCCTCTCCAACTTTCATCTCTCTATCTCTAACACTCTGGATATCCTTGCCCCATTCATGAGGATCTGCTTGAAGCCCAAATCCAAGTGCAACTCTTGGTATGATTCTGACCTTGCCGCCCTTAAATGCTAGTGCAGGGCGGGAGAGGAAGTGGAGTGCATCGGATGCACCCCCTGACAAACTGGCCTGCCGCCTTCAAAGGCAGTACAGACTCTGTCCTCTCCAAGAAGAGAGCCTACATCCAAGCCCCATCTCAGCGGCATCTAAAAACCCGGCTGAACTTTTCAAAATGTGCAAGGAGCTGGCCAGACCTGCTGCAGTCTCAACCTCTTCTGTTCCCTCCCAGGCCCTCTGCACTCTTCCTCTACCTGCTCTTCCTCCTCTACCACTCCTGGCCCATATGTGACTGTCTCTCCTCCTCCTTTCTCCAGTTCACCCCTGATGATGTTTCTAGAATAGTCTGATCTATGAAGGTCTTGTCAAAGCAGGTTCTCCCATGCTCATCCAGAACAATCAAGAACCACATCGACACCCTTGCTCCAGCCTTGGCCGATTTCTGTAATCACTACTTTTCCACTGGAACTTCCCCTCCCCCTTAAGCACTCTCTTGTGCACCCCCTTCTAAAGAAGCCCTCAGCTGATCCTTCTTCTCCGGCTACCTATCGCCCGCTCTCCATCACTCCTTTCCTGGGCAAACTCTTGGAAATGCTGGCCATCTCCCAGCTTAATCTACATACTGATTCTGTTGGTTGCCTCCATGACCACCAGTCCATCTTCAGAGCTGCCAGAAGCACAGAAACTGCTCTCCTGAACACCTGTGAAGACTTGCTCTCCAATCTTGACTCTAATCTCCCTTCTGTTCTCATTCTCCTTGATCTATCCTCTGCCTTTGGCACAGTCAACTATGCCATCCTGCTCAATCGTCTCTGCGACAACCTTGGTATTAATGATCAGGCCCTGACTTGGTTGACCTCCTTTCTCACTGACTGACCATCTCAGGTCCAACTGGGGTCTTTCCTCTCTTCTATCTCTCTCTCTACTTTGGTGTTCCCCAGGGGTCTAACCTCGCTCCTTGGCTCTTCAACCACTACCTGGCACCTCTTGCCCACTGCATCGCTATTTTCTGCTCCCGTTTTCAATGTTATGCTGATGACACTCCGCTCTCTTTCAGGCTCCCCTGAGCCACCTCTGCTTCTCTCATTCAGGAGTGATGTGCTGCCAATGATCTCTGCCTAACTGCCAGTAAGACTGAGATCCTCCTCATTGGGACACCCCCTCCCTCCTTTCCTCTTTCTCTCTGGCTGCCCACTCTGGGCCCTCTTCATGCTCCTTCCTGTGAGGCTAAGTACCTTGTTGTCCTCTTCGACTCCACCCTCTCCTTCTCTCCTCACATCTGACATCTCTAAGAAGTCAAACTATCTATTTATTTATTTATTTATTTTGTTTTAATGTGATACAGTTTTAAATAAAACTTTGCACATAAGCAAAATGCATAGTTATTTTCCAAATTAAAATTCAATATCCAAAATTAAACATGAGCATACAATCATAAAATCACATTCTAATTCAAGATAGAAGAATAAAAGATAAAAATGATCAAATTAGAGACAAGATGAAAGATAAAAAGGAAAATATGAGTGATAAGTGATAACCATGAGACACAAGTATTATTCAATTTACAAAATATTGACGTTGGCCGTCACTTATTTGCAAAGTTATTAGATTTCGTTTATTGTCCAGTGTTGTTGTTATTATTTCTTCTGCGACCAAGAGTTAACTCCGAGTTCATAATTTTGTCAAACTATCAGCTTCACCTCCTCAGAGGTATTCTTCCTTTTCTCACTTCCCCCAGCGGCTCACTGTCTCCAGGACTCTGGTCGCCTCTAGGCTGGACTATTGCAAAAGCTTCTTTCTAGATCTTCCTGCCTCTACTCTTCGACCTTTACAACTTATCCAGAACAAGACTGCAAGACTTATGCGTGGCCTCAAGCCCAGGGATTGTATCTCTCCAGCTGTTAAATCTTTTCACTTGCGCCCCGTGGCTGCAAGGATCAACTTAAAGACCCTCTGCATCATCCACAAGGCTTTCTGGGGCATGGGACTGCTCTACCTCCAACTTTCTCTTCTAAAACATCTTCCTTCTCGAGCTCTCTGCTCATCCACCTCTAAATCTCTGAGGGTCAAAAGATTCTGCAAGCAGAGAGTTGGGGGCAGATCTATCTCCTCGGTTGAAGCCTCCCTCTGGAATAGCCTCCCTGCCTCTCTCAAACTTGAGTAGAACCACCTCCGGTTCCGGTCACCTGGTCACCCTCTGAACTCTGGTCCAGGCTCCTGCATGTCCAGTTGCCCTTGCACTGCCTCCGGGCTCCCCAGCACTTAATGGTCTTTATCTGCAACCCTACAGGTCCTTCTCTCTACACTTGTGAGCCACCCGCTGGCTGCACTTGTGAGTTAACTGCACTTACCAGTAACTCGTTTTCTCCAGCGTTGGCATCTTTCATAGATTCACATGCGCCCTCCAGCCTTACCTGCGAGGCCAATAACAGCTCTAACTGTCATTTTTTCCTACCAGCAGGTTTGGTTAACATCTGAGGGGAAGTTGCTGGGGCGGAGCTATACACTAGACATCCCATTGGTAGGGACTAAAAGTACCCACAACGATGTGGGTACGACACTCAAGGTGTAAATCTTTCCTTTAGGAAATGCATTATAACATAGGTAACCAGGTATTCCCAGCCTGACTGGGAAGATTCACAGCATGTGAATCTATGAAAGATACCAACGCTGGAGAAATGGAGTTACTGCTAAGAAACTACAAAACATATAACGGAGAATGGAGGGTTTTCTTTAATGACCACACCAAACAACTCCTCTATTCAATAATAACTACACAAGTGTTTGGGTGGCCTTATGTCGTTTTAGGTCAACACACGATTAACTAACATATAATTCCTCTCATCTGGAGAAATTAGCAGACCTGGAGCATATACATTAACAGGATTTCAACATGCAAACGAATTCGCTTTTTTCATTAAAAAAGTGTAATTATTTCAATAAACATTTTCCACAGTACAATTCATATATTTACCTCATTCTGAGGATTAAGTGGATTTACGATCTGTAGTGCACACCAGAATGTTTGGCCGCTTTTAAAAAAAAAACGAATGTTATTCTATGGAAAAAACTTTACAGTTGTTATGACTGTTTTGTTTCTTCTGTCATTCCATGCATTCAAACTTATTGCATTCTCTCCTTTCTATCCAACAAGTTTCATTCCTACCATTCGTTCTCTAAAAACTCATTTAACAGCATATTTTTAGGGGAAGAAAATGCTATTCCTGTTAAGGTATTCAGCTCGTAATTCTCTCCCTTGTTTCTACTAGATCTTATAATGACCCGTCTACTTAAAATGCTGCACTCTATTATTGAGCGCTAACGTTGGCTATTACCTTTTATATGAAGTATATACACCATCCACCTTCTCTTCCACCCATTCTCTTCTGAATCTAGTAGTAGATTGTGTGTTTTTCTTATGTCTGGACTTTTGTCAATCTGTTCATTAAGTCCCTTCTCAACAATGTGTTAGGAAAATCAATTCCTTTTCTTTTTGTATTCATTTCCTTTTATCTGTGTTGATATCACTTCCTGAATTTATCTGATAAATTATCATCCATTGAAGTTCCACTGCTCTGTGTATGAACTCATTAAAATGACACTAGCGGTGCTCTGTGTACTCTATTTTTAATGCCGCTCTTTTGTTCAGTAATTTTTGTTTTTGTTTTTCTTTCTGCTTTTCCTATATACAGTCTTCCGCATGGACACCAGATGGCATATACTACCATCTTTGAGTTGCAGTTCTTAAGTGTCTGTTGTTTCCAAGGTTTCTGTAGACCTAATTTTATTTCTACAACTTTTTTTGGTTTGACTACAGCAGATACAACACCCGATGGGGGTATGTCCTTTAGGGCCCTGAAGACCCCAGCTTTCAGTAAGGGTTGGCTGTCTTTGTTTGAAAACTGATGATGTTTCGCGTTACTTGATCTTTGATGTTCTTACTCCTTTTGATCATTTTTTTTCAGCGGGGTCTTTCCTTTCTCCATTATTTTCCAATTTTTAATGGATGATTTTTTAAATCTGATTTGAGAGATTGATGTATGTATTTACAAACACAAGTGTGTCTCCAATTCCAATCTTTATTTTTATAGTAATGCTTTAAGATTGTTGTAATTTGCTCATTTCATTGCTTTAGATGTTAATGTGGGTGGATATCCTCTTTCATGCAATCTCTCCCTTAATTGTGCTGCTTCTTGTTTATAATCATTCCGATTGCTACTTTTCCTCTTTAATCGTAGGAATTGACCCAGTTGTAGATTGTCCCGTACATGTTTTGGGTGAAAGCTGGTATAGTGTAGCAATGCATTTTTATCTGTCAGTTTATGGGATGGTTTGACATATAGCTTTTCATTTTCTAAATCTATGGATGGTAAGGCCAAGGTAGTTTATTTCATTTCTGTCTACATTGTGGGTAAACTTTAGATGTACGTCCTGTTTATTTATCCACAATATAGTGAATCTTATCACTTCTTTGTGGATATTCGACACATTTTGGCCTTCAAATTGTTAGTGCTGTGGATTCAAGGACACGTAACAATGCAACCCTTGATCCTTCATCTAGCGTTCACAGCATGTCAGGGGAGTTTGGTTTTGGGAACACATATCACAAAATTGAACAATATTAATGGCAAGCTGTGCACTGAAAAAAAACGAAATATTTCAAGTATCCCACATATGAAAATATAGACTTCCGTTTCAATGGCATAAATGTTCCTGGTCCCCCAACGTGTATGTATTCTTTCAAAGATGACCCTAAGCGAGGTGCCGACAAGCTCGGATATCCCATATCTTCAATTGGGCAATGCCTGGGGAAAACACTAATTAATAATGTGGGGCAGTTTTTTTGGCGAAAGTGGGCCACTTCTATTCTGAAATTAACAGAATTCGATGGATTAGTATATAGAGACGGCACAGACGAACCAGGAAGGGTGGCCGGGGGGGGGGGCGGGGTCAATTTCACACCAGGCAGGGTGGACTGTTGCAGCCAGGGCAACACCTGCAATGAGCAACAATAAAAAGAAATAAAAGTTTACACCACTAAAATTCCATGATGCCTCGAATGAGTGCAGTTTCGAAAGGCTTACTGGCTTCTGTGTATATCTGTTCAATCATATTGATTTCTGCATTGATGCATGAGCGCCTGTTTATCCTACACATGGTGGCCTCCACAGTAAGATGTAAATGTGCAAAGGGCACAGGTGCGTATTCATAGTGCATAATGGCAATACAAATTCCTTCGCTTGTTATTTCAATGTTGGCGAACACTGCGGCACATAAACCATTTGTCTATTGCGATCTGTTGCCACTTATCACAATTCCTACTTTCCAGCGAGGTTAAACTTCATTTATTTTATTTATTTATTGGTTATTTGTAAAGCGCCTATACAAAGAACGATGTTTCAATGCGCCACAAGACAAAAGGGGGTAGGGGGGCAGGGAAGAAAGAAACAAAACGGTCCGACTAGGCCTTGTGTCATTCGGATCATGCAAGAGCAGTAACCGGAAGTGCAGGAGGGAGGGAGTGGAGAGGGGGAGGGTGTGTAGGTCGGGCAGAAGGGAAAATGCTGGAGTGTGTGGGAGGTGCGGGGCAAGAGTAGGTATACAAGTGCAGGGGGGAGGAGGAGGGGAAGCAGAGGGCCAATGGGGCTTGGCAAGTATTAATGGGAGGCCAGGTGAGCAAGTGCCAGGGGAAGCAGGAAGTGAGGACCACATGAGAAGTGCGAGGACGGGGATGGGCCAGGCTCGGTAGGGATGCACCCTACCGATTTGCTTCCGATTTATGTTGTGCCCAGTGGCCACTGCTTCTCATCTTCCTTGCCACACTTTCAAATTGTGCTGTGCCCAGTTACCACTGCTTTCCATCTGCTTTGCCACATTTTTAAATTGTGCTGTTCCCATTGACCACTGCTTTCCATCTGCCTTGCCACATTTTCAAATTGTGCTGTGCCCAGTGACCGCTGCTTTCATCTGCTTTGCCACATTTATGAATTGTGCTGTGCCAAGTGACCACTGCTTTCATCTGCCTTGCCACATTTTCGAATTTTGCTGTGCCCACTGCTTTCATCTGCCTTGCCACTTTTTCGAATTGTGCTGTGCCCAGTGACCACTGCGTTTCATCTGCCTTGCCACATATTTCAATTGTGCTCTGTCCTGTGACCACTGCTACCGCTTTCCATCTGCCTTTCCACATTTTTTTAATCAAGTTTATTAGCATTTTAATCACACATCAAACATCACTGAGATCTTCAATAACACCTCTACTGCAAATTCTCTCACCCACCCGCGTCCCCCATGCTATGTATTCCCAATCAAAGAAAAGTTCACTCCTGAGTATGGACATTTGTTTTGATACTCTCATCTTGAGTTCGGGCTTAGTCACATGGTACGCCTGAGCGCAATGGTTGCCTTTCCCCATTGAAGACTGCCATTGAAGATGCCTTTCATCAGCCCAGTCCCTCGCCTCGGAAATATACCCTATCCGTGTCATACCTCCTACTGTTATTCAGCCCCTCTAGTTCGGCCGCCTCTATTTCTCGAAAAAGGGGAGCCAGGATGCCTCAATATTAATCCTGGATTCCGCCAAAAGGTTGGTGAGGTACTCCATGTCATAAATGGCTCGGACCATCGTCACCCATTCATTCTCACACGGCATGTGTGGGATTTTCCATCGTTGGGCCCAGCAGCATCTCGCCACCGCCAGCATGGTGTGAAGCATGTGCCCCTGTTCCTCCCCAGCTTCCTCACCAACCCTAACTTCAAAGAGGACAAGCCAGGGGGAGAGGTCCCTCAGTATCCCATCAACCCCCCTAATCCATGTGAGGAACTCCTCCAAGTACCTTTTCACGTTAGGGTAGCTCCACCACATGTGTATGTAGTCTCCCCTCAGCGACATTTCCAGCAGCGTGGGTCATAACCCTCTCTCATTCTCAATATCATTGGGGAGTAGTGCCACTTGTGGAGGAGTTTAAGAGCCTGATGTCTATATTGAAGAGACCTTGTAGATTTATGGGCCCGGCTACACATTCAAAGCCACAACTCATCACCAATGTCAACAACTAAGTCTCGCCCCCATTTGGTTCTCGAGGCTGGGGGTCCTCTTGGAGCTGCCAGGAGTATTTGTTTGTACAAATGTGCTATCCGCCCTTTAGGACCCTGCTGTGTTATCAAGAATTTCTCGAAATCCGTTAGCTCTCTTCTAAGATTCACCCACCCCCACCTCTCCTCTGTCAGGGCCTCTTTTAGCTGCAGAAAACGGAAGGGGGACAGCCTCTGCAGGCCCAAGGCTTTTTCCAAATCGGCCAAGGACATGAAAGCGTCCCCCACCCACAGTTGACCCACCCTGCTAAGCCCTGCCTCATACCATAGTTGAAAAGCCTGTGGTTCCCCACAGAGTAGGGGGGCCCAAACATAACCCAGGTGTGACGGCCAAGTTGTAAGCCACCGGTTTTCCCCACCCTCCATCCAGAGCGACCATAAAACTCCCAAGACCGGGTGGTGCAAAATTCTACTCGGAATGCGCGCTTGTGGGACCCACAACCATTCGCTTAGCGTCACCGGGGCCAACACTTCATTGTCCATTGCCACCCACTGCTTTCTCGAGTCCAGGGCAAAGTGGTCCACTAAGACTCGCAGCTGAGTTGCTTTATAATAAACTGTGAGGTCAGGATAACCCACTCCTCCGTCCTCCTTTGGTCAGGTTAGTATGCCATAAGCTATTCTATGTTTCTTTCCTGCCCAGAGGAACCTCAGCCAGAGTCTCTTCACCCCCAATAAAAAAATACCTGGGAACAACCACAGGAACATCTGGAACAGAAATAGAAATGTGGGTAATATCACCATCTTGATCAAATAAAGCCTCGCCATGAAGGATAGCCCCAAGCCCCCCCATCTTTCCAGGTCCCGTTTCACCGCAGCCCACAGGGGAGGAAAATTCGCTGAGAAAAGATCACTCGGGCTGCTTGTCAGCTGAACCCCTAGATGCCGAAACTTCTCTGTCTGGACCTTGAAGGGAAGAGTAACTACATAATCCCTTTCCCCCTCCGAGTGATTCCCGATCGGGAATGCAGCCGATTTACCCAGGTTAACCCTGAATTCAGACACCTGCCCATATTCCTCCAAACTCTTTAGGACATGAGGGACCGAGTGTGATGGGTCTGAGATGCAAAGCAATGCATCATCAGCGAAAAGGCTCAGCTTACAACAAGTCTTTCCCACCATTATCCCTCTAATTTCCCTATTATTTCTGATCGAGATTGCCCACGGCTCCATTACCAATGCGTAAATCATTGGGGACAGTGGGCATCCCTGGCGTGTGCCCCGTTGCACAGGGAAGAGCCCAGACTCTGTCCCTTTAACCGCCACCCTAGCCCTAGGTTTTGAGTACAGGGCCGCTAGCCAACCCATCCATCTTGGTCCCATTCCCAGAGATGTGAGAACCTCCCCCATGAACGCCCAGCTCACCCGGTCAAACGCCTTTTCGGCATCAAGAGACAACAAAAGGGCCCCCTTATCTCACGTCATCCGGGAGCTCATAACGTGTAGGGTCTTATGCATGTTATCAGCTCCCTGTCTGTTCAACACAAAACCACCTGATCCGGGTGAATCAGGCGGGGGAGGTATAGTTTTAAACAACGCCATAATCCTGGCGAAGATCTTGGCATCTACATTAAGGAGAGATACAGACCTGTATGAGGCGCACTTCATCAGGGCCTTCCCTTCTTTCGGTATAACAGCTATCGGAGTTTGTAGGAAGGTCGTTGATATCGTATTCCCACCCGTAATTGAATTGTACAATTTGGCCAGGGGTTTTGCCAGCAAGTATTGGTACTGTTTATAAAAATCAGCCGTAAAGCCGCCCTCCCCAGGGGCCTTCCCAACCCGGAGTCCCCTGATAGCTTCGAGGACTTCGTCTCCAGTTATCTCCCGCCTCCTTTTCCGCCCACTCAGTTTGGGGAGGTAGCTTTTGGCCAGGTAGTGCCAAATGTCTTCCACCGATTCATTCGCCAGTCTAGTATACAAGTCCTTGTAGTAACTAGCGAGACACTCTGCTACAACCTTCCCTCCTCCAGAGACCTGCCCACCCCCTCCCCGGTTGCCAGCAACCTTCCTCTCCACCCTGCAGCCCCTAACCCTTCACGCCGAGAGGGTCCCCACTGTGTCTCCCTTCTCATAGTATCTCTGGCGAGTGTACCTCATCTTGTTGAGAACCTCCCCAATTAGGTCCGTGTGTAATTCCTGTCTTTTCTCCCTCATTTTACTGAGTAAGGTCCCTCTGTCTATGCCTCTCTGGTTCAGCTGTGAGCGCATTCCCTTCAACTCCTCACAAATCCTTTTCTCTATTAACACCCTTTCCCTCTTCCTACTGGCCCCTTCTGCAATGAGTCAGCCCCGCAACGTGGCTTTGGCTGCCTCTCCCACACCATTGCCATGGCTGTCTCCCTGGTGTCATTGGTTTCAAAATACGCCCTCATCTCCTTGTTCATGAAGTCTCGGAACATCTGGTCCCTCAACAGTGTATCAATGCATCTCCACCTGTAGGTTGCTGTGGTTCAGGTAGCCGCCAGGCCACCGATAACCATTCGTGGTCTGGCCACGTGATGGTGTCCATCCTTGGGACACCAACCTCATCTTCCTGTTCCCTTGGGACCAGCAGGAAATCAGTTCTCGTGTACGACTGGTGGGGAGGTGAAAAGAAGGCGTAGCCTCCTACTGCGGGGCTGGCCCTGTGCCACGTGTCTATCCAGAAATGGTCCTGCAGAAGGTCTCTGAATGCTAAATTATCCCTCAAAGGCTCCCTAGATCCCTGACTCTTTGCCAACCACCAGTCAAGCTGGGGGTCCAATATCAAGTTAAAATCACCCCCCCAGGGTCAGCCCCCCTTCTGCCCACTCGTCCATCACTTAAATACCTGCTGCAGAAACCCCAGTTGTCCCACATTAGGGGCATAGAGGGGGGGGAAGCGTAATTCGTGTACCTTCCCGGGTACCTTTTTATAGCCAGAATCTTACCCCCCAGACCCCTCCTTGACTTCCACCGCCTCCAGAGTGAATGACTTTCCCAGTAATATCCCCGCCCCCTCCTTCTTAGAGGTTTTAGGAGAGGCCCAGAAATTCCCAGCGATCTTCTTTCCTTTGAACTGTGATTCCTCACCTCTCTAGTAATGTGTCGCCTGTAGAAAGAGGACCTTCATTTTCTGTTTGCGCAACATATTACTTGTGAGGGAGGTGGGGGCGTGGCCAAGAGGGCCATGTGAAGAGACGTGTACCGAGGGAGCTCCTCCGATCCGGCATTGATCCTGTGGCAGAAGTGCATTAATAAATGCCTGTGAATGCCTAAAACTCCAAGGGCGGATTCATGAATAGCGCGGCCGTGCCCGCTGAAGTTTGCAGGCATAGCGGTAGAGCCGCGACGGTGGAAATTACAGAAGGAAGAATCGTGAGCCGGACGGACGAAGGAAGCAAGATGGCCGCCCGAAACCACAGACAAAGGAATCGGCTGGCCGCGGACTGGAGGGTCATGGCGGTGCCCTTGATGGGAGATTATGTGCCCGATGTGATCTGCACATTTGCAGCGTGATTAGATGCCCCGGCCTGCTCTGTGATGCTCCTGCTGCATGTGCTGATCAGAGATGTTTGAAAATGAAATGCACACACATAAACTGGTGGCGGTCGGAGCGTGGGAGGTTTGCTATAACCATCATGCGACCTGAAACGGCCAGGCGGAACAAGAGTTGTGCGCCTCTGGATGAAGGGTCGGTCCTGCGGCGAAGGAGAAGTAATGGCGGACGCCCGCAGACAAAGGTGGACACTGGGATAGGGACTGAGCGTGGCCAGTGACCGCGGTGCAGTGAAAGCACGGCGGGCGAACTAATCCAGGAACCGCAACTGTATCCACGGTAGGAAACACTCTGGCTCCGGCTGACTTTCGAGCCACGTGTGATGGAGTGGTTCAGTATCACGCGACGCAGCAGCATTACATTGTTGCGCGCGGCAGAAAGGACTCCGGCAGGGTAAAGCCGACAAAGGAGTCATCACAGCGGACCATTGGACACTGCATCAGAGAGTCCTGATACGCGATCTGACCCCAGACCACCGCGGAGACGGAGGGAATGGGAGCCCGGCACACTGGCACGAACAAACACAGGGCACAAGCCAGCGCTAGCTGGTGAAGGAGGCAAACACGCGCAACAGGAGGTCCCTGGAACACGGGGAGGCCACGGATCACCCGTACACGGGCAGTGTATTCTTGGGTGCTGCGCCGTAATAACACCCGGAAGCATGAAACGGCGTGATTAAACTGTTGCAGGACAATAGAGGGCACGCAGAGTAGTGCCGGGGCAATCCTGAACACAATTGGGGCACTTTTAGGGGACACAATTGCCTCGGCGGCATGCGGGTCTTGCCGGTGATCCAGACAAGTGTCGTAGGATACCCCCGCGGAGGACTAATTTATCTACGTGGGAGAGCACAATCCATTGCAGTACACGGAGAATAGGCTTGGGACGCCTGTGTGGGGGTCGCCTCAGACACGGATAACAGCACTAGGCCGCCCCTCTGAAACCACACAAACATTAGTGAGTTACCACTGCATGTAGGGCAGAGGCTAAGATGGCTGCTCTGCACCGTAAACTTTAATTGTAAATAGGCGTGTCTGCGACTCCAACGGGGGGAGACTAAAGATGCATTGCATACTGGTGTGCACGAAGGCCGAGTGAGCGTGGCACGGAGGAGGCTGGTGGAACGTTTGAGGTGCTGTGGCCCCCCATGCCGAGGTAGGGCATTGAACATTGGAGCGGAGCGTATGCCCTTCTCCCCCTGATTGCGGAGCAGAAGAGGTGGGTGGACCCACAACACATGACTGCTGCGCCATGTCTAATAAGCCGCTACGGAAAAAAGTGAAACAACCTACGTTGGACGAATTTGCCAGGACACCGACGGGCCCGGAAAGTGCTAGAAGTAAAGACAAGACTCCCGCAAGTGGCATGGCCGCCGCGGGTCCGAATCAAGAGGTTCTGGCTGCAATTGCGGACCTAAAAGCAGATTTGAAAGCGGCCTGGGAGGCCAAGCTCGAAATCGTTGTGGCTGAATTGAAAACTGTGTTGGACCTTAAAGTCGGTGAAGTGCAAGAGGAGGTGAACTTACTCCGACAGGATGTCAGGTCCCTGTCGGAGCACACAGAGAGCTTGGAGAAAGAAGGGAGCTCGAATACAGCGGACTGCGCCTCACACAAATCGGAATTACATGCCCTAGTGCAAAGAGTGGGCAACCTGGAGAGCAGAGCGGAGGGACGCGCCCGAAGGAACAACATCCGCATTGTGGGCATACCGGAGGGAACAGAGGGCCACAACCCCACGGAGTTTATCGAAAACATGTTGTTACAGGAGATCACCGGAGGAGTTCTGTCTCAGGGATTTGATGTGGAACGAGCGCATAGGGCTCTGGCGAGGAGGCCGCCGCCAGGCAATCCGCCCAGGTCAGTAATCGCCAAGATCCTTAATTATCGGGACCGGGAAAGGATACTGGAACACTTTCGCAAAGGGGGAACAATCAAGCATGGAGAGGCAAGCATAACAGCTTACCCGGACTATACCCTGATGGTACAGCGGAGCCGAATGAACTTCGGGGCTGTTAAAAGAAGACTGAGGGAGGTGGGCCAGAAATACATGCTACTTTATCCGGCGAAATTGAAGGTTTTTCATAAGAACATAACTTTATTTTTTGACACTCGGGAAGATGCCATGAGATGGCTTGATGCGCAGGGCTGCCCCCAGGAGCCGGACGTCCAGGCGGAAAAAGGAGACGGAAGAGATAAGTAAAGAGTGCTGGGAGCACAGTGAGATTGTGCAGCTCAAGACTATGGGACTGGATTATAGATATTGGAGTTGCCTGTTTGTAGACGGGCCTGGAGTAGTATAGATAATGCACTGTTTGCACTGTGGCTGTTGCTTTAGTAGGGAGCCCTCCAGGGCTAGTCCTCACACCCCCATTTAGTATTAATAGTTAAGTGGCCATTAGGGCGACTTCACCCTACTGAGCTCTGAGCGTACAAGACAGGGCTAGATGTGGGGGTGCCTTAGATCCAGGGATGGAGCTGGGCAACAGTTGGGGAGGGAGTTGTTGGGGAAGGGAGGGGTGGGGGGAGGGGAGGTTGGCGGGGAATTTGGTGTGTATATAGTTTTTGTGAGTTTGAGTTTACACGCGAGCCTACAGGGAATAGCCCTGGTATTGTATCTGTGTTGCGCAGGCGGATGGGGCGGGCCAAGAGGGAGGAAGCTAGGTATTGATGAGCCATGGGGGAGCTTAGAATAATGACCTGAAATGTCAGGGGACTAAATAGCTATTTAAAACGGAACAAGGTCATGCTGTACTTGAAATGACAAAAGGTAGATATTGCATTGTTACAAGAGGCGCACTTGACACGGGAAAAACTGGAGCTGGTGAGGAGAAAGTGGAAAGGTACTGTAGTGGGGTCTTCGTACTCGGCCTATGCTAGGGGTGTGCTGGTCTGGGTGGCGCTGCACGTCCCGTTCCAACTGATACAGGAAACGGTAGAAACTGAGGGGCGTTTGGCCATAGTCAGAGGGGTGGTGGAGAATAAAAAGGTGTGCATTGTAAACACGTACGCCCCTAATCAAAACACGGCAGAGTACTTCCGGACTATGTGCACCAGCCTGAGCTTGTGCGTGGGTGGTGCGGTGATCTGGGGAGGGGATTTCAATTGTGTGCTGAACCCCGCAGTAGACAGGTCGGATGACAAGATGGTCAGGCCTGCCCCAGCAGCTAGAGCCTTACAATCGTTGCTAGATGACTTTGGGCTGGTAGATGTGTGGAGAACTAAACACCCTAATGAGAGGCAGTATTCACATTACTCGGCCCCACAACAGCTGCACACTAGACTTGATTATGTTTTTGCCACGTCGGATGTAATGATAGAGATCGCTCATATAGAATATAAGGCGAGGGTCCTGTCGGATCACTCGCCCCTGGTCGTGGGGTGGCAATACTGCACCCCTAGGGCACAGATTCCGACGTGGCGCCTCTGTGCGGAGGCACTTAAAGATCCGGCCTTTCGGGAGGATATGAGAGACGAAATCATTAGTTATTTCGAGGTGAATACAGGCAGCGTTGACTCGGCGGGGACACTGTGGGAGGCCTTCAAGGTGGTGATACGGGGTGTGGCCATTGCTAAATCCAAAGGCCTGCAGGATGGGGTTCTGGTTGATTTACAAAGAGCGGAAGGCGAATTAGAGAGAGAACTAAAAAGTGAATGCATAGATACCGAGCTGGTGCTTACGCTACAGCAACGGTGCGCAGAACACTGGGAAAGGCTCTGCAACCTCAATTACACAAAGTACGTTGAGAGACAACATGCGGGTGGAGATAAAACGGGCCGTCTCTTGGCGTGGCTATATAAAAGTGAAACCCCAAGGCCCCCGATTAGGGCAATAACCAGAGAGGATGGGGAGGTGACACACCCAAGAGGGAGTCAACAGGGTATTTGCGGATTACTACAGAGAATTATATGAGGACAGAGGGGGAGGCAGCCGGGAGGAAATGCTGGAAACTCTGCAGGACATTGGATTGCCTAAGATAAGCACAGAGGAAAGAGAAGAACTAGATGCTCCCATTACGTTGGAATGTAAGGGCGAAACATGTTTGGGGATGCTTGTGGTCTCGTGCAGAAGGGATGTGACCTAGCAGTTCGGGCTGGACTGCCCCTTTTGGGGTGGGGCCAAGCCTGATTTGCATATGGTCTTTCCCCTTCTGTAATGGCTTGGCAGGCGAAGAACGGTGGTCTGGAGGGTTGCCCAGAGCAATGCCAGTGGTTAAGATTAATTCTAAACCTTCCAGCCATCACCTCTTTGTTTTTGCCCCATTACGTTGGAGGAGCTGGAGGAGGTTGTTAGGCAGCTACCTACTAGTAAAACCCCGGGAGCAGATGGACTACCTAGTGAATTTTATAAAGCATATGGGCTGGAAGTGCTCCCCCCGATGTTGGAAATGCTCAACGAGGCGTTTGAGGTGGGACGGTTGCCGGAGTCGCTCAGAGAGGCGGTCATAATACCACTCCCTAAACCTGGGCATAGCTGAGGATCGTACAGGCCGTTGTCGATGCTGAACCAGGACAGCAAGATATTAACGGCTGTCCTGGCGAATAGACTGCGGAAGGTAATTGGCAAACTGATTCACCCAGACCAAACTGGCTATGTCCCGGACAGGAATATTACTCACAACCACAGGCGACTCCATCGGGTGATCGAATGGGGCAGTGACAATGAAGGAGAGATGACAATTGTCTTTGGATGCGGTAAAAGCTTTCGACTCGGTCAGATGGGCGTGGCTGCTGGCGGCTTTGGGGGAGTATGGAATGGGACCGGGGTACATTAGGTGGGCGGAGATGCTGTATAGTGCGCCATTAGCCAGGGTGCGTACAGGAAAAGTGATATCAGAGAGATGGCAACTTAGCAGGGGCACCAGACAGGGGTGTCCCTGGTCCCCGATGTTATACATTCTGGCTCTGGAGCCTCTGACTCTATATCTGAGGCAGCAATACGATGAGATAGGTATCGAGGTTGGGGGGGAACGGCACCTGATATCCCTGTATGCAGATGACTTGTTATTATATTTGAGACACCCGGAGGAAAACCTTCAGTATATTCTGGAGGTGATGGAAAGGTATGCGAGGTTGTCCGGTATAGCAGTGAATCCCCAAAAATCTAGCATTTTACCGCTGGGCAGTTACAAAGGGATCCCTGTGGAAAGGTTGCCGGTGTTGCAGGTGCCGTGGACTGTGGTCTCTTTTCGCTACCTTGGGATAGATGTGTGCCACACGGCGGAGGAGGAACACAGGCGTAACACTGAGATGGCCGTTGAGAAAATCCGTAAATGTATGAGGTTTTGGGAGAAGTTGCCCTTAGCGATGATGGGGCAGGGAGCGATGCTTAAGATGGTGGTTCTGCCTAGGCTCTTACATTATTTTGTAATATCCCGTATATGATTCCTAAGAGGTTTTTGTCCAGTTGAATGGTGTGTGTAGAGACTTTCTGTGGCATGGTACCCGGAACAGAATAGCGCTCTGGAAGTTGCAGAACTTTCACGAAAAAGGGGGAGTCAAGCTACCTAATTTTGAGGCTTATTATATAGCAAGTCAATTACAGTTTGTGGCCAAATTGGCTCTCTGACGAAGAGACCCCGGAATTTAGACTGTTCGGGCATGACTGTGCCCCGTTCTACTTGAAAGAAATTATCTGGTAGCCGGAGTCAGAAATCAAGGAGTACCCGGGGATGATGAGGCTTGGGTGGAAAATGTGACGAGCATGTATAATAATGGGGGATCCGCTCCCGTGTTCCCCGCAGGTACCTCTGGTTGCTTTGGCGGGAGGAGATGAGCAACTGAGGGTGATTATCAGAACCTATTGGGAGTCGGTGGGACTGGTAACGTTGGGTGATATATGGCAGGAGGGGACCATCAGGGAGTTTGAAGGAGTTGGGACTACATGGGGGCCAATATGTTACGTATCACAGGCTGGTGCGGAAGATTCGGATAACGTGGCCTGAGACGGTGCTGGCGGAGGAACCGGACGCCACTGTGGGGATGATATACGACACAACTGAGGGGGGACATGAGATTTCAGGATTGTATGAAATGGTAATGGCTAAGGTTGGGAAAGAATTGACACATTTGAGATTGGATAGGGAAACAGAAGTGGGAGCCCAAATGGAAGATGGGATGTGGGAGCGGGGCCTGGGATACCATAAGAAAGTATCTAGGAATGCCAGATTACAGCAAATACAGCTGTATGTAACGCATAGAGCGTATATGACCCCGCGGAGGATATCTAAATTCCGGAATGCCGGGAGACAGGCGTGCCCTAAGTGCGATGAGGAGAATGCTGATATGACGCATATGTTTTGGGCGTGCCCAGTGATCGAGGGTTTCTGGAGTGAAGTGGCGCAAAAGCTAGCAGAGAAAGGGCTCACGCTCGCCGTTGACACGGCTTGGGCCTGTCTGTTGGGAGGGTTTCCTAGGCCACGGAAGCTGAAGCATGTTGGGAAATTGAAAGACTTGGCGTACGTGCTTGCAAAGCGAAGGATAGCCATGGGTTGGAAAAAGTGTCATATGCCACGGGTGGAGGTGTGGTGGAAAGACTTACAGAAATGGGCGGAAGCTGAAACGGTGGTGTGGCAGGAAGCGAGTAGCATGTCTTGGGAGGAAGAAGTGGGTACCCTGATGGCATGGAAAACGTTGATATCTGGCTTATTTGGGACAATGTTAGACCCAGAGGAATCTGATGAAAATGACGCCCAGCTATGTGCGGCAGTTATTGGACGTGAAGGACAATTGGGCTCGCAGGGGGGGGGTGGGAACAGGGGGGCAGTGAACAAAGACCATTTGATGTTAATGTAATGATTGTGGACTGCACTGCGTGTTTTGTTTGAATTGTTGGTTGTATTGAAAAACTAATAAAAATGTATAAAAAAAATAGATTACTTGTGAGGGACCGCTTATTCTGTGAGTTCAGGCCCTTCACGTTCAGGATACCCACTAACACCTCAGTCATAACCCTTCTTCATCCTATTTTCTACATGTCTCCCGTGTCCATTGAGGCCCGCAGGTCTCCCTTCATATGGATAGCAAAGCATGTGTCGCCCCTCTTCTCCCCCCCTCTACCCTCCACCTCCGACCCACCCATTCCCCAACTGGTGGTGTCCGCCTCCATCCCCTAAACATACCGGAGATGATTGACGGTCCAACAGAGTCTCCCCCCTCACCCTGAGTGTGCTATATAACAACTCCCAAACTCCAATCATCGATAACTGAGAGCTGACCAGGGGGGTGGGGAAAAGGCATTCAGTCACCCCAGGGTGTAATCCACATCTCACCCCCCACCTTCGTAGTCCCCCGTTGTTCCCTGGCCATGTGTCTGTCTCCCGCGGGACAAGGCCCTCATGTTGCATTAACAAAGAACCTGAGCAAGAGGAACAGAGTCTACATCATCAACTTGGGCAGCCGCCTCCCTTCCCACTGCTAGACAAGACAGCAAGAAGAAACAGTCAAACACTAAACCACCGCCTACCAATTGGGCCCTTGAGGGTCCCCTCACATTTCAAGGACCTGCAACATATGCGGCAAATGACAATCTGAGTCCCCACTTCTCCCCTCGGTGGGGGCATGTTCAGCTTTTGAAACTTAGAACCTCTCTTTCCCCTAAATTTCCCTCGCATTGCTTCAAGGCCACTGGATCCACGGTAGGGGGTCGGACCACGTCCGCCCCGCTACGCTGACGTGCCTCCGCCGGTGCCAATTAGTTTCTCTGTAATTCTTTAGGTCTCTTCTTCTGCCACCAAATGGTACCTCTCCCCTCCCCACGGCCTTCTCCTGTAACCATTTGGTAAGGGCCCTGCATTTCTTGCGCCAGAGCATTGTATAGGCGGTGTGGTCTTGAAAGATTGACACTGTCGAGCCTCCATAATTTATCTCCCTGATCCGCTTTGCTCTTTCAAGGACCCCCACTCTGTCAGCATAGTAGGGCATACGGGCTAGGACTGTCCGTGGGCCCCTCACCCCACCACCCGCCCTGTGAACTCTGTCGATCACAAGCTTGTCACCATCTTCCGTGCAGAGGGTCAACCTGCGTATATCTTGCACCTTGCCTTCCAGGGTCTCCCCCCTCCGCTTCGACCAGATGAAAAATCCTGAGGTTGTTCCGTCTCTCGTGGTTTTCGGTGTCGTCCACCTTGAGGCGCAGTTCCTTTTCACGCTGTTCCACCTCCATGAAGTGGGCTTCCATTTGTGTTTACAGGAGGCCAGTGAATGTTTGGTTCTCCTCAACCCCTTTCCGTTCTGTCTTCTAACGTTGACACTTTGGTGGAGAGGTTAGCAATTCTCGCCCCCATGTCCGTTCCCATTCCCCTAATCTCTTCCTAGATAGTCTGAATATCTGATTTGATGGAGGTCAGCTCCGCTGGGGTCGTGTGTGAGGCACCCACCTCCATCATGTCGTCCTCGGCTCGGAAATGGAACTTAGCCAGGGTCTCTCTCCAGCTCATATGTAATCTAGTCCGTCCTTTGCTCTGCTCATCAAGATATGGATCCACCAGCTTGTCCACTCTGCCGTCAACTCTGGAATCAAAGTTCTCAAGGCGACTGGCTCTACCACGTATCTGGGCAGGGAGGGACCTATGAGGCTGGGGGGTGTTTCTGCACATGGGTGGGCATTCTCCACCAGTCCCCAGCATATGGGGAGCGTCCGGGCCAACCCTTCAGCGTCCAGGTGCGGTGGTCCGCGTTGTCTCCCCGCCTCTACACAGTAGAAAAGGGACCAAGCCGGGGCCCCAAGATGCTTAGGTCATAGCGGTGTACTCCTTCAATCCTCTAGGGGGTCAGGGAGCCTCCCCCCTTTACCCGTGGTCCGGACTCCTCTTTGAAAGGTTTACAGGGCCCTGTCTCGAAGGCCCGGCCTCGTCAAGTGTTGCTGAGTCTCATGTGTAGTGCCCGTGCGGTCCCGGCAGCACCCCTTCCCCTCCATCCTGGAGCACTCTTGGGAGTTGCACCAGGTCCACTTGCTCTGGTCCCCCGTGGGGCCTGGCCCTGTGGATATGGGTAGTCTGCAGGGAATGCAGGCTGTGATCAGACGGCGTTGGACTCCTCAGGTCTCCCACTGCGCCTCTGCCCACTGTCTTTAGCTTCTCATTGTGCACATAATTCATCACACTTGATCGTATTACTCATGGTGTGGGGGTTGCCTTGCACCAGAGCATATCCTCGGGGGCACGAGCCCAGCATTCATTCTCCCCAACACAGAATGCTCTGTGGGGCAGGCAGTTGTAGAGGGCCTTTGCCTTCGGGGGCCCCAGGGTGATTTAGCCTCCTCCTGTGCTGCAACTCTATAAACTCAGTGGGACGTGGCTGTGGATCATATGGCAAGCAATGGTGCTTCTTACTGTGTGCGGATCCTGAAGTTGCCCGTCAGCACTGTGCTGTCAGGCTCCAGTCTGTCCACCGTGGCTGGAAGGTGACTCGTTTCAGCCGGGTCAATGGATGGTGGGGAGAGCCTTCATGCACTGCTCCGCTTCAGTTCCCTGCCAGGTCTTCCCGCTGCTGGGAGTCAGCCGCGAGATCCCCTGTCTTTCCTGTAGCTGCTACGGCTGTGTATGATCTCTTCACGGCCCTGGGCGTTTGTTGCGGGGGCTGCCTCTTCACTTTTCCTTCACACGCAGAGAAGCCAGGACCTCCCCACTTCCTTCTCTGTCACCTCCGCACACAGTAGCTTCCTCTCCTGACTTGGCGCGGGGGTGCACTCGGCGACAGCCCATAATCGTAACACCACCGGAGCGGGGTCATTCTCCCACCAGTCTGCCTCAGGTCAGCGGTCTCATGGGCACCTCCCAGGCCGCAGATGCACCCCTCTCACTTCGCGGAGGACACCGTTGGAGCCTCCGGGGGGAGGGGGGTTATCGCTGCTTCTCTCCTCGGCCTTGCTGGTCCCTCTGTGCCGCTTGGTCTCCTTCGCTGGGCTGCGCCCGGTGTGCTTGAGGGGCGCCCTACAACACCAAGCTGTATTCCAGGGGTCTGGGGCAGCCACAGGACCCCAGGGCGTGCCCTTCTGATAGGCCCAAGGTTCAGATCTTCAAAAATCACTGTTTGGGGGCAGGTTTATACCTGCTGTGCACAATATCACCTCATGGAGCTCAGGGTTATGAGGAGATCGGGACTCAGGCGGCCATCTTGCCTGCGCCCCCTGGTTGCCTCCGCTTTGCCAAATTTTTGAATTGTGCTGTGCCCAGTGATTTTTTTAAAATATATTTTTATTTTCATTTTAAGTAAACCAAACAACAATACAACAGAACATAAATAAAACACACCAAACAACAACAAAAATGCAATCCCCAACCCTCCCCCCTATGAGCCTGTGTGGTGTCCGCCATCGGTATCCGCTCCGTGCGGTGGGGCCTCATCGCCCTCAGATCCAGCCGAGGCCGACCCTGTCCCAAACAGCTCGGCTATCAATGACTTCCATGCCGTGAGGGAGCCCGTTTCTTCCTCCTCCCCTGCCATACTGGCATCCCGCCACGCCGCTGTCTCAGCATCTGCCCATTTTTGGAGATCTCGCCACCAGACCTCAACTAGTGGCTTATGACATTCCTTCCACCCCATGGCAATCCTACGTTTGGCAAGCACATAAACCAGATCTTTAAGTTTCTCAACGTGTCGGAGCTTACGCGCTCTGGGATACCCCCCCAGCAGACAGGCCCAGGCTGAATCCACTTCGAGTGTAATACCCCTTCCCGCCAGCCTCTGCGCCACTTCACCCCAATAACTTGCGATCACTGGGCACGCCCAGAACATGTGTATCATGTCCGCATTCTCTTCGTTACACTTGGGGCACGCCTGGCGCCCAGCATCCCGAAATCTGGATATTCTCAGGGGAGTCATATATGCCCTGTGCGTAATATAGAGCTGTATCTGCTTAAACCTGGCGTTCCTCGATACCATTTTGTGGTACCCCAAGGCGCGCTCCCACAACCCATCCGCCATCGGGGTCCCCATCTCTGCTTTCCATTCCAGTCGCAAGTGCCCCAAATCCTTCCCAACCTTTGTCATTAACATCTCATACAACCTGGAGACCTCATGCCCACCCTCCGATGTGTCGTATATTATCTCCAACGTAGCATCCGGTTCATCGGCCAAGGTAGCTTCAGGCCACATACTCCGGATCTCCCACACCACCCTAAGATATGTTACATATTGACCCGTGTGCAGCCCCGACACCGCCTCTAGTTCCTCGAACTCCATTAGGGCCCCGTCCTGCCAGATGTCTCCCATGGTGACCAACCCCACTGATTCCCAGTATGTCCGAAGGATTGCTCTTAGCTGCCCGTCTCCCTTCGCCAGTGCGACCAGTGGTAACTGCGGCACACACAGCGAGGGGTCGCCCATCATCCGGCAGGCTCGCCGCCACATGTCCCTACCCAAGGCCAGCATCTTAGGACGTTCCCTCATACAGGCATTGGCCACCCAGATCACCTCCCGCAAATAAAAGGGAGCACAGTCCCTCCCAAGCAGCCTGTGTTCAGGGGTCTCGTCATCCGAGAGCCACCTGGCCACATATTGCAATTGCGCAGCCACATAATAGGCCTCGAAGTTCGGCAGTTTCACGCCACCCTTCTCGTAAAAGTTCTGCAGTTTCCACAATGCAACTATATTGCGTGTTCCGTGCCATAGGAAATCCCTACATACACTATGTAACCTCACAAAAAACTTCTTAGGTATCATATAAGGGATGTTATTAAAGTAGTGCAAAAGCCTGGGCTGCTGTGCCCAGTGATCACTGCTTTCCATCTGCCTTGCCACATTTTTTAATGGTCCTGTGCCTAGTTATCGTTTAACCTGTTGTGCTTTCCCACCCTAGCGCTTTTGTCTGCTCTGCATGCATCACCTGTGTCTCCATCCCCCCTCCTTTCTTCCCTCATTTCCTCGCCACCTCCCTCCCCCCATCCACTTCAGTTATGGTGCTCTCTGTCTCTCCTACCTTTTCCAACTGTTTCTCTATCGACTACCCTTCCCATCTCACTAAGTCTGGTAGGAAGAAGTTCAAAAAGGATCACCTGGGCTCCAACCCAGGCCTCCCTATCACTGATACCTACACCAACACTTCCTCCAGTCAGACCGTCACTGACATCCTCTTTGACATTCCTTCGCCAGACCTATGGACTCTTCATATGGTCTCTGTGCTCTTGCCTTACTCCTCCTCTCCCATTAATGGTGGCACCCGGTGGGAGGCCCTCCTTGCCTCCTTCCACTCCTCCAAGGTCATCATTAATGTTTACCTTAATGGCACCATCTTGGTCCAATGCCCTCAGGCCAACCTCCACCTCTTTGATAGACGTTTCCCACGCCTTATCAATTTCCTTTCAGCTCCCAATATCCCTTCTCTCTCTTCTTCGGCTTCCTTGCCCCTACCCTCTGCCAATTCTCTGGCACCCCTTTTCCTAGTCTTTGGCTACCCTACCCTCTCCCTCTCCTTCTACCTCCTCTGCCCTCCGTTGGGCTCCTCCTACATCTCTGCATGGAACACTTCTGATTTGTACCCCTCCCCGGAAGTCTTTCAAGGACGACAACCTTCTCCACCAAGCCACCCTTAACTGTCGCTCAGCTGTCAAACACTACTCTGACATTTGCCATCTCCTGGAAGAACACTACCTTGATGTCCTTGGTCTCACCGAGACATGGTTCACAGCCAGCGCGGTCTTGAGCTCTCCTGCCTGATGGCTACAAGATCTCTTCTCGCCCAGAGCCAATCACACCAGTGGGGGTGTAGTCTTGATCTTCCCTAAGTGGATTCCTGCCTCTGACATTCCTATGCAGGCCTACACCTCCTTTGAATGCCTGGTCTGTAGGCTTTCGCTCTCTCGTGGCCACTCTCTCGCAGTGCCTACTATCTACCGGCCACCTGGTCAGAATACCTACTTCCTCTCCGAGTGGGTGGACCTCGCCTCCTCCCTCATGGCCTCGACCACCCACCTCCTCCTCCTTGGAGACCTCAACATCCACCTGGATGCTTCCTGTCCCTCCTTTGGACTCTTTCGCAACCTCTGCGACTCTTTCTATTCTTCCCCTCTGGGCCGACTCACTCTGCAGGGCACATTCTAGATGTTCTCATCTCCTCTGACCTCCCTCTCTCTAACACTCTCACCACTCCTCCCTCCTGAAGTGATCACTTTCTCCTTTCTTCCCATCTCTCCCTCTCTACCCCACAAGCCAAGCCGGCTCCAGCACTGCCACCTACCCTCTCAGTCATCCGGCCCATGACGCTTGTGTCAGTTGAGGCTTTTGCTGCCACTTTTTCTCCCCCTCCTCCACCTCTGGCTGACTCTCATCCTGACACTGCCCTTTCCAAGCTCCACTCTATCTCTGATACTCTCGATGTTCTTGCCCCTGTCATGAGGATCCGATTGAAGCTCAAAGCCAAGTGCAACTCTTGGTATGACTCTGAACTTGTCACCCTTGAACGCAAGTGTAGGGTTGCCATGAGGAAATGGCAGGCATCTGGTGCATGCTCTGACAAACTGGCCTGCCGTCTACTCCAAAGGCAATACCGGCTCTCTGGTCTAAGAAGAGAGCCCACATCCAAGCCTGCGTCTCTACGGCATCTAACAACTCTGCCGAACTCCTTAAAATCTGCAAGGTGCTGGCCAACCCTGCTGCAATCTCTACTTATCCTGTCCCCTCCCAGGCCTTCTGCACGGCCCTGGCTTCTTATTTCCTCTCTAAAACCCAGGACATCCTGCCCACCCTCTTGTCCTCTCCTCTTCCCGCTGCTCTCTCCGCTACCTCCGACCCCCCCCTTTCAGCTGCCTCTCCTGCTTCTTTCTCTTCCTTTTCTCTGTTTTCACCTGACAAGATTTCTAGACAAGTCCGATCTATGAAAGTCTTGTCCAATCAGGTTCTTCCCTGTTCGTCCAAAACCTTCAAGGACCATATTGACATCCTTGCTCCTGCCCAGGCCGACTCATGCAATCACTCCTTCGCCACTGGGGCCTTCCCCTCCCCTCCCCTCTGAAGCACTCTTATGCACCCTGTTCTCAAGAAATCTGCAGCCGACCCCTCCTGCCTGATCTCTCATGCCTTTCCTGGGCAAACTCCTGGAAAAGCAGGCCATCTCCCAGCTTAACTTCCACACTGATTTTGTTGGTTGTCTCCATGACCATCAGTCTGGCTTCAGAGCAGCCAGGAGCACGGAAACTGTTCTCTTGAACATCCGTGAAGACCTGCACCACAACCTTGATTCTAATCTCCCCTCTGTCCTCATCCTACACGATCTCTCTTCTGCCTTTGACACCATCAACCATGCCATCCTGCTCAACTGCCTCCGTGATAACCTGGGTATCACTGATCTGGTCCTGGCCTCGTTGACCTCTTTCCTCTCCAACCGACCCTCCCAAGACCAACTTGGCTCCTTCCTTTCCTCTGTCTCACTCTCCACTTGAGGTGTTCCACAGGGCTCTAACCTCTCTCCCTGGCTTTTCAACCAATACCTGGCACCCCTTGCCCACTGCCTTGCTGCTCTCTGCTCCAACTTTCAGTGCTTTGCGGATGACACTCGGCTTGTTTTCAGGCTCCCCTCTGCCACCTCTTCTCCCTCTCTGTCTGTCTGCAATCCAGGAGAGGTGTGCCGCCAATGACCTCTGCCTCTTATACCAGTAAGTCAGAGATCCTGCTCATCGGCACTCCTGCACCTTCCTTTCCTGTCACTCTCTGGCCGGCCTCCCTTGGCCCTCTTCCTGCTCCCACCTGTGAGGCTAAGAACCTCAGGGTTGTCTTCGACTCCACGCTTTCCTTTTCTCCACACATCTCCAATGTCTCTAAGAAGTCAAACTACCAACTTCAGGGGTATTCTTCCTTTCCTCTCCTTCCGCCAGAAGCTCACTGTCTCCAGAGCACTGGTTCTCTCTAGGCTGGGCTTCTGCAACAGCTTCTTTCCAAATCTGCCTGCCACTACTCTCCACCTTTTGCAACTCATCCAGAACAGGACTGTGAGACTTGTCCTTCGCCTCAAGCCCAGGGATCGTATCTCTCCAGCGCTGAAATCTCTTCATTGGCTCCCAGTGGCTGCAAGGATTACGATCAAGACCCTCTGCATTGTCCACAAGGCCTTCTGCAGATGGGTCTGCAATACCTCAACTCTCCCTTCCGAAATACCTTCCTACTCGAGTTCTTCACTCCTCCAACTCCCACAGGGTCAGTCGCTTCTCGAAGCAACAAGTTGGTGGTAGGTCTCTTTCTTTGGCTGGGGCATCCCTCTGGAACAGCCTCCCTACCTCTCTGAAACTCGAGGAGAACCATCTTCGGTTCTGGAAGCACTTCAAGACCTTGCTCTTTGCTTCTGCCTTCTCTCTTCCTCTCCCCTGCTGATCTGTCTATTTTTGCACTGGGCACCTGGCTACCCTTTGAATTCGGGCCCAGATCCCCACCCACCCAGCTGCATACTCGCACTGCCTCCTGGCAGCCCTTGCACATGGGTCTGTATCTGCAACCATACAATCCCCTTACCTGCACTTATCAGACACCTGTTGTCTGTGCTTAATTCTTGCACTTGCCACCTAATGGCCGTACTATCTGTTGTTGTTTTGAGCATGTGTTCTGCACTTTCCACTCCTCCCCTGCACCTTGCACTTGCCCCCTTCCCTCTCCCCTGCACTGTGTTCTCAATATCACTGAGCCTAGTAAGATCGGTGTTTTGTCCTTCCTTGTACCCCTCCCTTGCCTCATCGCGCCCTGAAACACTTGTGTATGGGTGCAATATAAATAAAATATATCATATCACCCCACCAGACTTGCCAGGGGAAAGGGGTCTGGAAGGGCAAGGGCAAGTGCTGGTTGTGGGGGGTGTGGAAGCAGGAAGAACCGGTTTCTGGGGTATACTGGGTGTGGAGGGAATGGAAGACCTGTGCCCTGCGGAGCTCAGAAGGCACCAGTCAATGCGACAGAGGGGGCATTAGTAGAGAGGAGGGAATGAAGAGGAGAAAGGTTGGGTCTTGAGAATGTTCCGGAGATCAGGGAGAAGCCTGAGAGGGGCAGGGGGCCATTACAGAGGGATGCTCCTGCTGGGCAATGAGATCTCCCCCAAACTCTCCGCTTGGAATAGCGTCTGATCTGCAGAGAATGGCAGCTAGATGACCGAAGGTCTCTAAGAAAGAGATATTTATGGAAAGAGTCGGATGTAGTGGGGTCCCTGACCCTAGAAAGCCTTGTGGGTGATGCACACGGTCATGAACTTCATCCTCGCAGCCACCGGGAGCTAGTTGAGATATTTGTGTGCTTGACAGATGCGGTCCCTGGGCTTGAGGCCAAGGATAAGTTTTGATGTCCTTTTTTGGATTAGTTGAAGGGGCAAAGGGTGGATTTAGGCAGATTGAGGAAGAGGCTGTTGCAGTAGTCCAGCCTGGAGAGGATCAGGGCTCTGGAGACCATGAGTTTGTGTGTCTGGTGCTCCAATTTTCTTATTATATTCTTCAAATATTGTGAGTTCATTACAAACAGGGCTCGCAATTAGGATTGGATGAACTGGAATTACAAGCAGTGCCTGAGTATCCATCAGTAACTGGTCACCAGGAGCTACCACTATGGAACAAGGAGCTATTTTATAGCATTACATTAGTTGGCCTGGAGGAGCCAAATGTAGCTCCGGGTGACTGTTGGTGTTAAGCTCACCAGTCTCTTCTACATTTGATTTGAGTCACATCCTTGAAATAATCAGACTGAAATGTATTGTTCTAATATAAATCTATTATATTGATGGTAATAAATACACAAATCAAAGAAAAACAGAAACTGTAAGGCCTATCTAGTGGCATTACTTCACAAACAGTAATTAATTAAACATAAATGATTGAACAATTACATCTCAGGTGACCTAATACTCCATTTATTGTACAATAAGTTTCCAAACACTGTACAAAAACGTGTTACTGGCCTTGTTAAACATTGTTAAAAGAGCCACACATCATTTGAATCTTGAAGTCAACCTTTCAACAAGTTCAAATTTAGGAGGTCAAACCTCTTTTGCGAAGTTCTGTGGCACAGACCGTGCCCTGGAAACAAATTCTGGAGCTATTCCATGCGTTTGCATGGCCAGTACATCCAATGTCAGATCTTTCACAAATTCAAAATCCATCTGCTGGAAGATTGGCTTTGCCACCCACAGGTTGCTTCTTTTGGTAAACTCCTTGATATAACACAGAACATTCCTACTGTTTTTGATTGTTCCTTTACATCGTTCTTGTTGTGTGCAAGTACAGCCAGTCTTGTTCTGTCTTGTCAATACCATCTATGCCAAAATGTAACCTTTTAGGGCTGCACTTTATGGAACTCCTCTAAATCTCCAGGGTGGCAGAACTCTGAGTCCCCTGATGTCTCTTAAAAGCGTTTTCTCATACACAATCTTCTTAAGTTCTATGTGAGGAGGGGGGCCTGGAACCACCCACCTTTTCTTAAGCTCTTGCTCCTTGCTCAATGGTCCATGCGCACATTCGTGGAAATGCTCATTTTCTGTCCAAGAGTGTATGTTAAAACAATGGTGCATCAATGAACTCTATTCTTCAAGAAGAATATCTACATATCCATCCCAGGTTTTGGATCTCTACCAAAGATGGTTGCTGATAGACTGCGACCAATTTAAAATGTTTTCTGTAATCTTTTTTTTTTCTCCAGCAGCTGTAATTCTTTTCGAAATTGATTTTGCAACGTGCTATACATCATATTGATGTTTTGCAAGGCATAAAAAAAGCAGTGTCGCAGAGCAATTTGCTATGAAATTCTGTAGGTTTGCTAATTAAATTGGCACTTGTGTAGCAAAGTTAGCTATTTTAGTTACCCTGTCCAATGAAAGCACAGCCTTGCCTTCAGAGCTCTCTCCACCCTCTTTTCTCCGTTTGCTGCAAGTTCAAAGGGGCTAATGGAGAGAGAGTGCAGCAGTAATCATCCCCTTCCCTCATGTGCCAAAAGGCCTGTGTGGGAATGCTACACACATTTTATTTTTATTTTTTAAATAATTGCAAACCAGAAGTAATCGGCATAATACTGTTATTAAGCTAACTGTATCCTGTCTGCCAAAGTAAATAACAGCAGATGTCCACAGTCTTGTGGAACATTCCCGTCCCTCTCACACCCTATATATGTTGAATAAACAACCAAATATTTATAAAGTTCAACAAAGATTCGTTACTCACATCTCATTACCTGTGCGGTATGGCTTTTTTTTAAAAATATATGTTCAAACAGAAGTTCATCAAAAAACAATATATAAACAATACAGTATGCAATTCTTCAAAATATCCTTCTCTAAGTAAAAAAGTTGTCTGAAAACATTTCATAAGCTAGAAACAATTCTCTTCATTGTTTAACTTATATTCAGTATCCAGTGTTAGGTGGCATGTGTTAATTCTGCTCAACATGTTTCGGGAATTCTTTCCCTTCTTCAGGAGCTGTTAGATCCTTTCATGTTGTGCTTCTTTCATTTCTATAATTATTAGATCAAAATAATATTTCAGTCACTGTGCTCATATATATTCAAGAATCATCAATATATCTTGGTCTAGGCGTGTGTTCCAATTCGATTTGTGTCAGCCTGTAGGTGCGACAATATACAGAGTGTTCTTATAAACGAAGGTAGGCTATATCTTAAAAAGCTATTTACAATTAAAATAAGCTAAAATTTCAAGGAGAGAGTATTGTATTTCGTTTATACCTAAAAGGAGCTTATTTTAATTGTAAGTAGCTTTTTAAGATATAGCCTACCTTCATTTATAAGAGCACTCTGTATATTGTCACACCTACAGGCTGACACAAATCAAATTGGAACACATGCCTAGACCATGCTGCATGGAACAGCACTTAAATCTTGATTGAGACCTGCATCAGTGCATCATCCAGGTGATTACTAAACTCAGATTAACACATGACAGATATATTGATGATTCTTGAATATATATTAGCATTTGGTTGTTTATTCAACATATATAGGGTGTGCGAGGGACGGGAGTGTCCACTAGACTGTAGACATCTTCTGTTCTTTACTACTGTATACCACCTAGTGTCAGGGTCGGTTTATCTCTCTTGCACCTGGTAATATTCTTAAATAATAATTGAGGTGTGCTCCCATATGCAAGGATATTTTATCCTGTCTGCCAAAGACCAGTATGTTATATTTTTTTTTAAAAGGCTTTCAATTCTGTTTCTAAAAATGCAACAGATAACATAATGCATAATTACAGTATTGATACTGTAAAACACTGCATTGTCTCCCTGCTTTACAGTGAAGTGTATCTTAATCTCAGTGTCAACTAGATTCATTTGGTTGGGGTAGATGCATCATATTGACGATTGAACACCTTTGAAAATGTACATGACCACGCTGCCAAATGCTTTGATGGCAAACCTAGTCCTGTGGCCTGCTGGTTACATAAAGCTTGCAACTGCAACCCATGAGCTGATCCCATACTCCTCGACATTCTAGCTTACCATGTTGGTTTATACCTGCTAACCTGAAAGTGAGATGGCCGCAAACTACAATATTCCGCCTAATTTGTCCAGTTCTCTGCCTGCTATGCCATCCACTCTGTCTAATCTTTTACATAATGAATACACAAAGCTAACTTGCTATTTACTTAAAGTAGCGATCAATAGTGTCATCCAGTCTATACATCTACAGACCTACTGCAAAACTGTACACTGTAGTTGGCCTCCAGAGCTCACTTTGTTCTATGATTATGATTGTATTATATTTTTGCAGCTGCAGTAGAGAGAGCTGGCCAAACTGTTTTGAGAGCCTTTTTATCATATCTATTTGTGTACATTCATGCAGCTAACCTTTTTACAGACACTCATCCAGGGCTCACAAAGTATTTTCACCCACTCGCATAGTCGAGTAGATTTTAAGAAGGGCCAGTACCATTTGCAGGGGATGTTGGAAACCTTTATTTAAACTTTATTTTGTTTGCAGTAAATGTCAAATACAAGTTTCACTGTGCATGGCTGGCCTCTGGATGGCAGCAGTGTGCCAAACTAAAGTGGGTTTGTGGTGACATGCACCATTTTACAGAGAGAATTTGCAAGGCCTGATTTATCTTACAAATGTCTTACTTCCGCGGCATACAAAACTGCTGTATTGTTGCTCATTGTATATCTTGGGTACAAGTATCTTCTGGTGGCATTAAAAACATTAATACAACGTTGCTAATCTAATGGGTTTGTTTGCTAATCAAGAAAAATGTAATTAGCAAACTCTTCTAATCAGTTTTTGAAAACTAATGTATGCCTTGCTTTGTCTGGGAATTGCTCTTGCATGGCCTTGGCTATTGAAACGTGCCTGTCGGTGGCTATCAGGTCTATTTGCATGCCTCTGGATTGCAGAAGTTGAATGGATTTAATAAAACCATATTTTTCCATGGCAACAGATAATGTACATTCGGATACTTGCACCACAACTGAACTCACTATTTTTTTGGTTCCCATGTCTTGGAAGTGGTAAGTGCAGTCTTTAGCAGAGAAACCTGGACTGTCACACTGTCCATCACCAGCAAGCCAGCGCCTTTTGCCAGTGAGAGCATTGTCAGTTGACCACTGTTTTGAGTGTCCATGGCTGGCTAATAGCGTGTAACAATAAATCCTTCTGATATTTGTAGTACTGTAGGAACTAGAGCCCCACATTTAGAAAAACTTAAAATTGTACTGTACTTTGATGCGCTAAACAACAAAGCAGATGAACAAAATACCTTTCCAGCAGGCCCTTTCCCAAGTATATGTTAAGCAGACCATGAAAATGAGTTATGGTGGTGTACACAGCTACCCTTGATCTTCAGGTTGGTGACTTTGACTACACGAATAAAGTTCACCAATGGCTCTCCACAAATCCTTCTATCTCCATCAGGCAACAGTCAAACACAATGTATTCTGGTTCCTTTAATAGCCAATCATCCAGAAGTGGAGTGGTTTGCGATTCCATTTTGGTGGATAAGTCCTCAACACTAGGAAAGTGAAGTCCACATCACGAGGTTCAATCAGTAGCGAAGATGCTTCGGTTTTTTCTGTGCAAGACATTTCCGATTTGTCCACATGCATCGGGAAATGGGTAACATTTTCTGTTTCTTAGATAGCATTTTGTTAGAGGGTGTGGGTTGTGTGAGCGGTTCGGCAAGCAATTCTGAAACATCTTCTGTTGTCTGTTTTTTTTCTCTGTGACATTGTGTGCTGTAACAATGATCCAGGGTTACTTTCCATGGGTCACTGTTGACATTGAATTCAAATTCCGGCCACTGGACATCTGCATCACGACACTGAATCTTGCAAGCAGCATGGTGCAGCTCAAATAGAGCTGCTCTTATGTGAAAACATTTTGGCAAGCAACATCGGTAGTTTGTCTAGATGTCTGAGACTTTATGCTCCTCTTCTTCCTAGCCCTCTAATCGAACATAAGAAAAATATGCTTAATTTATAGAACACATACAGAATATTTGAATTACAACATGAAAATGTAATATCAATGAAATAACTGATAAACCACTTTATTTAAAAAAAAAAAAACTTTATGTACCCTTGTTTTCCAAATTTTCTTAAAACAGTTAAATTGGGTTTGCCGACCACCTCAACTTTGCTCCTTTTCAAAGCTGAAAAACAGCATTTTGAAATTGTATAAACCTTAAAATTTGCATTTCCACTTAAAACATCATATGTAGATGCATACATGCAAATGAAAGCGAATCAAGACCGCAAAGTCTTGTTTACTTTTGTAAGCTGCATACATGTATAACAAAATGTCACTATGCAAACCATTAAAACATATTAAATATTACATCAGTTAAAATGGATGAGAACTGATATTTTACAATATCTTATGTATACCTCTGGTCCATGTGTCTATTCAATTTCAACCGTTTTAGTAGTACATTCCTTGTACATAAAAAATTCAAAGAAAATTGATTAAATTGTTAAACAATTTAATGTTAAAATCTTTGATCTCACAAAGTACATCTTGAGAAAGTTGATTTAATGACGGTCGACCTTACAATGCAGTTAAACTATGTAAAAAGATATTGTTCGTCTGATTACATTTTTTTAAATTAGGATTGACATAAAGTCAAACACTGTGTACATGTAACATTTTAAAAAGACATCATTGAAAACTGTACCTGATAACCTTCAGAGATGTTGCAGGGAGTTGGTGAGAGTTCATTCTGCAAAAACAGTTGATTAAATTGTGACCCCTTTAATGTGTTGTAATGTTATTTTGTTTTCACTGATTTAATTTTTCGCTCAGCAGCTAAAAGCGTATAGACAAAAACATAGACCATTCATATAGGGAACGGGTCTATGTTATTCAGTGACAAAGTTTATTTTTCTGAAGGTTTACTTTCATTGTATTCAAAAAGAGGTCAGGGCGCCCCTCTGCAAGAAAGAGCACTGCATGATAAGCTGTTCTGTGGGAATGTACCCACTCAGCGTCTGCAGCCACATGTTTTAGCTCACAGTACCTTTCACAAACAAGGAATATCTATTTGCATATCTGTCTTTGTTCCACCCACTTGAGCAGTCAGCACTGAAATGCTAGGCAATCCTCCTTTGAACAAGAGTACCGACAGCAACCCCAGACACGTGTTTCGGCTTAGTCGGGCCTCATTAGTGAGGTGGACCTGTGCCTCTCCGAGCACAGCGAGCAAGGGGTCCATGTCTGGATAACCCTAGGGGTCCACATCTGGATAACCCTAGGTAACGGGTACACCAGGTGTAAATGTGTTCCATGCGACTGGTTTCAGGCTCCGGTGATTTATCCTCATGACTTTCATCTGATTCCACATCGCTTCAGGTTTTTTCCCTTTCAAGAATTTCCTCTTCTGAATATTCGGGCTTGTACACGTAGGGATGAATTGTTGCCATAGTTCCTGAATAGTGAAGAAGCACAGAATCAACAGTGAGGTAAATAAAAATGTTTCGAATGGATTATGTCCTCCAACGTATTCCACATCTTTGACATGTAATGTCTACAGCTGTGCTGCTTCAGAGATTTTTTCGGCAGAGGGCGTCCTGCGTCAATGGCGTTGGGTCGATATCCCTCGAAGGCCTCCATCGTGGGTGACGTCACCAGATGTTATAAATAGCACGCACAGCGCCCGTAGCCTCAGTTCCATTTTTTCTGCAAACGTGTTTGCTTTGAGAACTCTGCGCGCCTCATGTGATCTTCTTTGAAGAACATTTCTTCATCTTCTACCCCTCCGACTCCGGGTTCTGGGTTTAAGACATGCCGGGACTGTAAGTTCAAAATGTCAGATTATGGACCCGCAGCACATCTGCTTGTGGTTCTGGGTAAAAGTCATGATACCGACTGCTGAAAGTTCCAGTCGTTGACTGCCAAGGCCTTGCGGGAGCGTAAGGGGAAGTTGCAGGTAGTTTCTAAACCTTACAAATCCCGAAAAGCTACAGGTATTTCCACCGACTATACGAGAGGTGACTCTTCTCGTTGGAAGGCGTCCCGGGGATCTCGATCCCGTCCTCATCTCGGCACTCCCGGAACCGGCGTCACCGGTCGCCTTCCCCGTCCTCGTCAGAAGATGGCTCAGCGAGGCAAGTGGCTTGTCCCACTAAATCCTCAACTCCTGAAGAATGGCAGGCAATCAGGGAGCAAATGCTGGCGATTTTTCAATTCCAGGGCACAGTTCCATCCGCGCCTTCGGAAGAAGCTGGCAGGGAACGGTCTCGGTCTGATGCTCGCGTGCCTTCGAGCCCCGGGCACTCGGCGCAATAAGCACCGGGAACTGTCGAGGTCCCGTTCGGACAAGGCTCCGGTGGATCGCCAGAGACGTGCCAGAACCAGGTCTCAGTCTTCGTCCCCAGCGAAACCACGGAAATCTGGAAAGGGCTCGAGGTCCTTCGAGTGTGGCTGTCGGAGCTTTACCTTAGATCCAGCCCTCGGAGCCTTTAGCGCTGTTATCAACGTCGATGCCGAAGCCATCAGCGCCGTTGACGCCTTTGGGGCTATTTGGCTGGAATTTGCCAGTGGAGGCCCCTGGTACTGTGGATCCTCAGAGAAAGGCTTTGTCCAAGACTGTGAGGCCTGTTGTGGAAGGAGTTCTTTCATTCTCTGCATGATATTTGAGGATGAGGAGAGGTCTGATATGGAGCTTGAGCCTGTTGAAACTCAGGAGGCTCCTGACTTGGTCTTCTCTGACGTCGGTCGTTACATGATGCCAGTGGCCTTGACGCATCTCATGAGGTGGAGTTTGGTAGGCCAAAGCCAGGGGCTCATGCTAAATCCTCCTATAGGAGGTTGATGTCTCGAGTTAGAGTATTTCAGGTGGTCCGCTCCTCTGGTTGCATTTGATCAGGATGACCTGACTGATATTTTGGATCAGGGTCCGTCCACTGACCCAGTGTTGATTTTTCATTTGGCATTGCAAAAAAGGGTGGTGGCTACTTGGTAGACCCCGGAGGCTCTTCCGGCAGTCAACAAGTCATTGACTAAGAAATACCACCCATCCAGTAGCGACCCCATCTACCTATCCACTCACCCCACTCCCGAGAGTTTGGTGGTTCAGGCGGATACGGCCACCTCGAGGCAGGCGGCGTACCCTGCCATCCCTCCTGATGGGGACGACAAGCCCTTTGATGGTTGGGCACGCATGGTATTTTCTGCTGGAAGTATGGCACTGAAGTCAGCCAACTCCGCTTGTGCCTTGGCAAGGTTTTCACACACTCTGTGCAATTGTGTCTCGCTAGCGGCTGAGCATATCCCTGAGGGGGGAAGAAAGGGATGGATTCCTTGCTCTTGTGCAGGATGCCATGTGTGAATCCCTTAAGTCTGGGTTGGACACGGCTGATAGTGTTAGCCGGTCCACGGCTGCGAGCACCGTGATACGCAGGTTTGCGTGGTTGCGGAAGTCGGGCTTTGCTCCGGATGTGCAAGCCCGTCTTCTGAACATGCCCTTTGATGGCTCTCCTTTGTTTGGCAGCAAGGCTGACGAGAGCCTTGAGAGGTTGCAGACCTCCAAAGCTGCTGCTAAATCTTTGGGCGCAGCTGTGCGTCAACCTCTGCCTTTTCGTCCTAGGGGACAACAGTGGAGGGGGGGGTTCTTTTGTTACTACTCCTCTTGTGGTAGAACGAGAGGGGCCGCTAATCAAAGGGGCCACCGAAAAGGTACCCGTGGTGGATGGGGAAATAGAGGTGCCAAGGCGGTTGTAGGTGAAAGGGTTGACTGCAATTGATTTGAATACAATACTTTCGAGTCAAAAGGACCGAGGGAAAAAAAAATCAAATGTTTTTTTTTTTGGGCGGTCCCCACCCAAACCCCCGTTTTTGGTGTAAAAAACACTTTTTTTTCCTATACGGAAACCAAAAAATAAAAATACATTTAAAAAAAGGCATTCAGCCTTTTTTTTCGGTCCTTATGTTTCTAATCTATTGTAATTCGAAACAATGCATTCGACCCTTTGACTGGACCCTGCCAAAGCCGCTCAGGCAGCTGCCTCTTTGCCTTCAGGCCCTGCCACAGCCGTCCAAAAACAGCTATGAGGCCATGTTCCATTGTTGCTGGTTGGGGCAGACTGTCTCAGCATCTCGAAGAATGGCGAGCTATTCATTCGGATGCATGGGTTCTGGATACAATAGACCACGGCTACTGCCTCCCCTTCCAAAAGCGGCCTCGCGACAATCCACCGGGGAATCTCTTTGAAGCTTCTAGATCTGCTCCTTGTGCAGGAAATATTGACACTGCTGGAGAAAGGTGCTATAGAACTAGTGCCTGTGGCGGAGAGGAACAAGGGATGGTATTCCCCATATTTTTTGATTCCAAAGAAAGACGGGGTCTGAGACCCACCTTGGACTTGCGTTGGTTGAACAAGTTCCTCAGGACGGACAAGTTCAAGATGGTCACTCTTTCTCAGGTCCTTCAGGCCCTTCGACTTCAGGATTAGTTGGTGTCTCTGGACCTACAGGATTCATCCAAAGCACAGAAAATACCTGAGGTTTGCGGCTGGCAACTCACACTTTCAGTTTCAGGTCCTGCCATTCGGATTGACCTCCTCCCCGAGGGTCTTCACCAAGCTAATGGTGGTGGTGGCAGCGTATCTCAGGAGAGGGAGGTGTTCACAGTCACCCCTACCTGGACGACTGGCTGATCCAAACGCATTCTCCCAATCAGCCCTTGGATCATCTCAGCCTCACCTGCCACTCCCTTCACAAGCTGGGCTTCTCCCTAAACTTAAAGAAGTCGCATATGACACCTTCCCAGCAGCTCCAGTACATCGGGGCTGTGCTGGACACATCCGTGGGGAAGTGCTCGGCCCCCAAGGTGAGGGCTCATCACATTGTACAGATGGTCAACAAATTTCAACGTGTCCAGAGTCTTCCGAATTCTTAAGGTTGCTCGGCCTCATGGCATCCTGCATTTCTCTGGTGCCAGAGGCCAGACTGAGGATGAGGATGAGGTCCCTTTCAAGATGCAGTGGTTGCAATTCTCAGGAAAGATGTCGGATCCAGTTCAGATTCCACTCTTGGTCTCGCAGGATCTTCTGTGGTGGGCCAGAGAAGAGAATCTGATGAAGGGGGAGCCGTTTTGGCAACCGTGGCCGGAGATGGTGGTGACGGACCCTTCCCTCACAGGTTGGAGAGCTCATGCCAACGGTCTGACCACCAGCGGTCGTTGGCCTCTGTCGGAGTCCAAAGTCCACATAAACCTTTTTTGGAGCTGAGAGCCATCAGGCTGGCCCTGAATACTTTTCTGCCATCTGTGCAGGGGAAGAGTGTCCTGATCATGACAGACAACACAGTGGCCATGCATTGCCTCAACGAAAAAGGGGGTAGGGTCACTCCTGCGGTGCAGAGAGGCGATGCAGCTCTGGTTCTGGGTGATACAGCAAGGAGTCTCACTCTCGGCAGTACATCTAGCCGGAGAGGAGAATGCGGTGGTGGACGATCATTGCTCAGGATTGGGCCAGGAGAGCGTGGTACCCGGACCCTCTAGAAATGTCCATCTGCCCTCCAAGCCCTCTTCCCCACAGAGAGGATCTTCACCCGCGCCAGGGAGATCCGGGGTTCTCCATCCAGAAGTCAAGACTCTCAACCTTCACCATTGGTTTCTGAAAGGTTGAGATATAAGGATTGCAACCTACCGGATGACGTGAAGTAGGTGTTGCTTTCAGCCAGGCGGCCGGCAACCAAATCCCGGTACCGTTGCTGTTGGTGAAAGTTTTGCGACTGGTGCAGGGGAAACAATGTAGATCCTTTTCAGTGTTCCATTCTATTTTCAAGCGTTCGCCTGAAGAATGTTCTTATTTTAAGATTCCTTTGATTTCCCAATTTCTAAAAGGGCTCACAAATGTGTTCCCGCCGTTCCCGTTTCAGGTGCCTTTTTGGGATCTGAATTTGGTCTTGAAATTCCTGATGGGTGCTCCGTTTGAATAACCGCTGCACTCTTGTCCTTTGAGACTGTTATCTGTCAAGACGGTTTTCTTGGTTGCAGTTGCATCTGCTTACAGAGTGAGTGAATTGAAGGTACTTTTATCTAAGCCACCCTTTACTGTGTTCCACAAGTATAGGGTTGTACTGAGAGTACGTGCATCTGTCTGTCCTTCCTACCTAAGGTAGTGTCTGAGTTTCATCTGAGCCAGAAAGTGGTACTTCCTGCTTTCTATCCTCCCCCTCATCATGGTAAGGATGAGGAGAGACTTCATAGGTTGGACCCTAGGAGAGCTCTGAGCTTTTATATCTCTAGGATGTCCAGGGTCAGAGTGGATGAACAGCTTTTTGTGGGATACACTGGACACCTATTGGACCAGGCTGTTACTAAACAGACCTTGTCCAGGTGGATTATCCTTACATTACTGAATGTTACAGATTGGCGGGCAGGGACCCTCATGAGAGGTTGCGAGTTCACTCCACTAGGGGTGTGGCTACATCCATAGCCCTGCAGCCGGGTGTTCCTATTAAGAATATTTGTGATGCAGCAACCTGGTCTTCCATCCACACATTGGTCAAGCATTACTCCCTGGATACGCTCCATGGTCAGGACATGGCCTTTGGTAAAGCTGTGCTTTATTCTGCCATCTGATTGGGTATTCTAAAATTCTTTTCCCTCCTCCATTCACTGATACTGCTTTGGGAGTCTGTCAAAGATATGGAATATTACATTCAGGGAGGCAAGGCCAACCGTTTTTTGGCAGCCAAACTACAGAAACCAAAATCCCGAAACGATATCACTCAACTCGGGGGCGCTCAAGGTATGCTGCCCACAGCGGAAGGAGATAAAATAAGGGTCATGGAAAATTTCCATGCAGGTCTATTGAAACAAGAAGGCTTGGCTCCTACTCTCCAGGCAAATTATAAGGAGGAAATACAACTACCCCAGATACCTAACAAGGATAAGGAAATCCTGGAGAAGCTCATTACGGCACAGGAGGTTAATGACACAATATCATCCCTGTCGGGAATGGATCTTACAAAATCTTCAGCTCGCATTTACTCACCCCTTTAACACGCCTTTTTAACAAAATAAGGGTGGAGGGAGTGATCACGGGAGACATCGGGTAATCCACCACAGCATTAATACAACAGATTGCGCCAATTATCGGCCTATCTCCTCACTAAACAGTGACGCTAAAATCCATGCTAATGTCCTAGCAGGCAGACTCACGAGGGTCCTATCGGGGATAATTCATGAGGATCAAGCCAGATTCATTATCGGGAGACGCACGCATGATAATATACGGAGGGCAATAGATATAATAGACCTGGGAACTAGAAAACTTGTCTATAGCAGCATTGGATGTGTAACAAGTTTTTTTTTTTTTGACAGGTAAGATTGGTGGTATCTGCGGAGAGTCTTGGAAGCATTTGGATGTGGCGCAGAGTTTACAAGGATGATACTAGACTAGCAAATTTCCAAATACCCACTACGAGTTTCCTGGTTAATGGGCAACCCACGGCCCAGATCAGAATCTCGAGAGGTACCAGTCAGGGATGTCCACAGTCCCCTCTAATATTTGCCATGGCCATGGAACCATTGGTGGTCATCATCAAACAGGACTAGGGGGTAGAGAGTGGAAAAGAGATGCCTAAAATAGCATTATACGTAGACGACATATTGCTATTCTTGAAAGATACAAAACTCTTGCTACCCAGGGTGATGAAGAGATTACAAGAAATTGCTACACTCAGGGTTAACCATAAACTACACCAAGTCTAAGGCCCTCAATTTAACCGAAGACCAGGGAGAAATAACTGACCTGAGCAAGGGATATCCTCTGATATTGGAAGATAAGAGCATAGAGTACTTGGGGATACATTTACCGAGAAGGTATTAAGGTTTATATGGGCAAACATAAACCCCTTGTGGAAAAACCTGGTGGAACATCTCCATAGGTGGGACGCACAGGACTCGCAGGACTCACTCGTATAGCAGCATTCAAAATGACGACACTACCTTGCCTGCTATATGTAGTGGGTTCCCTTCCGGTAGCGATACCAGCCCGCATGTTCAAAACCTTACAGTCTGAAATAATTTCCTTTTATATGGCATAGGAAAAAACCAAGGATTCATAGAACAGTCTTACTTCGCCCAACATTTGTAGGAGACTGGGGGGACACAGATGTGAAAAGATATATCTTGGCAACCCAAATAGCGCCCAGGCTGAAGTGGGCAACAAACGAGACACCAAAGGAAGGGCTGGTGCAAAATCGAACTGAGAATACTACACGCCATGAGAAATGGAGGATGAGGGGTGGGGGAAGGGCAGCTACTAGAAGCAACCAAAACATCATGACGGGGATTGGACCAATAATTGAAGGGGAAAAAGATATCCCGGGCACTAAGTCCTTATACCCCAATGGCTCATAATATTGACTTTACCCAGGTGCAGAAAGTAGCGTTCTGGGACAAATGGGTAGGATCAACACTGTGGGTGTTTTTCCACAATGGGAATCCACTGCTGCTTGAGGAGTGCAAGCAGAAATTTTGCATAGGAGAAGGAGAACGGTATAAGTATATATAGATTAGACATTGGATCTCTCAGAGGCAGGTAAGAAAAACAGTCATAAGGGCACCACTGGGACTAGAATTAACCCTTCGAGAAGGCCAGACAGCGAACAGAATATCGCGATTGCATTGATAACTGGATAGTGTACAATCGGGGGACAAGCTCCCATATATGAGTAGATGGGAAAGGGACCTTGACGTCCCTATTCCAGAGGAGGAATGGGATCAAATATGGAGGAGGGCACACAAAATATCCAAAAGTGTGGCCAATAAAGAAACAGCATGCAAGATATGTTATAGATTGTACTTGACCCCCGACCACCTACATGGGATAAACACAAATGACCCTGCTATATGCTGGCGGCAATGTGGGAAAATAGGAGATCTATATCATATGTGGTGGACATGCCCGAAGCCAAAATCTACTGGAAAGAGATTATGGGTCCCATAAAGGATATCAGAGGGGCACAATTACCGGACTCACCAATTTTGATTTTGCTGGGGGTGGAAGCTGAGGGAGTTTATGCTTCAAGTGGCGTCACTGCTACCCTCATTACACATTTGCTGATGGCAGCACGAATGACGCTGGCACAAGGATGGAAAACAGTAGAGGGACCTGTACTAGCCTGGTGTTGGGTGATAATTTGGGGAGTGCTCGCTATGGAGAAGGTATGTGCGTTTAGAGCCGGGCCATACCAGAGGTTTCTGGCAGTCTGGTCCCCTTTCCATGAGTATGTTAAGGACAGAGAGCATCACTTTCATAAACCAACTACGCTCAAAAATATACATGTGGTATGAGTACAGTGGGGAACAGACAACAGGGGGAAAGCTCCTGAACGAGAGAAAAGCATAATGTGGTCCTGTAAGAGCAGTAGCTAAACCATACATGTTGGGTTAAGGGAGGGAATGAGGAGGGGAGAAAGGATGTTAATGTTGTTTGGTTATAATACACAAAAGACTCATGATCACAGAAGCCATGTAACGGGCCTAATGGCATCGCCAGTTTTATTAATTGTATAATCTGATAAATCAATCTAAAAGAACATGAATGTCTGCCAAGTACCTTAAATATGTGATTATGAGTGAATAAATAAAAACATTTTTTTTAAATCGAAGGCTCTCTGCCTCCGTTAATTTATATGTTGAAAATGATGACAATGAAAGGACCTGTGCTGAAAATTACACCCTTGTTGAGTTTCAATTATCCATGACAATGCTGCAATTTGCAGTACAAATATTACTAAAATTGTGGGGAAAATAAATGAGGACGTTAAAGTGTTGACCAATGTTGTGTTGAGTTTCCAGCATGAGAATGGCATGATTCCGGGTAACGATGATTGTGTTGTGGATAACAAAACTGTAGCGAGTGGGTGAATAGATCTGACCTGCTAAAGGTTCTACAACTAATCCCGCAGTTGTGTCTTAGACAGTAGGGATTTTGATTTTGTTGAGCCATTGAACACAGGAAAGCCTAATGTCCGTAATTCATTTGTTATTTTGTTGACACTGTTTGTATGATATGATCTCATCAGCCTAAATTATTAGAATTGGGCTATGAATTAGATGAAGTTATACCCCACCTATTGAGGGAAATCCTGATGGCATCAGGACATCAGAGCACGTGCAAATTATACAGAAGTTGGTGGGAAAAGGGTTGCTAGATGTGTATCATCTGAAGATGCTGCTGAGGTGTTGAAAT
Source organism: Ambystoma mexicanum (assembly GCF_040938575.1). Classification (NCBI taxonomy): domain Eukaryota; kingdom Metazoa; phylum Chordata; class Amphibia; order Caudata; family Ambystomatidae; genus Ambystoma; species Ambystoma mexicanum. The sequence goes on from NC_090932.1 coordinate 547,578,316, forward strand.
GGCTTTTGGGTCTTATGCCCACTAAAAATAACGTTAGTTTGTGATTTTGCACTATGCTAACTTGGAACACTTGTGGTTTCCGTCACCTATTAAGTCAAGCAGGTTCTTTGGACTTTTAAGGACTAATCTTCCTATTACAGGAGTGTTGGTTAACCTCATTTATATATATTGATGGTTATCAGATTTATCAGTCCCTGGCAAAAAAGGGACCATATTGTGGGCTCATTGTTGGGGTTAAGAACAGCCTGAAAGCAAAAATGGTTAAGCTTCTGTCATCGATGGATCATATTCTAGCTGTCAAGCTTACGGCAAATCACGATGGGAAACCAGCTAGGCTATTAATCTTGAACGTTTATGATCCTCCTGGGGTTGGTTGCACTTATGACCTCTTTGAATGCATTACTGATCTGTTGAGTGAGTGGATTGAGGATGACAATGGAGATATGATCCTATTGGGGGAGATTTCAATGTTCACTGTGTGTGTAATATGAAAGGTTCTGCATTTAAATGTGTACAAGGATCAAGTAATATTATGTAAAAAAGAGGGAATAAGCAGGGAAAATTGTGGGTTGAATTCTTGATGGATTGGCAACTCACAATGCTTAATGGTCGTATCTCCAGGGATTGTCTCGGGGGAAATATACCCGGGCGAGTGGTAGAAAGAAGTCAACTGTTGATTATTTGTTTGCTAGCTCTGTCATTCTAGCGTCAATTGAGTACATGACGGCAGAAGATTGCCACTTGAGTGATCATGCAGCCTTGACAATGTGTACTTCTTTGATGAACTGTGATCCTGACACCATTAAGATTGGGGACGTCAATGTTAATTCTATGGGCAATTGAATTTCTTGGTGGCCTAAAATATTGATAGTGAATTTGGCTATAGCTAAACTGGACAAGGGCAACTTCCAGCGATTACTTGAGATGTCTGGTGATGAAATTGTGGATTTGCTGACCCAACTATTGGCAGGAATTGCCCTTATTAAGGGAACGTATGATCTTAATGATCGCCAAAGGAGGGTAGGTTTTTCGATAGAGATTAGGGACGCAAAATGTAATATGCATAGAGATTTACGGAATAACACCCCTCATTCTCTTTTAAATGGCTAGTAAGATCAGGACAATCAAGAATAGGTACCAGAATTGGTGGAGATGGTCGGATGAAATGCAGAATGGCGGAGAACAATAGCAGTAATTAATAGTGGCAGTTCTAGAAGTATATGTGAGATGCTGGGTGCAGTGAAGGTCTACGAAGGCCAGGTCTGTAACTAACCTGATTGGTGGAATGCAGTTGCATGAGTATATCACCAAAAACTTTAACTATCAGGTTCAAGGTGCGAAGGGCAAAGAAAGGGTAGAGGGTGGGAAGTTAGACATTGTGATAGATAGGGCTAGTATTCAATTAAAGATGAGGTCTGAAAGGACCAAGGGCTCCTGGCCTGAACGGGCTTTCTAATATAGTTCTTAAAAGTAATCCAACGATGTGGCCAAAGTTCTTGAAATCCTGTTTAAGTACATTAACACAGAAGGGGTAGTCCCAGTTTCTTGGCGTCAATTGATATTAATTCCTATCTTTAAAAAGGGATCACCCACCTTGCCCTCTAATTAAATGCTACTCTTCATGCTCAATGTTACAGTGAAAATCTATATCTCGTTCCTATTGAGGGAATTGCATGGGTGGGTTGATGACGCCAAACTGCTGGACAAATATCAGACTGGCGTTAGAGGGGGTTCAGCAACTTTCCACAATGTGCACTTAATCGATTACTTAGTTGAGAGAGCTATGAACAAGAAACATCCAGTATTATATGCGGTCTTCATTGCCTTTCAATCAGCGTTTGACTCGCTGGTTAGGGATAAATAGTGGCAGAAGTTGAGGGCCTTTGGATGTCCAGAGGGGCTGTTGAGAATGCTAGACTTTAGCATGTTGATACCCAGGTTCGAGTGAGGTTGGACATCGAGGGGACCACCTGAAGGGCAAATTGAGTATATCGAAAGATATACTTACCTTGGGATGGAAATCGACTCTGGAAAAGGTTATAAAAAGTTGATCAGCGCTAGGAGTAGGAAAGCCCTACAACTTTCGGCACTGATTGAACATTTCTCTCGCCATACAGGGGGATACTCCCTACATGGTGTAATAAGAGTTTTGTCCTACAATTCGTTATGGGCTTGAGGCAGGGTCTTTGAAAGATCTACACTGACCTCAGGAAACAGGAAAAAGAATGGATATTGTGACACAGCTATCAAACTATTTGAACATATGTTTGGGAAAAGGCTTCAACTATGGGATTGGAACTGTAAATATGGACACTTGATGTCACTTAAGAAATATAAGGAAACAACAATGTGTTCACAGTTCGATTATCCAGCCCTATTTATTGCTTTGTCCTTCACCTGTATTAAGGCAGTTTTTAGTGCTGTTCTGTATTGATCAACTACCTTTAATGGCAAACCGGGACCACTGCTAAAACTCACTGTGACAAACAGATTTTGCCGCAATTGAAAAATAGAGAGTATGACTGAAACCTCAAGACATGTCTGGACGGAATGCAAGGCTTTGGTACCTACATTGGTCATTGCACTCCATCATGTTTTAGCTATCTACGCGACTCTTGAATCTAGGTGTATCCCTGGCCCATTCAGTCATCGCAATCTAATGTCCCTTAGCTGCCTACCTGATTCTGATCCTAGGTAAGGCTAACCGTAACAACTCAGGAACCAGCTAATATCACACTGCTCGCACCTCCTCCCACTAAAATGTACCTACCAGGTATATACTCAGCACTGCTGAGAGTCATCATCCACCTTATCCACGCAACTAGTCTCCTCAGCCCCCCCTTACCAGGCCTGACCAGCATGGTTACCACCCTGCCACTCACCATGCACCTCTCTACACTGTGCAACCTCTCTGCTAGAAACTCCAAACTACGCGCCAGACTCCCCTAAATATACGAGCCCAGAGCTAGGGATTCCACCCATACCAAACCACTTAATTGGCCCCAGCCTTACATCCTGACCATCCCGTCCAACAAAGGCACTAACTTACCTAAGCCTACCCAAACTAATACTACCACCAAACATAAGTCTCGATCATCAACCTCCACACCTACCACGAGTAAACATACCACTACTCCCTTAAGAGGGGCTTTAATCAATGCAAAATCTATAGTAGCCCACACAACAGACATAGCAGACCTCATCCTAATGGAAGAACTAGACTTCTTAGCCATCTCGGAGACCTGGCTTCATGCAGCAGCTGGCCCAGCCCTTGCGCTAGCCATCCCTGAGAATTTCTCCATCCTCCGAACAGACAGAATTGATTCTAGAGGCGGTGGCCTCGCAATAATCGCCAAAACCCACCTCAACCTTAAATCTATCAACACCGATCACTACTCATCCTGTGAATTGCTCACAGCCAAACTCCCCACCACCAACTCCCAAACCATCACCATCCACCTACTATACAGACCCCCGGGACCTCTAGGCTCCTTTGAGGAAGACCTTAACTCCATCCTCTCTAACAACTTAAAAAATACCTCTCAATGCCTCCTCCTAGGAGACTTTAACCTTGGCTACAATGACCCTAAAGACACCCAAGCGTCAGCCATTAATTACTCACTATCAGAACTAGGCTTCTCCCAAAGAGTGTCCACCCCCACTCCTAACAAAGGGAGAACTCTTGATGGATAGCAGACCACAACTGCGCGATCTCCATCACTGCCATCACCCCACAATCTTGGTCTGACCACCACCTCCTCTCCTTCACACTCGAAGCGGCCAGCCCTATCGCTAACATCTCCCTATCCACAGCCATCCCGACTATAAGCAAGAAAAACATAACTGCGGAAAAACTCATCCCTCTCATTCTACCTACGCTGAACCAACTCAACTCCCTGCTAACTCCAACCATCTGGTTGAAAGTTACAACAACAGCATGCGCCTAGCCCTAGATGCCATCACACCATTAAAGCTGAGAAAACCCAAGCCAATAAAACACTTGGATACTTGGTTCACGGCCCACCTAAAAGCCCTCAGACTAGAGAAACGAAAAAAGGAACAAATTTGGAGACAAAATCCCACTGACAGCAACAAGCTGATCCTCAACAAAATAGTCTCTACCTACAAAAAAGAAATCCTCCTCGCCAAACAAGAATCCTACAATCTGAGAATACTGCATGCCAAATCCAGCACTAAAGAATTGTTCACCATCCTTAAAGAGCTGGAGACTCCCATCCCGGTCCCAGACACCTGCAAGAAAGACAAACAATGGTGCACCAGCATCCAAAATGCCCTTTCCAATAAAGTCGCAGGCCTCCAAATCAAAATTAACAGCAAGCAAGAGACCCTATCCAATGCAAAATCTAACAACACCCCCACACTCACCATCCCTCGACATCCCCCCGCCAACCCCCCACTCGCTTCAGCTTCTCCAAAGTCTCCACGCTAGAAGTGGAAAAAATCATACTCTGCCTCAAGCCTTCTAACTGCCAAGGCGACCTATGCCCACCTCAAATCATCAAAGTCGCGGCCAGAGACCTATCTCCATTTATCACCAAACTCATCAACGCCTCCTTCTCTTCTGGGACTATCCCCAACAACCTCAATCCTGGGTCCTCAAACCCACACTCGACCCAGCCATACCCACTAACTACAGACCCATCACCACCGTCCCCTTCCTACTAAAAATCCTCGACAAGACAGCCTACCTTCAAATTAAAAAAATCCTTGAAAAAAACCACCTCCTAGGAGTCTGGCAATCTGGTTTTAGACCCCAACACGGCACAGAAACCGCACTCATCGACCTCAAGGCCCAAATTGACACTCTGAGAGATAATGGGAAACTGCCTTATTGCTCCTTTTAGACCTCTCGGCAGCCTTTGATCTTGTTGATCATAAAATCCTATGTAGCCACTTAGACTCGGTGGCCCACTTTTCCCAAGAAGCTATAGGCTGAATCACATCATTCCTAAGCAACAGATCCATGTGCGTCTTTTCCACCACGGCCTCCGCTGACCCCATTCCCATCACATGCGGGGTCCCCCAGGGGTCATGTGTCTCCCTCACACTGTACAACGTGTTCAATAAGCCCCTGTTTGATGATCTCGACAGTTTGGGTATCACCTACACTAACTATGCTGATGATACCCAAATCCTCATCCCGTTGACTGGAGACTACAACACGGAGTTGGCCTTGGTGAACAAGGTGTACCTCATCATCCAGGCATGGATGGCCTCCCATAGTCTATGCCTGAATGATGACAAGACCGAACTCATCCTGGGTTCAGCCACGAACTTAAACAAACTGGACCTCAACTACTCCAGCTTCACCATTGACGGCAACCCTATAAAGGTAGCTAAGGAAGTGAAAACCCTTGGCATCTATCCCGATTCCACCCTCTCCTTCCATAAACAGGTCAGCTCCATGACATCCACTACAGCCTACACATGCAAGCTTATACGCTCTGCCAAACCCTTCCTCTCCACCCAAAGTTGCATTACTCTAGACAGAGCTCTCATACTATCTAAACTGGACTATTGTAACTCCCTCTATGTAGGCGTCAACAAACAGATTACCAATAAAATCCAGATCCTACACAACAATGCCCTTAGAGCAGCGCTTAACATCCCTAAAAGAGAACAAATCTCGAATACTAGAAGAACCCACAACTGGCTCACTACCTCGGACAAAATTATGCTTAAGGTAGCCTCCCTCACCCACAAATGCAATAACAACGCAGCTCCCCGTTATCTCTCAGACAGGATAACCAGATACATGCCCAACAGACTCACCAGAAATAGCACTGCTAACCTGCTCACTGTTCCCAGATTCAAGCGCATGAAAATGGGCAGCAACAGCTTCCAGGTAAAAGCAGCCCAACATTGGAACTCACTACCACCTTCCGTCAGAGCACCTCAAACCTACCACCAATTTAGGCGTAATTACCTCCAGTGGCTTAAGAACAAAGACCAATAATGACACCCGTAACTACTACACATTTGTCAACTTGTAACTATGTTGTAATGTTACTCTGTATCCTTGTAACTGTTTCTACTCACTGTAACTGCATCTACCCACTATGCATAATAATGTAAATAATGTACAGTATTGTAACTAAGTTGAGAATATTCTTGTAATGCTTGCGCCCTCATACCTTCTGGTCCGGTGCGCCATATAAATAAATAAATAAACAAACAAACATATATGTCTCTTTTGGGGAAATTAGTCTCAGAATTTGATGCAATTAGTAGATCCTGAGCAAGATGGGCGCCAGGTGAGTGAGCTCTGTTTGACAAGCTTTAGCGCTAAACAATATCCCAGTTTCCTTACCCTGATTGCTTCGCTGAGGGTGTGTTTTGGCAGCGGAAGACCCAGAGACGCTACTTACCGATTCTGAGATCTGCCGACCTTGGATGCTAGAGGTCTGAGCTCCCGCCCCACCCGACGACAGGGCAGCCTGGCGTGTGCGCCTGACAACACCTGTTACCGTGGAGGGTACAAGTCGAAAAAGCAGAGGTTAATTTTGATAAGTTCAGTGGGGCTGTTGGATCTTATTTTGTGTGATATGGGAGTGGCGCTGTATCCCTAGCCTTAGATCTGTACAACAAGCAGGCTTTACCTGCTGTTTTGCACAGATCGGAGCTCTGGGAGTTTGGCAACTGTGGCTTATCAAGGAAAACACATTTTTGAAACATTTGCTGATACTTCCTACAAGTGCTCCTTCAGCTATCACTCACCTGGAGTTTGGTGTCATTGTGATTGGTGCCAAGGCTATGTTTAGCTCTGATTTTCTTTGGTTAATAATTTGGCATGATTTTATTTTTTGGAGAAAAAAATCATAGAACTGCTTTCCAAATGGGATTTTGTTTCAAACTTTTGAATACGTCCTCATATTTTTTTTGTTTTGCGTTCTCTTTTTTCTTTGACCCACGATCGATTGTCGATAAGGAATAGACTTATTGACCTGTATTATTAATGTGACTTTGCTTTAATTTTCATAACCCTCCACATGGATTAAATCAAACTGTGATATGTAAATAAAACATATTTATTTTTATACATCTCAGAGTGTCTTGACCAGATGATGGTAAATGGGACAATTAATTTACAATCTCCACTCAGAGTAAGTCAAATCTAAATAATGATCTATGAGAAATTCTTATTTAACCAGTGGTAGTTTCTTTTATTTTTGCTTGTCTATGTTGCCCTATCTACCACATGATGTCAGGGCTCCCTACATATGTTTACTAAGAATTTGGCACCAACCAGGATTGGGCAAATGCAGAGAAGCACTAGTGCATTTGTTGTCTCTTAATGGTGGGAAAAGCCTTAATTGGTTTGTACATGTAAAGAACATGCTTAATATCCTGGACACTTCAGCGCTGTGGGAAAATCCCATGGAGAGCAGCCGTGCTGCCCTGAGTAAATTAAAAAAGATGGCCAAGACGCAAGCTTGGGATTACCTTTCAGCTGATGTTGCAATTTCTAAACTAGGTTTGGATTATCTAGTACGTAATTTGGAGATCAGCCCCATAGAGTATTTAGATTTAATCCCTCTGGTTTTTGAAAGATCATTGTAAATGCGGCTGAGACTTGGCATCCTCCGGGTGGTATCTTTTACTCCTTCTTAGTGGTAATCAGTTCTGGAGACATGTCTGCTTTGGGGGGTGATCACAACTCTTTTGCATTTATTGATATGTGACAAGTCCCTGCGATTGAGGCTTACATATTTGAGACCACTCCTAAAAGAAGCCGGCATTCGATAATTCAGAAGTGCAATGATCTTTTTAATTCATTGTCCACTCCCACACGTGTTATTTGCAACTGCACGATACAGCTACAGGGTGTGGCTACTTAGGAAAAACGCTTTGAATCAGTCTTCTTAACTCTCAGGGCTGCGAGCATCGCTCTGCGTTTTAGATGTTTAGATACCTTTTGTAGCAGAGAATCAGTTGTAATTTACCATTTGTTTACTATTGAATATTGCCACATGTTCTCTCATGATTTTACACATTTACTGTAATTTAACAAACTGAATGATTCTTAGTTCTGTTTTGTAATGTATTTAGCTTTTATGAATTTTTTATGCCAAATAAAGTTATGTTTAAGAAGAAGATGACACCTGTTAGCCTCCCAATATAATTTCCAAGGATTAATCTACCAGTAGTAGCACAATGTCGCTGCATCTTCGGTGATGAGCCCAACATCCCCACTGATAACGTTACCATGGAGTGCTCCGGCCCCTTACCTCCTCTGCGAGACAGCTCTGCATAAGGAAACTGAAACAGCATCATGTTACCTGGCAATGAGGGCATGCACAGAGCCCATGACTGGCAGATGACTGAATAAACGCGTACTTAGGTGCCTGCAAAATCCCATGGAAGCATGCAGGATCCAGGGCCAGATGACACTGAGAGATAGGGAGCAGGTGCTGTCACTCTAATGATTTGCCTTTGCTCTGCGACCCGGTACCTCAGTGCACTCCTGCTGATGCCCTGCACCTGCCCAGAGGCCAAACACACGCTTGGGTGAACAACGCCAGATCGGACAACATTGACAGACCTATTAACCCCTGCCTGGGCTCACTAGCCCAGGTCGGGAGGTCTTCACTGCATACCTGTTCTCTGGAGAACCACCCAGCTACAGGCCATCGGTCCACATAGCGCAAGACACTGCGGCACACCTCGCAATCTAACCTGCGGGGCCGGACACCGACTTCTTCTGGCCTTGTCCACCCATTAGCCCCAGGGACGTGGGGGCATGTGACAAGCGCAGATGGCCACTGAGATCTGGCATAGGAATCTCACCTGCACTCCCTTGTAGAGGCCCTTTATCCCAAGGAGCCGTCCCCCGTAGCCCGTCTTGATCTGCACCCCTTCATCATTCTTGCGATCCTTATGAGATGCCCAATAAGTATTACAATATCTTTCCCCTTTATTGCCGATTCCGTCCCCTGCTTATAGTGAGTCTCTTGTCGAAAGAGGATCATCAGGCCCTGCTTGTAGAACAAGTCCCCGTCGACCCCTGGGACTCTCTACCCCCTAACACTTCACCCCATCTGAAGCATCCAAATGTGTGTCCCGCTCATCCTGGCCACACCTGTCGAACCGCCTGGGATGCGACCCCAGCCCTGGCTGCATTATCAACCCCCTCGCTTCTACCTACCCCCAACTACCACAGTGTCCCCCCTACTCCTTCAGACTTATTTCCACCAACCCCCCCAGCACCCTAAACCCCCCCTCTGACTTACCCTACATCCCCACTAAACCCCCGTCCCACCTCCCCATCCCCTCTAAAACTGGGATGAGGAGGACCCCGGGGGCGAGGTCCGGAGCCCATCAAAAAATATAAGGCTCTGCACAGCCCCCAGGTTCCCCTCATGTGCCGTCCTTCCAGGGCGAGGGGGTGTTCAGTTTCTGGAATTTTCTGTCCCCTTGGATTTTTTGCCTTCCCACGGTGGACTTCGGGCCTCGTGCTTCCCCTCCTCTTGGAGTGTTCCACTTTGGGGTCCCACCAGATCCTCCATGGTGGCTTGACATCCTCCTCTGTGACCAGCTGCTATCTCTCCCATTCAAACACCAGCGCAAACGGGTAGCCCCATCTATACTTCACCCCCTTCTCCTGGAGCCATCTGGGGAGGGGGCCCAAATTTCTTGCGCCTCAAAAGAGTGTGAGCCGACAAGTCCTGAAAGATAGCCACCCTGAAGTCTCCATACTCAGTGTCACCCAGGAGGCGCGCCTTCTCAAGGATCCTCGCCTTATCACTGTAGTAGTGCAACCGTGCCAGGACCAAGATTGGACCTATGATTCCTCACCCAGCACGATGCACCCTGTCCAGGGTTACTCGCTCACCCTCTTTGGAGCCCAACACCATTCCTATTAGGTCCTGGATCTTCTGCTGCAGACCATTGGGTGTCTCCCCTTCCGTCTCTTGCAGCCCAAAGAACCGGAGGTTGTTCCGCCTCTCTCGGTTCTCAATGTCGTCCACTTTGAGCCGCAGCGCCTCCTTCTGCCGTTCCACCTCGAGGAAGCGCACCCCCATCTGTGCCTCCAGGATCTCCATAGAGGCCTGGTTCGCTTTGGTTCTATATGATCACTGCGCTGCCTGTAATTCCGCCGATGAAAATTGCGACTGCAATTACGGCGCAGTAATCGGATAGATCACTTCTGCCCACCTTTCCCAGCCCGCAAACCCTAAAACCACAACCCCCCCACCACTTATCTTTACTGCGGTGCACTCCTGTGTGCGTCGCTGACATCCTTGTACCCCTGCTGTGTCAGCTCCTCCCAGTTACATGGGGTGGTGTTGACGCTGCAGGGTCTTTTTTTTATCTTATCCCCTGCTTACCGTAATGGTAAGCGGGGGATACACCCGCAACCCCCGACACCTGTTACTGAGCCCAAGGAGAGCGGGGGACACCCCCGCAACCCTGTTCTGCTTAGGCGCAGTAATGGGGTTCAGGATTTTTGGACCGTGCTCCGGCGCAATGTAGTAATGTTGCCACAATGGTTGCGACATTGTGGTACAATTCCGTTTGCTTCCACCCCTTCCACTCTCTCTTCCAGGATAACCACCTTTGCCAAGAGGTCTGCCACCTTCTCCCCTAAATCTGTCCTCATTCCTTTCATCTCTTCCAGGATGGCCTGATGTCACTTTTAATCGTGCCAATCTGTGCCAAGCAGGGGTGCCCTCTCCCCTCTCCCTTGGCCTTTGCCATCTCATCGCTGTCCTGGTATTGATACTGCACGAGAGCCCCCCTCCAGCTTATCCACATGAGCCCCCCCTCTTCGGCTCGTAATGCTAGTTCACACTTGGGCACGAATATTCCCCTCTCCAGTCCCAACACCTCCACGTGCCAAGGGAGGGCAGCGAACCAACAAAAACTCCTCCACCTTGTACAGCCGCTGCTAGGCAGACACCTCGAGAGGCGATACAGGGCCGACGATCCCCCCCCCCCAGGCACCTGCCACAATCCAGTCCGCATCACACTGCCCCTGCCTCACGGGGGGGGGGGGGGTTCCACTGCACCTCTGCCAGGGGGTGGGGGGCTGCACTCTGTGGTGCCAGGCCCCTCTGTTCTCCACTGCATCATTGCCTCTTAGAACCTTACACAGCTCCTCCTGATGACCAGCCTGGCGGGGACCCGCTGTTTCCGCTCCCTGCAGATGTTCGTGGACGTCCCCTACGGACATCACACTGCCCACACCCCTTTCTGGAGCATCCCAGGCAGCTGTTCCCCCTCCTTGCTGACCGGGCCTGTTGGCTGGTGACCGATGAGTCCCCTATTGTCAGTGCTGCACTGCCCTCCTATGCAGCCTCCTCGTCAGGTGTGGTGTGCCTGTTCTCTGGCTCGTTCTGCAAATCCACCTTCCTGAGCAGCAGGCCAGTGGTGCACTGCTCTGACCCCCACCTGGGGCTTTTGCCACATGCCACCTCCCACTAACTACCTTTACAGGCCCCCCTGTTGGGGTAGGCTGCACTATGGGCCACTCCACAGCTGCCACACCTGCTTGGTACAGGGCAGATGTCCCAGCTCTTCAATGCAGCTGTCTGCACTCCAGGCTGGAAGCAATGGATTTCTGCGGGGCCCGTCTCCACTCGTGGGGGCTCGCCTAGTCCAGAGTCCCTGGCACTCTGGTCGCTCCATTACCCAGGTGCTCACCCCTGGTTGGCCTGCTGCCACCACCGGGCCTGCCTCGGGCGCTTCCTGCAGCTCGCCTGACTCTGCAATGCACCCTCCGCCCTCTCCTCCTCCCGTGGCCGGACTTGCTGCGGGGCACCGCTCCAAGTGTCCGTCCCTGGGGCCCTCTCGGACTATTACAGTGAGAGGCCGCCTCCCTGGCACAGAGGGCCTCCCTCGCTGATGCTGCAGCTTCGTCCACCACAACCTCAAGGACAGGCGCTGCAGAGCAACGGCCCAGGTCTTTTCCCGCCCAGGCGCTCTCTGCACCTCTGAAGCATGCCTTGGTTGTGTGTGCCTCTTCATTCTCGTTTGCTGGGGTTTCACCGCTTGGTAGCCCCACCACTGCTGCAGGACTATTTCACCTGCTCAGGGACTCTCCTTCAGGGGTCCTGAGTGCAACAACTGCGCCAGACTCTGCTAAAACTCCAGGGCAGGGGACAGAGCTCGCCGATCAGGCTGCCATTTTGCCTGCGGCCCCTGGTGGCCTCCTCTTAATTTCCGTAAAGGGAGATGCACTGGAGCAACCAGGGATAATCTCATTTGAATGGTTAATTACCCAGGTAAATCTCTTTAGTTTTTAACCCCCAGTGGAGGTCTTCTGTCTGCTTTTTGTGTATCATAGAAGTAATGTTTGTATTGCATTGGAGGCCACAAACTGCTTGCTAACTTTGTGGGTTGGCTGCATTTGAAAATAAAATGTGGGTTTAACATCTGAAAATAGAACTTGATTTGCTCATCAAATTCACAATTGTGTCCTTTCCAAGAACAAGATCTTTGGGTAGGAGACTAAGGCTAGGATTAGCAAAGGTGTTTCTAGGTTTGTACATCTAGCTTGGGTCTCAAGTGTGCTTTCTTTTTGCTTTTACAGCTCAGATGGGAGTTGGTGAAGGGAAATCCATTGGCCAGTGGTACGGACCAAACACAGTGGCACAAGTGCTCAAGTAAGTAATTTCTCACCCATTGGTTCTTAATTCCAGTTAAAGCAAATACACAGCATGTCCTTAGACAAGTGCATAAGGCAACACATCACACTATGCTCCATTGTAAACTGAAACTTTTTGCGTTTCACAGCAGCATGACCTGGTAAAAGGTCATGTGAGCACCTTGCAAGATGCTTCCCAGGGAACAAAACATATTTGTATCCTGACAGCAACTTACTCTAGGATTAGCGTATGTCCGCAAATCATGACAGTCTGCCCTGGCACTATAATGCTTCTGGGAGTGACAAATAGCAAACCACCTTCTCATTCGCTGGCAACAGACCCTCTGGACACGCCTGTAAACATTTGCCAAAGGAACAACTTATCGGCTCGCAACAATTTTTCCCTGGGAACTGAACATGTGAGCAACTCGTAGTGTATGCAGCAACAACCAGCACCAGAGAATAGATTCACTCAATAGAGGCTTATAATGGGTGTTAGGAAAGATGATCTTTTTGCACCTTTCCCTCTGTAGACTTCTATGGGATACCCTTTCTTTTTGCTTGTTTTGAAACCTGTCCTGACTTTTTGGAGGCAAGTAAAGTCGTATGCTTTATTCACCTGGCTGTTTTGTTCCTCTGTATGGGGAAACTTACCAGCCCCTAAGACTGTCAGTACTCAGAAACTATGTCTCTTTATAATTGCACTTATCACCTTACAGTGGAGTGCAGTTAGGATGCTTTGTATCCTTATTTTGAATGGATTGTGTCCTCCAACGTATTCCACACCTTTGACATGTAATGTCCACAGCTGTGCACTTCTGAAACTTTTTTCAGCAGACCGCGTCCTGCGTCGCTGGCGTCTGGTCGATGTCCCTCGAAGGCCTCCGTCGAGGGAGACGTCACTGGATGTTATATATAGGACGCACGGCGCCCGTAGCTTCCGTTCCGTTTTTCCCACAAACGTGTTTGCTTTGGAGACTCGGCGCGTCTCGTGTATTCCTTATGAATAGGTCTTCTTCTTCAACCCCTCCAACTCCACGGTCTGGCTTCAAGACTTGCCGGGACTGTAAGTCAAAAATGTCAATTGCCGACAAGCATCGCATTTGTTTGTGGTGCTTGAGTGAAAGTCACGACACTGACGACTGTTCCAAATGCCAGTCGCTAACTGTTAAGGCCTTTTGGGAGCGTAGGGGAAAGCTTCAGGTAGATAGGTGTTAGAAACCCAGTTAGTCCCGTAAATCCAAGTCCAATGGGATGTCCACCGACTATTCGGGGGAGACTCACCGCGTCGGGACGAGTCCCTGTCCCGGAGTGGTTCCCTCCATTCGTCCTCCTCGTCTCAGCATTCTAGGAAGCGCCAGCACCGGTCACATTCCCCGTCCTCCTCGGAGGATGGAGCCGCGAGGAAAGTGGCTTGCCCGAAGAAGTCCTTGACTCCGGAGGAATGGGCTGCCTTTAGGGAGCAGATGTTAGTGATTTTCCAATCGCAGGGCACAGTTCTGTCCAGGCCTTCTGATGAAGCCGGCAAGGAACGGTCTCGTACTGTGGCTCGCACGCCTTCGGGCTTGGGTCCTTGATGCGACGCTCATCAGGAACCTTCGAGGTCCCGTTCTGACAAGGCTCAGGGTAGTTGCAAGAGACGTGCTTCCAGGTCTCAGTCCTCGTCTCCAGCGAGACTGCAGAAATCTGGTAAGGGCTCAAGGTCGGTGTCGACTCCGTCAGCGCCGTGTCCATCAGATACCGACGTCGAAGCTTTGCCTTCATTCCAGCCGTCGGCGCCATTATCGACGCCAAAGCAGTCGGCGCTCTCGACACCTTCAGGGCGTTTTGCCTGAAATTTATAGTTGGAGATCCCTGATACTGTGGATCCTCGTAGGAAGGCTACTTCTAAGTTTGTGAGGCCGGTGGTGGACTCCAGACCCTCTTCTGTCCCGAGGCAGGGATTTTACCACCCTCTGGATGACCTATATGAGGAGGAGGAAAGGTCAGACTTTGATATGGACCCTGTTGAGCCTTATGTGGCTGTCTTTTCCGGAGACAGTCAATTGGAAGAGTTGAGGCAAACTCTTTATGATGCCAATGGGTTGGACACTTCTCCGGAAGTGGAATTTGGCAGGCCTGAGCCTGGGGCTTATGTAGAGTCCTACAGGCGGCTCATGGCTAGGGTCACGCAGTATCTGGGCTGGTCCAGTCCTCCTGAGGCTTTTGTGCAAGATGATTTAACAGACATTTTATATCAAGGTCCGCCCTCTGACCCGGTGTTACCTTTTCATCTGACTTTACAAAGAAGGGTGGCGGCTGCTTGGCAGTCACTGTAATCTCTTCCGGCTGTTAACAAATCATTGACCAAAAAATACCACCCTTCCGGTAGCGACCCCAGCTACCTTTCGTCTCACCTCACTCCCGAGAGTTTGGTGGTTCAGGCGGCATACACTACCATCCCTCCGGATAGGGACGACGAATGCTTCGACGGTTGGGTACGCAAAGTGTTTTCTGTGGGCAGTATGGCGTTGAAGTTGGCCAACTCCACTTCTGCCTTGCCAAGATTTTCACACACTCTGTGGAACTGTGTTTCTCTTGCGGCTGAGCATATTCCTGAGAGGGAAGAAAGGGATGGGTTCCTTGCTCTCGTGCAAGATGGCAAGGATGCCATGTGTGAATCCCTTCAGTCGGGTTTGGACACGGCTGACCGTGTTAGCCGGTCCATGGCTGCGAGCACCGTTGCACGCAGATTTGCGTGGTTGCGGAAGTCAGGGTTTGCTTCGGATATGAAAGCCCGTCTTTTGCACATGCCTTTTGATGGCGCGCATTTGTTTGGCAGAAAGGCTGACGAGAGCCTTGAGAGGTTGCAGACCTCAATAGCTGCAGCGAAATCTTTAAGCGCAGCCGTGCGTCAACCTCTGCCTTTTCGTCCTAAGGGACAGCAGGGGAGGGGAGGTTCTTTTCGTTACTTCTCCTCCTTTGGTAGAACTAGAGAATCAGCCAATCAAAAGAACCCGTGTTGTTTGGGGAAATGGAGGTGCCAAAGCCGCTCAGGCAGCTGCCTCTTTGCCTTCATGCGCTGCCGCAGCTGCTCCAAAACAGTCATGAGGCCATGTCCCATGATTCGCCGGTTGGGGGCAGACTGTCTCAGCATCTCAAAGAGTGGCGAGCAATTACTTCTGATGCGTGGGTTCTGGATACAATTGCCCACGGCTACTGCCTTCCCTTCCTAAAGCGGCCTCACGACAATCCACTGGGGAATCTCTCTTTGAAGCTTCCGGATCCGTTCCTTTTGCAGGAGATCTTGACCCTGGTAGAGAAAGGCGCTATAGAACTGGTGGATCCTAAAGAAAGATGGGGGATTGAGACCCATCCTAGATTTGCGTTGGTTGAACAAACTTCTCAGGAAGGACAAGTTCAGGATGGTCACACTTTCTCAAGTCCTCCAGGCCCTTCAACTTCAGGATTGGTTGGTTTCTGTGGACCTACAGGAGGCTTACTTTCATGTGCCAATTTATCTCAAGCACAAAGTACCTGAGGTTTGCCGCTGGCGACCTGCACTTTCAGTTTCGGGTCCTGCCATTCCGATTGACATCCGCCTGAGGGTCTTCACCAAGCTAATGGTGGTGGTGGCAGCGTATCTCAGGCGAGGGGGATTCAAGTCTACCCCTACCTGGACGACTGGCTGATCCGTGCGTGCTCTCCGAGCAGGCATTGGCTCACCTCGGTCTCACCTGCCGCTCCCTCCACAAGCTGGGCTTCTCCCTCAATTTCAAGAAGTCGCATCTGACACCTTCCTAACAGCTCCAGTCCATCGGGGCTGTGTTGGACGCATCCTTGGGGAAGTGCTTGCCTCCCAAGGTGAGGGCTCATCACATTGTGCAGATGGTGGACAAGTTTCAACATGCCCAGACTCTCCCGGCTTTCGAATTCATAAGGTTGCTCGGTCTTATGGCATCCTGCATTTTTCTGGTGCCAGAGGCCAGGCTGAGGATGAGATCCCTGCAATGGGTAATTAAGATGCAGTGGTCGCAGCTCTCAGGTAAGATGACGGATCCTGTTCAGATTCCTCTCTCGGTCTCCAAGGATCTTCTGTGGTGGGCCAACGAAGGGAACTTGATGAAGGGGGAGCTGTTTTGGCAACCATGGCCGGAGGTGACTGTAGTGACGGATGCTTTCCTCACAGGACGGGGCGCACATGCCGACGCCTTGACCGCCAGTGGTCGTTGGTCTCCGTCAGAGTCCAAACTCCATATCAACCTGTTGGAGCTGAGTGCCATCAGGCTAGCACTGAAGGCTTTTCTGCCGTCCGTGCAGAGGAAGAGTGTCCTGATCATGATGGATAACACAATGGCCAGGCATTACCTCAACATAAAAGGGGGGGTAGGGTCACTCCCGTTGTGCAGAGAGGCAGTGCAGCTCTGGTTTTGGGCCATCCAGCAGGGAATTTCGCTCTCGGCAGTTCATCTGGGCGGAGACGGAAATGCGGCGGACGCTGTTAGCGAGAATTCTCTGTTGAGGCTAATTGCCCAAACCTAGTGAGTCCCCCAGCAGCTTTGCTGGATTTTTTGGGGTTTATTTTTTTTCTCCTGCTAAGAGTGAGACTCTTTTTTTCTCCCACTCTTAGGCATGATTTGAGAATGTCCTTTGACTGTAAATGTGTTTTATGGGCTATGGGGTCTTTTACTCCATAGGGCTTCATGTGTTTTTGGTATGTGTGTTACACAGCACCCTCAGTGCAGTAACACAGGGGTGTCATAGTGACCCCCAAACATAGACTCCCTACCCTGGGACTGACTACTGTCTCCCAGGGCATGTAAAGTCACCATTGGCTTTACTAGTCTCAAATTGTGAACAGAAATAGTACAAACCATCATATTGTGAAAGTACTGGTAGGGGTAATTCGATTGCCGCTTGGTCTGTTTTCCAAGGGGGCACTGTCCAGTCCCCCCTTGTCGAGTTTCTGGCTGGTGGCAGTGGATACCACGCGAAATATTCCACTGGAATATTTCCTATGGGATTTTCCCATTGATTTTAAACGCACCACTTTTTGGTGCAATATTAAAGATATCGCTGGGTTATTTATTTAATATTTATTCCCCGGTTGGGTCTTTTTGCCAGGACTCGGTTTTAAAATGGCTTTTGTGTTTGCCTCTGAAGCTCTAACCCAAGTCGAGCCCTTTGTTCCAGTTTTTGGTGGGCTTCTCCAAATGGTGCCCCTCTGTCTGGGGTCTACAGGATGTGAGGGGGATTAGGCACCCTGGACTGAAGTTGCACTCTTGTGGGAATGGCCCAGTGGAGAGCCGCCCGGCTCACCACTTAGCATGTTTGAGTGACAGCTAGGCTGTTGAATGGGGGTTTTTCTGCATAAAAGCAGGGATTTGGGGACTGGAACTTCAGGAGTCGCCACAGGACCTAAAGAATTTCGAAGAGGGGAGAAGCTGAGCCATCTACAACGACGACACCACCGGTAGAGCCCTGGTGTACGAACTCACCACTTCCCCGACGACAGAGGAGATCTTCTTCCAGGAGAGTCTTTTTCCTTTGAGCTGGTGGGACCAACCAGTTCGCCTTTTTCACCTTCCTGGAACGTCTCGTGGTCGAATCGCCCCTGCCAAGCACCCCGGCGGCCGGATAGCCACGCTTCACGACTACTGCGAATAAAAGGGTTGTACCTTTTAATCGGGAACTCCGCGGCTGGTTTCTTCCCTGGCAGTACAACAACCTCCAGCTTTCTTCCTCGTCGAGATCATCTCTTCCCCTGTATGAAGCCAGGACTTGCACCCGCTGCCAGGAACTGCCACCACTGGAGCTTTCTCACCATTTCAGACCATTTCAGGTACTGTGTCCCGCCTGGTCTCCCTTGCAACAGATTGTCCAAGGTGTCCCGTAAATCCTTGACTTTCTAACTGGGTTGACCTCAGACCTGCTAACTTTGCCTTTCTGAACTGATTCAACCTCTTTTTGACTTTTCTGCAAAGACTTTGAGTGCATTTCCACTGTGTGATCTTGGGCACATTCCGCCTTGCTCTCTCCAAGAGTGGGCCTGGCCTATGAACTTTTTGCTCTACAGTAGACCCTGCCTTTCTTGACTTGCTGTGGTTTCTTAAGTGTTGGTACTGTGTTATTTTCCTACTCTGCCTTTTCTCTCCCTTTTTAAACAAATTATTGGAGTGCCATCTACGGTTACGCGCTCAATAAGTGGTGTCTTAACCTAGACTTGAATAATTAATTAGGGAGGTGTATATACTTATAGTGACTGTGTTTGAACTTGCTTGATATATTAGTGCCAGTGTATTTTTATAAGTGTGTTTTTAAATAAATAATGATATACTTTTATACCAAAGCTCTGGTCAGTGTTTGCTTGTTCTACTGTATTTTCAGCCTTATTGTGTATACTCTATGTACTGCCTAACTCTTCTTGAGAGAAGTCTGACTGCTCAGCCACAGCTACCAGGTAAATCTGGGTGGTGCAGACTGCTACCAATTGGGTTTACTGCTTACTCATGTGGTCTTAAACCTTTTGCAGTAATCCCTAAGGGAACTGCACAGGTTTCTGCCTAACGGATGCTCTGAGCAGGCAGAGCACAGTCTCTCACGAGTGGGAGTTGGCTCAGGAATTCCTCCTGGAGGTCTTCGCCCTATGGGGAACCCCACAAGTGGATGTCTTCGCCACCAGTGCCAACCGGAAATGCGAGAGATTCTGCTCAAGGGAATTTCCTGTGAGAGGAGCCTTAGGAGACGCATTTGTAGTGGATTGGTCATTCCCACTGCTGTAAGCATTTCCTCCAGTCCCCGTCATTCCTCAAGTGTTATGGAGGTTACGGAGGTTCGGATCCCACATCATCCTCATTGCTCCGGATTGGGCCAGGAAAGTGTGGTACCCAGACCTTCTAGCCATGTCCATCTGCCCTCCACGCCGTCTTCCCTACCGAGAGGATCTGCTCTTGCTAGGGGGGGGGTCAGGTTCTCCATCCAGAGGTCAGGACTCTCAACCTTCACGCTTGGTATTTGAAAGGTTGAGATAAAGGATTGGGACCTCCCGGATGATGTGATGGAGGTGTTGCTTTCGGCCAGAAGGCCAGCAACAAAATCCCTGTACCGTTGCCGTAAGTTTTGCGACTGGTATAGAGGACAGAATGTTGATCCTCTTCAGTGTTCAATTCCTATGGTTTTGTCTTTCTTACTTTCTTTGGCCCACAGGGGCCTTCAAGTTGGTACCATTAAGGGTTACCTGGCGGCGCTGTCTATATTTAAGCGCTCGTCCAAAGAATGTTCTTACTTTAAGATTCCTTTGATTTCTCAATTTCTTAAAGAACGGACTAATGTGTTCCCGCCGTCCCCTTTCCAGGTGCCGGTTTGGGAGATGGATTTGGTTTTGAAATGTCTTATGTGTGCTCCGTTTGAACCTTTGCACTCTTGTCCTTTGAGATTGTCCATCAAGACAGTGTTCTTGGTTGCGGTTACTTCCGCTTGCAGAGTGAGTGAATTGCAGGCACTTTCATCTAAGCCGCCCTTTACTGTGTTCCACAAGGACAGGGTTGTACTAAGGGTATGTCCTTCCTTTCTACCTAAGGTAGTGTCTATTTCATTTGAGCCAGAAGGTGGTTCTTCCTTCTTTCTATATCCTCCTCCTCATCCTGGTAAGGAAGAGGAGCGACTCCATAGGTTGGATCGTAGGAGAGCTCTGAGCTTTTATAGTTCGAGGATGGCCAGGGTCACAGTGGACAATCAACTCTTTGTGGGATATGCTTGACACTGATTGGGCCATGCTGTTACCAAGCAGACTTTGTCCTGGTGGATTATCCTCACCATTACTGAATGCTACCGATTGGCGGGTAAGGACCCTCCTGAAGGTTTGCAAGCTCATTCCACTAGGGGTGTGTCTACTTCCACAGCACTACAACGGGGGGGATTCCTATTAAGAATATTTGTGATGCAGCCACATGGGCTTCTATCCATACCTTTGTTAAACATTATTCACTGGATTCCATCCATGGTCAAGATATAGCCTTTGGGAAGGCGGTTCTTTATTCTGCCATCTGATTGGGTACTCTAAATTCTTTTCCCTCCTCCATTTTTATGGTACTTCTTTAGGAGTCTGTCAAAGATGTGGAATACGTTGGAGGACACAATCCATCGGAAGAACAAGTTACATACCAACTTGTAACGTTCTTTCGATTGGATGTTCCTCCAACGTATTCCACATCCCCCTCCCAGCCTGCCCCTCTGTCGAATTTCCTATGCGATTGCAGCTTACGTTTCCGCAAGGCCTATGTGCAGTCAAGCAGGCATTGGATTGGTGCCACACGTTTTTGGCGAAAAAACATAAACTGACAGGCGCCGTGCGTCCTATTTATAACACCCGGTGATGTTGCTCTCGACGGAGGCCTTTGAGGGACATCGACCCAACGTCAGCGACGCAGGACGCCCTCTGCCGAAAAAAGTTTGCGAAGTGCACAGCTGTGGACATTACATGTCAAAGATGTGGAATATGTTGGAGGAACATCCAATCGAAATAACGTTAACAGTTGCTAAGTAACTTGTTCATCTTTGTATATAATGGCTTTGGTTACTTTTACAAAGCGCCTAAAACAAGCTGGTGGCAGCAGTGATTTTGCTGTTTTTGGGAGATTTTACTTGTGCATTTTTGTATTTAAAGCAAATTGCTCCTTAAGGTGGCTAGCACCCTAAAATGGCGGTGCCATGACATCTTTCACTTGTTTTATGGCCATATTGTTCTTTGGCCTTCTTCCTTCCTTCTCAGGTCAGGACATGTTATATGGCAACCCCTATCTCAGGAAAAGCAGTGGCTTTCGCAGGCTATGGGTGTGTGTGTGTGTCAGTCGGTCAGAGAGTAGGCTTGGGACTATCTAGCCCCCAATCCACATCTGTGGTGCCTAAACGTATGTTCCTGAGCAGTGTTTTGCAAGGATTGGATAACCACTGGCTGTTTCAGTGGTGCAGATACTGATATTTTATTTCTATTGCGCTCGTACACAAATGTTTCAGAGCACAACAAGGCAAGGGAGGGGAACGGGAGAACAAAACAACGATCTTACTAGGCCCATTGACATTGAGAACGCGCAAGTGCGTGGGAGAGGGGGAGGGGGAAAAGTGCGTGGAAGGGGGGAGAAGTGAAAAGTGCAGAGCAAAGGAGAAACAGATGCATAATAACAATAATAAATAATAAACGCAACAAACAGTGGTAGTACAGCCAGCAAGTGGCAAGTATTGGGTTTAAGGCAGCAGACAGGGTAGGTCTGATAAGTGCTGGAAGAAAAAGGGAGGGACTATATGGGTACAGATGCAGACCCCAGTGCAAGGGGTGGCCCAGAGGCAGTGTGGGAGGGTGGCAGGTTGAGCAGGTACCTGTGCCCGGATGACAGAGGGTTGCCAGGTGCACGGTGCCAAGAGAGAACAGATCAGCAGAGGAGAGGAGGAGCAAAGGCAGAAACAAAGAGGAAGGTCTTGAGGTGCTTCCGGAACCGGAAATGGTTCTCCAAGTTTTAGAGTGGCAGGGAGGCTGTTCCAGAGGGAGGCCCCAGCCGAAGACGGAGATCTACCCCCAGCTTGTTTCTTTGAAAAATGGCTGACCCTGAAGGAGTTAGAGGTAGAGCAGCGAAGAGCTCGAGAGGGGAGGTATTTGCGGAGGGATAGCTGAAGATATTTTGGACGCAGGCTCCAGAAAGCCTTTGGTCAATGCAGAGGGTTTTGAATTTAATCCTTGCATCCACTGGGAGCCAATGGAGAGATTTCAGAGCTGCAGAGATACGATCCCAGGGCTTGAGGCCAAGGAAAAGTCTTGCAGTCCTGTTCTGGATTAGTTGCAGAGGGTGGAGAGTAGAGGCAGGTAGATTTAGAAAGAGGTTGTTACAATATTCCAACCTAGAGAGAACCAGAGCTTGGGAGACAGTGAGCTTTTGGGGGAAGGAGAGGAAAGGCAGAGTACCTCTGAGGAGGTGCAGTAGAAAGTTTGACTTTATAGAGACATCACAGATGCGGGCGGAGAAGGAAAGTGTTGAGTCAAAGATGACCCTGAGGTTCTTAGCCTCGCAGGTGGCGGTTGGAGGAGGGCCAAGAATGGCCGGCCAGAGAGTGAGGGGAAAGGATGGTGAAGGTGTGCCCATGAGGAGGATCTCTGTCTTGCTGGCATTCAGACAAAGATCATTGGCAGCACACCAATCTTGAATGGCAGTTAGGCAATCAGAGTTGAGAGAGGGAGAGGAGGTGGCCGAGGGCAGCCGGAAAATGAGTTGTCGTCAGCAGAGCACTGGAAATTTGAGCAGAAAATGGCAATGCAGTGGGCAAGAGTTGCCAGGCATTGGTTGAAAAGCCAGGGTGAGAGGCTAGACCCTAGGGGAACACCACAGGTAGAGAGGGAGTTGGATGATAGGAAGGACCCAAGTTGGACCTGGGAGGGTCGATCAGAGAGGAAAGAGGTCATCCAGGCCAGAGCCTGATCAGCGATGCCCAGGTTATCATAGAGACGGTTGAGCAGAATGGTATGGTTCACCGTGTCGAAGGCAGAACAGAGATTGAGTAGGATGAGGACAGAGGGAATGTTAGAGTCAAGGTTGGAGAGCAGATCTTCACGGATGTGCAGGAGAGCAGTTTCCGTGCTTCTGGCAGCTCTGAAGCCAGACTGGTGGTCATGGAGACTACCAACAGAATCGGAATTAAGATTCTTATCATTGGTGGGCTTGGGTTTGCTCCCAGGTGAGTCTGGTATAAATGGAGGCCTCCTGCAGCTAGTCGGCAGATCGTTGAAACCAAAATGTCTACGAAGAAAAACGGACTGCTGACGACCTAAAGTCGATCTGCATCAACTCCAGTGTTGTCCTGGTGAAGAACTTGCCCTCTGTCCTGATCTCAAGAAGACCTCTGTTGGTGCTCCGACCCCTCGACCGGTTGGAACAACCAGTCTCAACCCCTGCTCAATGATCCTTGTCTGCTGATCCTTTGGCAGGGACTCTGGACGAACCGGTGGACTGACTCTCTTGGGCTACCTCTCAGCTGTTGTTCTGAGTAGGGCCTTGGAAGTTAGTAGATCTTCAGTTTATGCCACAAGGCGCCTGCATTGTCAGCTGTCTCACCCCAAGGCAAGCTGTGCTGAGGTTGCTCCTGTGTTCGCTGCTGTACTGTCACCTGTCGCTGCCTGACCGTGGTGATCTTTGTTGGATCCTTGTCTTCTTCGTGTCTGATGGCAATCTCTCACGCAGAAGCCTTCACTTGTCTCTTCAACTGAAAGCTGTCTGGAAAAGATTCCTAAGCACCACGACCGACTGAAACTAAATTGCATGAAACAAAGTATCTATTTTTTTCTAGCCGTCCCTCATGCTAGGAACAAAAGCAGAAGAACAAGCCCGGAACGAAGTCCGCAAAATCAACTGATGGTATCCGGAGAACTCTGAGCCAGGGGGGTATATCTACATACCTGTTAGTTTCTCCCCCCCTCTCCCATAGGGGTAACTAGGGCGTACATGCCGGACCCTAACTCGCTCTTACCAATCTTTGGTGGTGGAACCTGCATTCAGGATCCTTCGCTAGGCCTTTCCTAGTCTATTGGATTGAGTAGAGTACATACCTGAACTTTATTTGAACTTTTCTCTAACTTTGGAACTCTTTATATTAATCATAACCACTGGCCCTTCTATTCCTATAAGAACTTACCCGAAGAAGTGTATGCTTTCGAACTGGTGCCTTTTGAGCACAAGGCACTGGACCATCACAGGGTGGACTTTATAAGAATTAGGGAACCTGTTTTGTGTTGATTCCAAAGTGTTCAAACTCTTCTATGCATCTGGCTACTCACCTGTGTTGCACTAGTAATTGATTTGTGTGACAATATTTACCTTTGATTTGTTTTTGTGTAGTCTGTAAACTAAAGGCCTAATACATCATTGTAATTCTGATATCCTTAATGTCTAACTGTAATGACTGGTGTTGGTCTCTGTGGACTCATTGTAGCCCTCGACCACTCTCACACACTTCCTGAGACTAAGCCTTGACCGCTCTCCTACCTCGCCTTGCTTGGGTTTGGCTAACCTCTCAGTATCTCCCCTTTTCATCATAATAGGGTGGCCTCCCAACCCCTGCCACAATGGCAGATTTTGGAAATCCATCTTAACAACGGGGAGGAAAACATCAGAGCACACACCTCGCATCCAATCATTGCGGTAGGAGCATTCCACAACATCACACCTGAGGTCAAAACCTCACACATCTTACCCGACATCACGACACATCATTTCATAATATTTTGCTCATTGGGGACAGGGAATTCCACACCACTTTGCCTGAAGAGCACCTCACGGCACCTGATCTGGGAGCAGGAGCAACAGACCGCAAGCAGAGCATGGTTCTAAGAGCCCATAGAAATCTAACAAGCTCACCTAGTTAGTAGAATGTCACTCTGCTCAGTAATTTCCTCTTTCTCGGAGGAAAGCTCCGTCTCCCCTCCTTCCCCTTCCTCCTCACCTTGAATCTTTGATTTGGAATCCCTCTTCTTCTTGTTTCTTAAAGATGGCTTCTCCTTTTTTTTTTAGTAGATAGGTACGGGCACGGAAGGACGCCACAGTGCCACTAAATAGTGGCCTGTGGACGGATCCCCGTGCACGTCAGCTCAGGGGAAAAAGACTGAGGCATAAAAAACCCTGCACCAGATCTGAAGTTGTAGATAGTGCCACTGAGATGCCGTTGTCCGAGACTCCAAAACAAGAAAAGATGGTTTGAGGGAGATAAGCCGGAAGTGGTCGGAACAGCGGTAGAAGGAGGGCAAACAGTATTCACGGTAAGTAGAAAGGCGAATAGAATGAAAGTGAAACAAATAGGATGGCAATGTGAAGTCGGAGAAGGCAGGAGCGAAGCAGATGAGAGAAGCGCCAGCGAAGGGGCAAGGAGGGAGAGAAGGGAGGAAGCAAGAAGGCAGAGGAAGAAAGGCGGTAACTACCGCAAGGGAAAACACAGGGAGCGTCACCAACAAGAGAAAGCCTAACGTTGCAATGCGTCGAAAAGATGGAAGTACAAGGCTAAATACTTCTGGGAGGGAGACGCGCAACAACAACTAGACCGTAAAGGCGCGTAGAGGGAATAAGCGTGTCGGAACCCCTAGCGGCGACCATTCTTCCATCGATCCCAGATACGCCACTTGCTCCGTGGCATGACATAGAATTTCTGTTGCATCAAACGGCTTACCTTCATAATGCACCACACCACCTGGTACTGCTGGAGCTGCCAATGCTCTGTACCTTTCATAACACCAATCCCTTTACTTTATTCCCGGTCCCTGGTAACCCCCATAGAATCTCCAACTGTAGCGTTTTGTAAATGTGGCCAGTGACCTTTGATGAAACCTAGGTTCTATATTTCCTTGCTTTCATTTTCACAGTGATTGATTAAAACAATGACAATGAGATAGAGGCTTTCTGCTGGCATCAGTGATCATTCAGCACGACTCATACTATCTTTGCTCTCCTTGATTCTTTGCCTTTGTGTCCAATATAGTGTGCACATTTTATTTTCTCAGTTTTCATGGTCTAATTCCTTTCTTCCAATTGTCGATCCAGTATGATCATTGACTCACCAACTCCCGAAACCTCTCCCATTTCTCCCCCTTATTATGTCTTTCTGTTCCTCTGACTCCTTCCTAGGAAGCTGACTTTGTTCGATTCTTGGAGCCATCTCACAGTTCACATAGCCATGGACAACACTGTGGTGATAGACGTGATCAGTAAGTACTGGGGTGGGGGGTGAATGTTGCAAGCCTAGATTCTACTTGCTTTTCACTTTAAGATCTCTGAATGTTTCACTGACTGTTCATCTATTGGTTCTGTTTCCAAGAGTGTTTACACCCGCACATTTGCTACAATAAAGGCACGTCACTGAAAGAGAATGAAATCTGAGTGAGGCAAATGTTCTTATTAGTCTAAAAATAACATGCATTGATGAACCAGTAGTTTTGGCATTTGAAGATATTTATTGCATTTTGCATTTAACGACATGAATGCATTAAATACGTGGGCCCTTTATACCCAGTGATTAATTTAACATTTCCCAAAAGGTCCACAACCACTAATAACAGGCCTATTAAAAGGAATTAATGGAAATATTCTGAATTGAGCTTCTTTTTTGTGGGTGCTTCGTGCTTGCAGAACTGAGTTGAGGATTAATGCAGAAAGTTAAACCATGAGTTGTACAGTGGAAAAAGGGTAGAAATGCAGATGATGAAGATTGGTGACGTAGTAGTCTTTGCTAATTATATGGCCAAATGCTCTGCTTTATTTAGCTAATCTAGGGAAACAGGAGAATCTGAATCGGTGTACAAACCTGCAAGCATAGCTTATGTTGTGTGGACTGATTTCATGTTTCGTTGGTAGTCCTCACAGAGAGATGGAGATGGTTGTGGGAGCAGTGGGGTGGTGGACGCTGCAGAGTAGTGTGTAGGGTAGTGAGTGATTAGTACGCAGGAGAATATGCAGGAGCATGGTTGGGAAGGAGGGGCAAGCAACATCAGGACTGTAGTCAGTAAGTCGGTAGTGGTACAAGTTTCTCGTGGCGCCATAGGAAATCAGTATGTAACCGGGCCATAGTCAATCAGTAGAAACAGTAAATCGCTTGGTGCCAACCAAATACTTTGAACCATTATCAACAAGCATATGTAGTAAATAGGATGGTAGCGAGATGTAAAAGCAATAAATAAAAACAGTACTTCAGGCTTAATTAACTGTAAAAACAATAAATAGTTCAGTAGCGTCTAGTAACTATATGGGAAAGCGATAATAAACTGCACATAGAAGTTATCGACAAGTAAATAGGCTCTGAGTGACCTGTAAATGCCGAAAAAAGGCTGACAACCAGTAAAGTGGTCGAAAATTATTCCAAAAATTAATTCGTTTTTTTTTTATTATGTGGTGGAGCAGAGTACTCGGTCTAGGCTTATGATAGCCCCTGATGTGGGAGGCAGGAGGATGGAGAGAGCCAGGCAAACTGGGGTTGGCAGCCTGAAGGGATGAGACCCTGATCTATAGGAAATAGGCCCCTAGTGGGCTTGTCATGGTAGCTTCCCAGCCCAATGGCGGTGCATGGTGCCTTGCAGTGTATTATGGAATGAGATATGACCAGGGTAGAATCCACTGATTTATTTGCTATAAAAAGGGTCTAAGCAGATGGAAATGGCAGGTTCAGTTATTGATGGTCTAATGAGCCAGTGATCTCGTATTGCCTAGGATTTTCTTAATACTTTAATGGGGAGGAGGATCATAACAGAACAAGACGGTAATCATCTCAGGATAAGTCTTCTGCTATATGTCGCAATCTCGATACTTGGTTTCCCAAACCCTAAAAAATGATATTGTAGACTGCCCCTTCAACCAGTGCAGTGCCTCATCAGGAGTCAGTGGTGACAGATGTTTTTGAGGGTTGGGGCACAAAAGCAAGATCTGATGGAACAAGGACTCTGGTCGCAGGCAGTTATTCTGTATCACATCAATGGCTGCAAATTGTGTGTTGCGTTTCGCTCTGCAGAGCGTTCACCCAGTTCTAGGGAATGTGGATTCTGTTTCAGACAACACATCCAGCATATACTGCACAAAACATTGTTAACCGTCCATTGACGGGATAACTATAGTGTGCAGGGGACAGGAGGGTTCCAACCTTGGATCCTCTTTTCTTGTTTGGATCTTTGGTGGGGTGGCAGGATTAAAGATAAATGTAGCCAAATCCAAGATTTTAAATGTGTCCCTTTCACTATCGGAAATGCAGGACCTCCAGGAAATCACGCAATTGGTGGGCTGAGCTTGGGGATAAAATTACTCAGGGTGGTAATAACCCCCACACTTAAAGGTTTATATGCAGCTAATTATCCCACATTGTTAAATGAACTAGAAGCGCAGCCGAAGAGGTGTAACCCCCTCACTATCTCATGGTTGGGTAGAATGAACTCTGTAGAAATGGTCACCCTTCCCATAGCTCTCTACATCTTTCATGCACTACCTTTCGGGCCTCTATCGTGTTTTTTCACCGAATACATAAAGCTATTTCTACATTCATATGGCAGAATAAAACCCTGCATGTTGCACTAAGTACACTAATGCTTCCAACTGAGAGGGACGGGATCGGTCTCCTCATTTTTTTAAAAATACTATTGCGCAGCCCAAATAAGGGTGATCAAAGAGTGGTCCATGGGCGAGTCTGAGAAAAGATGGATACAGATGGAACAGGCTGTCGGGGATCCCAACTCCGGGAGGCACTGTGGATGCCCAAAAAAGATCACCCTGCTAATATACATGCAAGCAACATTGAGTGTAGTGGAGGAAACCTGGGACGCAGTAGTTAAAAAACATAATTGGACTACATATCCCTCTCCACTCACCCCTATGTTCTTTAACCCATAATTTACCCCAGGCCTAGAGCCTAACGCATTTAAAGAATGGAAGCAGACAGGCTGTGTAAAACTCAGGGACATGTTTCAGGGGGAGGTTAAAACATTTATTCAGTGTAAGCAAGAGATGGGCCTATCCGAAAACTCCAGATCCCAATACTTTCAAGTGAGACACTGGATTCTGGCCCCACCAGTACAGACGCAGCAGTGAGAGAGTTAACAACCCCTAGAAAAGTTTGTACCATCCGATCCAGGGGTCAAAGCCCTTATCTCGAACCTACTTAAACTGATAGGGGATGTGGAAACCAACGAAACGATTAACTATAGACGACACTGGCAAGTAACCTTGGGGGCAGAGATCTGACTTGGACTGGGAAAATCTTTGGAAAACACTGCCCAAACTCACCAGATCAATCCAGACCAAAGAGTTCTGGTTAAACAGCAACTGAAGTCGACTGTATTATTGCAACTGGCGGCATTACTAGTGATTTCTCAAAAATGGAAAATGAAAGAAGAGCCCCCTCACATTACAGAATGGTTCACCAAAGTTTGTAACTTTTTAGCGATGGGATGGATGACATACTCATTACAGGGGGACCAATCCGCTTTCTTCAAAGACTGGAAAGAGGTGCTTGACTTTTTACATAAGGACTATAATGTCATGTTTAGCCTGCAGAAACTGTGCATACTGGGTATTGCCCGAGACATTAACAAGCGCTGGTACATATTTGATGGAACATTCGTCACTGGTGAATTGGCTAATTAGCAAAATGGGTGGGAAGGGGAAGGGGAACGGGTTCAAGGGATGTTCCGCAAAACTATGATTCCCTGTTGCAGGTGCCCTCCCATATCACGCCAATAGTAGGGTCGCATAACATTGTTCGCCCACCAGTGGGAAGGGATTACCACAGACAAGTGGGTGGTGTTGATGGTAAAAACAGGTATTGCATTGAGTTCCAAGAACAACCGTGCAATCGCCTGCTAAAACACAGAACAATACCAGTAGAAATCTACAGATTCTATAAAGTGAAATACAGATGCTGCTACAAAAGGTAGCCATAGGACCCGTTTCACCATCAGAGGTAAAAAAGGGTATTTATTCTGTGTATTTCCTTGTTCCTAAGAAAGACGAGACAAAACACACTGGCCCTCATTACGACCCTGGCGGAAAGTGACTGACCGGACCGCCACAGCGTAAATAGCGTTTCCGCCATTGCACGATGGAGCAAAGTGCGGCCCATTCCGACCCATCGGGCACGAGCACCACGGCATGGCGGAAGTGCAAAGTCCGCGATGGCGGAAATGACCCCAAAACGGCCCACACCGCCGCCGTACGGCGCCCTAGGTGCAATACCGCCACCCATCACAGCGGACACCGCAGTGAGCGCCAACCGGAATGTACGGTGACCGTAAATATACGGAAACGGAAGTAAAAACATGGGCCCGGAACGGGAAACATCCCGCCGTACACCTATAAAACCACAAAATCCACACAACCACTAAAAACACTACCCTGAAACACACCCCAACCCGTCATCCACCCTAGCGAAACCAAGAAAAATGGGAAAAGTAGCGAAGAAAGCGTGCGACCGCAAGCGGCAGGTCCACTTCTCCCGTGAGGAACTCACCGTGCTAACAGAGACCCTCCAGGAGAATGCTGCCGTCGTCTTCTCCACGCAAATGACCAGGACGGCACTTGCGAACAAGAAGGCCACATGGGCTCTGGTGGCACAGCGGGTAAGTGCGGTGGGGACCGCACCCCGCAACCCACAGCAATGCAGAAAGCGATGGGACGACCTGCGGATACGCGTCCGTAGCATACTTTCTGCCAACCGCAACATTGCCACAGCCACCGGGGGAGGATCGGAATCACCCATCAAGTTGACCCCATGGGAAGAAATCTGTGCCTCCACCATTGGAATGGAGAGCATAGAGGGAGTCGGAGGGATGGAGAAAGGAGTGCAGACATCCGAAGAATCTGGTAGGTGGGCCAAATAAAACAATGCTAAATCCACAATGTCCAATCATGTGAAGTACCATGTGTCCACATAGTGCAACAGAAACACATGTCCAGGAGAACGTCCACACACATTGGCCTGATAGCGCACTTTAAAACTCACAATAAATACATAAATAATTAAAAACCCCTAAAACACCCACTACACGTGCAGCAGGCACACCCTAACTGCAGGCTGCCAAACAACTGCACCCTCACTCCACACACAAATGAAAGCACCTCCAAGGCCCCGACCCAAATCACCCTCAGGTACCACCCCAATGCATGTGATACAATGCCATTCCAATTCCCACAGACCCATTAATAACCCTCGCCCTCCTTTACTCCACCACAGGGTCCGATCCAAACGACGAGCATCAGGACACCCCTACCAGCACACCTGCAAAGAGGGCCAAGATCAACGGCCAAAGACCCTCCACCTCAGCTGCACGCATCAAGACACGGCAGCAGCACAAATCAGGTGGCAGCACAGAGGAGGGAACATCAACAGGCACCCCAGCAGCCAGCATGCCCACAACACCACCACCACAGGTCCCCCCAACGGATGCCACAGAAGGCACTGCCTCTGGTGGCAGCAGCACCATAGGTGACACCCCATTGATGGCAGCATGCTCCGACACAGAAGACGGGGATGTCGAAGTCAGATCCATCCATGACCTGTCCCAATCCCCCTGTTTGTCCCATCCCGTACAACATGAGGATACCACGCAGGGGCACCCACAAGACGACTGGCCATCCCCCACAAGCCCTGTGGCAAGGAAACATGAGGTCACCAGCCCCTCTGTGACACCACCGCAAATGGCCATGGCCCAGCAGAGGCAACAGTCCCTCGACCAGTTAATCGTGCAACAGCAGCAACTGGCCACGCTCCTCAAGGACCATGCCGATGAATGTGGGGGCACTAAGGCAGACATAGAAACATCAACTGAGACACTTAGGGCAGAAATGGAGAGAAGTACAGAGACACTAAGGGCACAAATGGAGAGTAGCACCGAGAGCCTGAGAGTCCAAATGGAGAGTAGCACCGAGAGCCTGAGAGTCAAAATGGAGAGTAGCACCGAGAGCCTGAGAGTCCAAATGGAGAGAAGCACCGAGAGCATGAGGGGGGAACTGCATGCGACGTCCAAAGACGTATGTGCCGAACTTGCCGCAGTGCGCCGTGTGCTCACTGAGCTCTCACAAACCCTTAGGGACATGCATGGACGTGAGCAGGCATCGACATCATCCGTTGCGAGTTCCGTCCAGGGCAGCCCCCAAGGTAGTTCTGGGAGGAACCTGCGCTCCACAGGCAGGGGTGCCCCTGATACCCGCAGAGGGGGCTTGCAATAGCGACTGCCCACTGACAATGAGCATCTTTGGACACTGGTGTTCGGGGGGAGGTAGGAGGGTGGAGGGGGTGTTTTGGGCTCACTTGGGTGGCGGGTCGATAGGGTGTTCAACATGATATCACATATGCCATAAACAGTGCACGATCAACCAATGAGATGTGTGGACAATGATCTTTGTGTACTAGGCCATCATAGGCGTACAGTCCATATTGTGCATGTACCAGACACACACAGTGCCACGAGTACCGTGTCCATGTATCAGCCACCAGGCGTGAGTGCTAGAAGCATGCATCAATGAGATGCTGACGAATGTCACGGCCCTCCGGTGCCTCGCAGACTCCTTGAGGTGCTGCCACATCCCCACCCTCATCATGACCATCTTCAGGTGCTTGCAGTTCTGCGTCAGGGGGCATGGGCACATTTCTACGTACGCACATGTTGTGGAGCATGACACATGCCATGACCATCTTTGCAACCTTCTCATAGCGGTACAGGAGTGCCCCGCCAGACCTGCTGAGGCAGCGGAAACGAGTCTTCAGTAGGCCGAATGCCTGTTCAATGACTACACGGGTACGTGAGTGGGCATGGTTGTAGTCCTCCTCATGCTGGTCCCGTGGGTTCCGGACTGGTGTGAGGAGCCATCTCTTCAGTGGATATCCAGCATCACCTGTATGTGGACGATAAACGTATGATGTGGAATGCCATTGCTACGTACGCACCCCCCCCCCCCCTTCCTGCCAGGTCATTGCCGAATCACATACCCCACATTATCATGCATGAAATGAGACTCACCGAGTAGCCAGGATCTGTTCCCTGCGTGTCGCTCCATGTAGCGTGGTATTGTAGAGTTCCTCAAGACCATAGAATCATGGGTTGATCCAGGGAATCGGGCACAACAATGTGTAATGATCCTGTTGGAGTCACACACCATTTGTACATTCAGGGAATGAAATTGTTTTCGGTTGCGGTACTGGGCCTCCATGGCATGTGGGACGACCAATTCCACATGGGTGCAGTCGATGGCACCAATGCAACCCAGTATGCCGGCAAGTGCATGGAATCCCACTTTAGTGTTGGTAATTTCCTGCTCCGAGCGTGGTAGAGAGATGTAGTCGTCTGCGTGCTGCAGGAGGGCATCGAGCACTTGCAATAGTGCCCGTGAGAACAGTGGCTGAGAAATGCCATGCAACTGTCCGACTGTGTGCTGGTAAGTGCCTGTGGCCAGGAAGTGTAGTACAGACACCACTTTCAGTAGGGGTGGGATGGCGGTTGGGCTATCTATCATGCTGACAAGGTCAGCCTGTGTCCCGGTCTAAACGGTAGAGGGTGTGGATCTGCTCATCAGTGAGGTTGAACGGATGTGCTCGGAGGCGTGGGATTGCGGGCTGCCTGCGTGGTGGTAGTGGCTGTGCTGGCGGCCCTTGCTGGCCCTGCCTTGGCCTCCTCCTCCTCCTGCGTCCCCTCCATGCGGCCGGTTGTAGTTGGTGTTCGTCTTCTTCTTGGAGTTGGAGTACTTGCAGTGCTATCAGGTCCCCCAGGGCCAACATCGCGAGTCCTGCCGGTAGCATTTCGGAGTGGGTGTGGTTGTGGGAGGAGACTGGGTGTGCAATTTATGTGTTTTCAGGCTGTATGGCCTCCACCTGTGGTGATTCATTCCACCTGTGCAAGCTGCTCTCCCCTTTGGCCGAGCACGTCCCGCACACAACGCTGCAATTCGAGTAATGGCATCTTGCTATTGCAATCATGTATTTGTACCCGATGGCCGTGTAACATTTGTTGATATGTACATTCGGCTATGGTCCCATTGTTTCACATACAATCTTTGCAGTCGCGAACAGACTTGTGAAGGGTCAGTGGAACGTAGTACTCGAGTAACGGTGGGCCCTCATGCATCACTGTACC
The DNA here is from genome assembly GCF_040938575.1 of Ambystoma mexicanum. NCBI lineage: Eukaryota > Metazoa > Chordata > Amphibia > Caudata > Ambystomatidae > Ambystoma > Ambystoma mexicanum. Next base: position 547,612,533 of record NC_090932.1, read on the forward strand.
GAGTTGCACCGACGGGCGGGGCGTCCCATTTGTGGGTGAAGGCAGTTGCCATTTTCACACACAGCCGCACTAGATGGATTAATTTGTGATTTCAAACGGCCACAGATGCCTTTTCGACGTGATGTTGCAAATGAGGAATTCGAAGGGCGGCGCTTTCGGTTTTCAGCTAGCGGCGAGGAAATGCCCACAGGTCTGACTGCAAATATAACGTTCTATTGTTCAATGTCCTTGAGACAGGGGCCATGGCGAGGATGCAATGATTGATATGAATAGTTTGGGATGCGCAATAGCGACGTGGGCGATGAGGCCGGACGTTCCCAAATACATGTTACTTCACAACACTGGAATTACGGGCTGGGGCACTGTGGATTTTGCAGGCTGCATAACGCACAGACTCAATGGATATTTCTAATGTTATGTGAGTAAATATTCAGGCGTTTTTATACCGGGATGAGGGAATGATGAATGGATGCATGGGCAGATGATTTGATACAGAGTTTGCCATGTACAGGGCGTCTTGGAATCTGTCCGCCTCCCCTGCGCTATGTGATGCAGGGCTGCCATAGTGGGACCATCGTCTATCTGGCCTTGTTGAGCCCTCCCTGTCTCGACGCGCCTTCAGACACTTGTGTCCATGCACGTTAACATTCCCATCTGATGGATTCTGTTTTGACAGACGCATGCACAGGTACACTCGTTTGTGATGGTGTTTACACCTCGATATAGATGGTTATGAGTCGCAAGTGGTTTTGGGGTGGTGATGATCCTTTGGAGTGGTCTAGCATGCATATGGCTGTGGATTTAGTGTGATCATTGAAGTGAGTTGTTCGAATGTAGTTCTGATGGCCATTCGGTTATTTTTCTTTTCTTTTGGTTGACAGGTATCTCCTCCCCTTTTGCCACTGCCATCTGTATGCCACTCCTGCAGATGGCTTTTACTCCCGACACCTGCTGCTTCGTGTTAATCAGTGGAGCAGCATTACGATCTTATGGGACGATCGCCAATGGGCCACATGCCCTTACGCAGTACTAGTGGCTCGGAGCAACATTTCGGCCTTTCAGCTGGACTAGTGCCTCCCCATTGGGACGGCCCTGCGGTTCTGTGCGCTTCCATGTTGCCTTTTCGTACGTGAATGTGGCTCTGTGTACCATGATGGAACAGGGCGTCACACAAGTAGTAGCTGGTCATTTCTTGCGGATGCAGCCCACAATGGTGAAATGTGTTTTGGAGTTCATGGCCTAATGGCTGTATGGGCTTGGTGATTTTGTTGTGCATTAAATTTCTATTCTGATATGGGCCGTGTAGCGTTCTTCATTGCGAGTGATGTGGCATATTCCTATTTGGGGAGCGATGTATTGTGAGGAGATCTGCATTGGGTTCCAGCTTCGGGGTTTAGTTGCGTGGTACTGTGCTGGGCGCGTTTGCCTACGAAGCCCAGTGAGGTCAGGGATGGGGGCTGCCAATATGACTGTTTGAATGTTGTCATGCTCAGGGGCGGGGGATTGGGTTTTGTGTAACAGATGCCGGTCAGCCAGGTGGACTGGTGGAATGATGTGATTTTCGGAATATTGCTGGTCACAGGTGCCTGTGTTTGCGTGCGTTTCTTGGGGGGGGACTGTGGTCATGTCCATTGGAATGGCTTCTGTATTCGTGCCATCTGTGCCCTGCAGCTCCCATTGGCCCCTCTTGTGATTCTTTTGTTCGTTGGCATGCATGGGTGACTTGTACATTTCACTGGTTGCATTGTGACTTCATTGCACCTACGGGGAGTTGTACTTTGTGGGCAGGGAGCGGTGTACAGGCACTCAGTGGGGCCGTTTACGGTTGATTCGCGATGCCGTACTTCTCACCATGGCGGAATGGTACTTTCCGCCGTGCTTGATGGCGTTAGGTACATGTCCGCTAGGGTCGGAATTCGCGTACCCTTGCGCCATGGTGGTATTTACGGTTTGGCATGGTGCGCGCGCGCGTACTTGGTGCAGTTAGCGTTGGCGTTCACTACGGTGTCGCTAATGGCTTCGTACTTTGCGGTGACGGGTCATAGTCGCACCGAGCGCTATTCGATGGCGGTATTGCATTTCCGCCATCGTTTTTCGATTTCCGCCAGGGTCGTAATGAGGCCCACTGTACTGGACCGAAGGCCAGCCAACACATATGTAAAGCCACACAAATTCAGGATGACGTTTCAAGAAGTAATCCCATTGCTCAAGAAAGGGGACGTTATGGCAATACTAGCTATGAAAGATGCATACTTTCATATTTCACATCAAAAATACCTATGTTTCAAATAGGGTCAAAGTGCTCCCCTTTGGGATCACACCACCCTTGTGTATTCACAAATATACTAGTGGTGGTGGCAGCGCACCTACGCAGGGAAAGTATTCCAGTGTACCGTTATTTGAAAGACTGCTGATAACAGGAGGAACACAAGAAATAGGACAGCTAAACACACAGAAAACAATACATCTTCTGCACCAACTGGGGTTTTCCATTAGCAAAAATAAGTCCAGCCTAATCCCCAGTCAGCAAAAACAATTCTTAGGGGCAGTGATTCGGACAAAAGACATCTTAGTCTTCCCCACCAACAAGAGGGTCCAAATCCTAATTCAACAAATACTTTGCTATACAGCCGGTCGAAAGAAAACAGTTTAAGGCTATGCGCCTTCTCAGCATTATGGCGTCATGCATCTTTACGTGCCACATGCAAGGCTTCATGTGCGTCCGATGTAAGAGTGGTACGCAAAACAATGGTTGCAGGCAGAATGCAATTGAGACGATTTCGTACTGGCTCAGGCAAACACTGGTGTCAGCTCTTCAATGGTAGACAAAAGAAAAACGGGCACAGGGAAATATTTTTTCAGTCTACCATCACACCTTACAATCACAACAGAAACGCCACTCTCAGGTTGGGTAGCCCATTGTCTCTACCAAACAACAGAGTGCATGTGGTAATGCAAATTTGCCATGAAACATATGAACACCCTGGAGTTGCTAACAGTTTTCAAGGCGCTGCAAGCTTTCCGACATTGGTTAATTGGGAAGAATGGGCTAATAATTACAGACAGTACAACACCCATGTTTTACATCAGCAAACAGGGTGGGTCTCACTCCGCCAGTCTGTGCACACTGTCACAGAAGATCTGGAGCCTCCAGAGAGAAAACCATAGCCAATGCCAACTATTTCCAGGGAAGCTGCCTAGCAGACACACTAAGCAGAAGCTCATATAAACTCTCAGAACATGAATCGGAGTAACACAATTTTTACACGTTGGGGGCAACCAGACATAGATCTTTTTGCAACAAATGCAAAACAAATACCTACAATTAAGCCTCTAGGTTCCCACAGAAGGAATCCATGGTAACGCACTGTGGATCAGTTGGTCAGGGATATTTGCTTACGATTTTCCTCGGACCCCACTGTTAAACACAGTAATCCACAAGATGCACCAGGGGAAGTTAACAATGATCCTAATAGGTCCAATGTGGGCTCGTCACATGTGGCTTTCCCACCTCCTCAAGATGTCCATTTACCCACCAATAAAACAAACATGTCCTTGCAATATGTTTACACAGAATCGGGGGTTAAACCTTCATCCTCAACCAACCAACTAAGCAGCTTGGCTCCTGAAGGTAGAGTTCGGCCCCCTTAACTTGGCTGTCAGATGCATGGAAATTCTAAAAGAAGTAGTTAAACCCAACACAACACTAGATACTGCTATTTTAACAACTGTTAGTGATGTGTAGTATGGTGTAAAAAAAAAAATATCAAATGTCAACCTTATTGACTAGTCTCCATCACATATAGTGCACTACTTATTGCACTTATTAAGACTCTGGTTTTGTTTTAAATTCATTAAAAGTCCATCTCACAGCTCTATCTGCTTATACCATTTCTCAGAGTAAAGTCTCTTGGTGGAGAGAGTCCCAGCCATCAAAGCCTTCACGGAAGGAGTCAAACGACTTTACCCACCAATTGCAAACCCATCACCTGGTTGTGATTTAAATATTGTCTTAAGCAAGCTCATGGGCCACCCTTTTGAGCCAATGCATAAAGCAAGCTTCAAAGATCTCACTTACAAGGTCGCTTTTCTCATAGAGATTACATATATTCGAAGTAAGTGAGCTTCAGGCAAGATGCGTGGCAGAACCTTTTGTCACAATACACAAAAACAAGGTGGTTTTAAGAGCAAATCCACGATTTCCACCTAAATATATTTCTAGGTTTCATGTCAACCAATCAATTGAACTTCCAGTTTTCTTTCAAAATCCGCAAAATTCAGGGGAGAGAGCCCTCTACACTCTGGATTTTCGAAGAGCAGTCATGTACTATCTTAACAAAACTAAACCACTCAGAGAAACAGAACAGTTCTTTGTTTCTTTGGCAGCCGGAAGAGAAGGGGACATTGTCTCAAAAGCTACAATTTCTTGATGAATTGTAAGGTGCATCCAGCACTGTTACACATTGTCAAACAAGACATTGTTACACATTGGTAATGGGGATAGATTACAAGGCATACATTCGTTTTTAAAATTGATAAGCAGAGATTGCTAATTAGTTTTCTTGATTAGCAAACCAACTCAATTGATTAGCAATGTTGTACTAACATTTTTAATGTCATAAGGAGGTATTTGTACCCAAGACATAAAATGAGCAACAATGCAGCATTTTGGTGTACTGCTGAAGTAAGACATTCTTGAAATGAGTCAGGCCTTGCAAATTCTTTAAAATTCTGCTAGACCTGCAGGTCGAGAAACTTAGTTTACCTACTTGACCTAAGAGAAATGCACTCTATCCATACCAACGGATGACAACAAATATAAATGAGCTTTCTGTAAATAACACAAATGCACTTTTTTTGCCACCCAGAGGCCAGCCGTGCACAGTGAAACTTTTATTTGACATTTACTGCAAACAAAGTAAATGTTAAATATAGGTTTCAAACATCCCCTGCAAATCGTACACTTTCCAAAAAATCTACTTGACTGGGCGAGTAGACTTTGCAAACCCTAGATGAGTGTCTGTAAAATGTAAAGGTTAGCTGCATGAATGGACACAAATAAATAGATAATGTAAAAAAGGCCCTGAAAACAGTTTGTCCAGCTGTCTCCTGCAGGAGCTAATATATAATACAATCATAATCTTAGAGCAAAGCGAGCTCTGGAGGCTTACTACACTGCATGGTATTGCAGTAGAATTGTAGATGTTCAGAATGGATGGACATTTTAATCACTACTTTGTGTGTATTCATTATGTAAAATGAAAAAAAAGTAAGAGATTAAGCAGATTGGACTGTGAAGCAGGCCGAGAACTGGCCAAACTAGGAGGAATATTGTAGTTTTACAGCCGTCTCACTTTCGGGCTAGCTGGTATAAAGCAACAGGGTAAAGAGAGAGAATGTCAAGAAGTATCGGATCAGCTCGTGGGTTGAGCACCAGTTGCACAGATGAATGCAACCAGCATGTCACAGAACTAGGCTTGCCATCAAAAGCATTTGGCTGTGTGATCATGTACATTTTCAAAAGTGTTTACTAGTCAATATGCTGCATCTTCCGAAACAAAATGAAGTATAGTTGACAGTATGAGATTTAGGTACACTAACCTAAACATTACTGTAAAGCATAGAGGCAATGCAGTAATTATGGATTATGTAACAGCTTACATTTTTAGAACTGGAATTGCATGACTGTCTTTAAAAATAAAGTTACCACCTACTGGTCTTTGCCAGACATTATATAGTTAGCTTAAAAAAGTATCCTCTCAATTTGCTTTCGTTTTGCAGTTATTTGAAAAAGAAATAATCTTGGCTAGCACTCCCACACAGGCCGTTGCTACGTATGAGTCGAGGAGATGATTACTGCTGCATTCTCTCCCTCCATTAGCCCCTTTGAACTTGAACAGAGAAAAGAGGTGTAGAGAGAGCCCTGAGGGCAAGAGATTAATGCAGTGTGAGCTGTATTTTCATTGAACAGGATAACCTAAATAACTATTTTTGCTACAACAGTTTTAATTTAATTAGCAACCCTACAGAATTGCATAACAAATTGCTATGCGACACTGCTTATTTTATGCCTTGCATTAGCATTCATTGCTAACGTGCCACTAAAAGGTATCTGCAAAGCGGCCACATGGAGTTCAGTACACACTTCACACAACTTTGTGTTGACACACAGGCCAGGAATGACTCGCGGGAGGGGCACACAGTGCTAAAACATGTGTCTCTCTTCCTTCTGTCAACCCCACACCCTTGTCCAAACTGGGAGATCTTTCCTCACCTGATTCTTCACTGGAGATTTCTTCAGATAGGTTGTCTGGTGGGGGTGAGGCTCCCTTCTTTTTGGACGACTTCCGATGAATGTTTGTCCATTGAATTGCATAGGTTTTTACTAGTGCCACGTAACCATAACGTCCCTTTGAACAACATTTTTTGTCTTTGAATTGCATAGGTTTTTAATAGGGCACTGTAACCAGAACGTTCCTTTAGCATAGTTTTTTCAATAAAGGTGATATGTTTTTAGTAGCGCAACTTAACCATAACTTCCCTTTTTAACAATGTTTCTTTCACTGAATTTCATGGGTTTTTAACAGGATATTCTTATTTTGTATATATGTCCTGTACAGTATACTGAAGCTGGTGGCTCCATACTAATAGCCACAGTGGTTGCGAACAGTGCGTCTATTCGCGGACATCGGGTGGCGTCCAACATGCCAAGAAAGGGAGGGGTGGTCGTACAAAGTGTACCATTCAGCAAAGACAAGAAACATATACAAACAGCAGCAAGTGCGTGAATGGTAAGGGAAAATGCAGTAGGTGCACAAAGTCGGTACTTTCTAAACAAACCACGCAAAGGCATAGGGTATGCAGCATAATGGAATGCACCAACAAGAGAAGAAACATCTGCCTTCAACAACCTGCTTCACATTCCAACAACGAACGAAGAGGCAGAGTTAGGGACGCCAACTACTGAGAGCAGAACGTAAGTGCAACGTAGTAAGTACACTAAAGTTTATGTTGTAATTGCACAGGTCCTGTAGTGTACAGTAGTAGGAAAGCATAATGTTTTCTTTTTGTGCGCATCAATGTCAACCACCCTAGAAAGGCTGGAAGAGAATTTTCCGAATGAAAAAATGAATTAGGACGATAACTCGATTGGTACGCACTGCAGTGTCAAAAGGGAAAGAATTACTGTAAGTGTAAGCACCCTAGAATAGCTGGAGGAGAATTTCCCGCATGACAAAATGAGTGATCATAGTAACCTCATAGGTAGAGAGCGCAGTGTGAAAAGTATTACAATACATTGCTTAATGTATACTAGACACATTTGTTTTTCTTGAACAGAACATACGGGAATACAAAGGAGTACACCAGAAGCGGCACCTCTTCCACAACAACATACGACCACAGAAACTGAATAAAACGCTGTAAATATGAAAGTAGACCGCCCGGATGCCAAAATGGATGAATTGCTGAACAATTCTGCCACCTTGAATAATTGTGTACTAGAACATATGGAGAAAATAAAATGCCACTGCCCCACCTGCACATGCCCGCCTTCCCCATTTCCCAGCCCTCCATCCCCGCAAATTGCGTGTCATGAGAGACGCTTCGATGAGACCTCAATCCCTTCCTCCCCTCACCACCAACTTGTAGAAATGCGAGAATCCCCAGTTTATGTATCCATTTCTGGGCCCCCTTCCCTTTCCGAATAGTGGCTATGAATGTGTGGGTTGATATGTAAATTGTTACTGAATTTATATGTGACTTTTCCTTTGTTGTAAGAAGCCCATTGTAACTCTGAAAGGCACAGCCCTAAATGATTTGGCAACAGTACCACCAAAGAAATTGAAATCAGCTCATACTACATCAACTACCAAAAGCACAGACGAAAGGAGTAAAAAAGACTAAACATACCGAACATTACGCACAAAAAAATAGCCTCTTCAAAAACACTGCGTATTCTGCTATCAAAATACTCCGACACAGAAGGAACTGGTCCATTCACATTTTCTAATACAACAGGTGTTAATGGCTATGCAAATGTCACAATAAATGTTCTCTTCCAAATGCCAGCAATTGTGGCAAACGTTTATTTAAATGGCGCATACCAGTTGTGTTTACAAATGCTCGTCCTTCACAGAAATGCAGTAAGTAATCCGGACAACATTTACAGTGTCTCAGTAGTAAGGCAAGAATTGAACTACTGTGCTGGAATGGTGAAATTCACGTTAAACCGACAAGAAGATCCAAAGGAATTTCTAATGTACCTACGACAAATACTGGAAAGGAAAAACAAACAAATGAAATCTTTCACATTTCCTACATGTGGAAACATACATGCAGTCTCTGCAACTATCTCTTTCGGGAGGAAGTCGCCAACGAATGCTTTGTGTATGTAGCAATACCTAACTGTGAGTCCACTCCATTTCAGCAAGTGATGTACAATGCAAACTATAGCATATTGTGTACATCATGCAATTCTGATAATCAGTCAACGCTATATAGACTCTCACATAGTCAATATGTAATTTTAATGCTCTTAAGATACAATGCCAATGGAACCAAAAACACTGCAAACTGACTGCCTTCACACGTGGCCAGGTATCACTTGGCAAGAAAACCTTCGCAACAGAAGCCATAATCTACCACAGAGGGGACACAACCAGTGGAGGCCACTATACTGCATACATTAGAAAGCAATACTCATGGTGGGAATAGAATGATACTTCCATCATTCCAAAACGGAGATTACCTGCAAATCTTGCAAATGTCTACAAAACTACTATACCTTACTCCCCAGCACCAACCAGTACCCTCGTAAAGGCACAAATAAAGAATTACCTTCCACACTGTCGCCCTAAAGCAAGTTAGAATACAGCACACATTCAAGAAATGCATTAAAGTATGTGTTGGATAATTTTATCCCCAATTAACCTAATGAGTACACTCAGACAAACAATACGTGTACACAAATGACAGTAGCACTATTTTCCACATGATACGTAAAAGGGAAAGTACTAAGTATGAAGGTTCAAAACTATCCTCAGTAACCTCTGAAACCACTAAGTACACAAATCAGTCACTTCTTCTCTAAGAATATGCATACAAATGCTACATGTTTCCTCCATCCTCCCATTACTGTTTTTTTCCTCCCCAGCACCCCTTCAGCACTATCTGAAATGTCGTCAGGCCTAGTATGATAGTCGCTTGTTTTGTTCCTCCCCTCCCTTTCGGCACCCCTCTCCCTCACCTTTTATTTTTCTCCGGCTCTACCAGAAATGTCGTCAGGCCTAGTACGGTAGTCACCTGTCTGTTTCCATTTCCTTCCCACTCTCCCCCTCCCTTCCTTATCTATGTCTTAGCTCTTGCACTATCTGAAATGTTGTCAGGCCGAGTACAATTGTTAATTTCACATCCTTACTGTTCATGGCCTGTAAGAATGTGGTTGTATTTTCCCTTGTTCCCTCCCTTGCCTTGAAGCGCTTTGAAACACATTGTGTATAGGCGCTATATAAATAAACAATCATATCATATCATATACATATGTAACTATCACTACGTAAAATCCATAGTTTTATTCTTCCCAGCCTCTGGTTTATGGAGTACCCCAAGGCTCGGTACTTGGCCCTTTCCTTTTCTCACTACCTCCCTTCTCGCCCCAGTTATCTCCTCATTTGGCATTTCTCACCACTTCCACGCCGATGATACGCAACTCTTCCTCTCTTTCTCTTCCTTCTCTACTGACCTCCATCTTAAACTCTCCTCCTGTCTCACTGCTATAAAAAATTGGATGTCTTCTCGCTTCCTTTCCCTTAACACTGATAAAACGGAGGTTATTTTCTTCCCCTCCAACTCTCTTCCCCCTCCCTCTCCTCCTCCTTTCATTCATTTTCCCCCTTCTAATCTCCCCATCTCTGACCACGCTCGCTACTTAGGCATCCACTTTGACTCCTCTCTCACCTTTTCCCATCACATCTCTCTCACGTCTCGTGCCTGTCTCTTCCACCTCTTCAATCTTCGCAAAGTCCGTCCCTCTCTCACTTTCCATGCTACTAAACTCTTGATCTCCTCCCTTATCTTCTCTCGCCTCTTCTACTGCTCCTCCTTACTCTTTGGACTTCCTACTACTCACCTTGCCCCCCTTAAATCTATCTACCACTCTGCCGTCCGCACAGTCTGTCTCCTCTCCCCCCGTGACCCTCTGCTTCCCTTTCCTTCCTAGGGTGGCTTCCCTTTCACTCCCATCTCAAATTTCAATTTCTCTCCCTAGTCTTTAAATCTCTCCACAGTCTTGCTCCCCCTTATCTCGCCTCCCTCCTCTCGTTCTACACTTCCTCCCGCTCCCTTCGCTCAGCTGACCACTTCCTTCTCACTGTCCCTCCTTCCTCTTGCGCCTCATCCCGTTTCCGCTCCTTCCATCTCCTAGCCCCCCTGCACTGGAACTCCTTACCTCTCTCACTCTGCTCTATTTCCATCTTTTCCTCATTCCGAACTTCCCTCAAATCTCTCCTCCTCCATTCCCCGCCTTGAAACCCCTCCCCCATCCTAGTCCCCTCCCTCCTTGCCTTATCTCCTTGATCTTCTCCCTCCCTCCCCCCAATCTCTCCCCTTCCTTTCCCTTCCCCCTCTTCCCCGCCCCCTCTCCCTCTCATTTTTACTGCACTCCTCTTCTTCTCTCCTCCAGCTAATTGCTCTACTTATTGTTTTGTTGGCCTGATTCTCAATTTGTTAATTGCTTCTACTGTTACTGTTATAATGTTATTTCGAAGGGATTGTGTCCTCCGACGTATTCCTCATCTTAGATATATCCTTCCAGCTCTGCTGGCCTCGGAAAATTTTTTCTCCAGAGGGCGCTGCGCGTCGACGTCCCTCGAGTCGATGACCCTTGACAGCCGCCGTATCGACGCTCGACGTCATCCTGCCTATAAAGGCCGCGCGCAGCGTCCGTTGCTCAGTTCCGTTTTTCCGCGCTAACTCGGTGCCTCGGAATACCGTTGCTCAGTTCTTAGTAATATTTACTTCAAGTTATTCGAATCGTACTCGATGGCTTCCTCGTCGGAACCGACAACCCCTCGATCCGGCTTCAAAAAATGTCAAGATTGTGGGAAAAAGATGTCGTTGACCGATCCTCACAGAAATTGTCTGTGGTGCTTGGGAGCCGAACACCATTGTTCGGAGTGCGAGGACTGTATGTCCATGACAGCTAAGGCCCTGAAGGAGCGTAGGGGGAAGCTGGAGAAAGGTAAGACTTTTAAAGCTTCTTCTTCTTCGACGAAGTCGAGACATTCGTCTCCTCGTCACCATTCACGCTCCAGGTCTCGGAGTGGGTCTCATCACTCCTCGAGATCGAAACACTCGAAGAGGAGACGTCGAAGATCCCCTTCTCCGTCTTCCTCTTCCTCTGTTTCGCCAAAAAGAATTCCTTGCCCCACGAAACATAGTTCCCGGGCTGAATGGGAGGAATTCAGAAAAAACATGATGAGCGTCTTCGAGAAAGCAGCCTCGACCCCCTCGAAGACTGCCAAGAGCGATGCTCTGGTCGAAAGACCCAAAGGTCAAAAACGCTGCGAGTCGCAGTACCCGGCGAAAGAAACCTCTCGAGTGCGTCTCGAACCCTCGAGTAGGACCATGACCTCCAAACCTTCCTCGAAGGTTCCGTCGACGTCTTCGACGCCGTTGTCGAAGGGACCTTCGACACACAGGTCTGTCGACTCGACGCCGGCCTCGACACCGGCGTCGACGCCGAGAAAAGTGACGATTCCCAGGCCCTCGACGTCGATGGCGTCGATATTGTCGAGTAAAATTACAATTCTGTCGAGGTCCTCGAGGCCTCCACCTCTGTTTTCGACGCCACGCTCGAAGCCTTCGACGTCGGCGTCGACGACATCGACGTTTTCGAGGCCAATAATGACAAGTTCAGCACCCTCTGCCTTGGAAATGGGATTTACTCCCTTTATTAATTCAGAACAATTGAGAACTATATCCTCAATTTTAGAAGAGGGTGATTTGTCAGAACAAGATGAGTTACAGGGACCTGTAACCCCAGTTAGAGAGGAATTTTCCTCTGAAGAGCGCAGATTAAAGGATCTTCATGATTCTTTACATGAGGCAAGTGGTTTAGACACTTCCCCTGAGGTGGATTTTGCTAAACCAGACCCGGGGGAGCATGCTGAAACCCCCTACAGAGCCTTAATGGCCAGAATTACAGAGTTCATGGGGTGGTCTACACCTTCACAATCTTTCCAGCAAGATGACCTCACGGATATTCTTGACAAAGGCCCACAAGAGGATCCAGTGGTGCCCTTTCATAAAGCTCTTCAGAGAAAGATCATGACAAACTGGGAAACCCCAGATGTAATACCAGCAGTAAATAAAAAACTGTCTGCAAAGTACAGAGTATCTTCCACAGACCCAGAGTTCTTGTCTAAACATCCATCCCCAGAAAGTCTGGTGGTACAAGCAGCATCCTCTACCGACGTCAAGACGGCTTATCCTACTGTCCCACAGGACAGGGACGATAAAAAATATGATGCTATGGCTAAGAAAGTCTTTTCAGCATGTAGCATGGCGTTAAAGTCTGTTAATGCTACTTGCACCCTTGCTAGGTTCAGCCATACACTTTTGGAGTGTGCTTCTACAGCGGCTGACTGCATCCCGGAGGGAGAAGAAAGGGATGCGTTCCTGAATATTATACAGGACGGTAAAGACGCTATGTGCGAATCCCTCCAGACGGGCATTGATTCGGCTGATAGTATCAGCAGAGCAATGGCGGCAAGTACATCAATCAGGCGGTTCGCTTGGTTGAGAAAGTCGGGTTTTGCCCCAGATGTGCAAGCCAGGCTCTTGAACATGCCATTTGATGGCTCTTCTTTGTTCGGGAAAAAGGCGGATGACAGTTTAGAGAAACTGCAAACTTCAAAAGCAGCAGCAAAATCCCTAGGAGCTGCAATCCGTCAGACTCCTTTTCGTCCCACAGGAACCTCTGCGAGGGGCAAGTCCTTTCGCTTCTACTCCTCATTCGGAAGAGGTAGAGGACGACCGGCTCAAAGGGGTCAAAGAAGAACTACCCGAGGTGGACGGGGTAGATATTCTAAAGCCGCAGCAACAGCAGGTGCCTCTTTACCATCGGCATCTGCATCAGCCGCCCCAAAACCACTCTGAGGACTTCCCTCACAGGACACCTGTAGGAGGCAGGTTGACTCAACATCTGGCGGAATGGCAGGCTATCACGTCAGATGCTTGGGCATTGGAAACAGTTGCCCAAGGTTACTGCCTACCTTTCCTACGTATACCTCAGAGTCATCCACCGGGAATCAGCTCTCAGAAAGCTCCAGATCCGCTCCTCTTGCAGGAAATCATAGACCTGCTAGAGAAAGGTGCCATAGAACCGGTACCTGTAGCGGAGAGGAACAAGGGCTGGTACTCCCCTTACTTTCTCATTCCAAAGAAAGACGGAGGACTGAGACCCATCTTGGACTTGCGAGAATTGAACAAATTCCTCAGGAAAGACAAATTCAAGATGGTCACTCTTTCTCAGATCCTCCAGGCCCTTCAGTTTCAGGACTGGTTGGTATCTCTGGACCTTCAGGACGCTTATTTCCATGTGCCTATCCATCTCAAACACAGGAAATACCTGAGGTTTGCAATTGGCAACTCTCACTATCAATTTCGAGTACTGCCTTTTGGGCTGACCTCCGCCCCGAGGGTCTTCACCAAGTTAATGTCGGTAGTGGCGGCAAGTCTAAGGAGGGAAGGGATTCACGTCTACCCCTACCTGGACGATTGGCTGATCAGGGCTGTTTCTCCGGAGCAAGCTCAGATCCAGCTAAATCACGTATGCTACTCCCTTCACAAGCTGGGCTTCTCCCTCAATTTAAAAAAGTCTCAAATGATACCATCGCAGAGACTCCAGTTCATAGGAGCGATCCTGGATACTTCCCTGGGAAAAGCCTCGCCACCAGAGGTGAGGGCTCAAGATATTCTACAGATGGTTACCAAGTTCCAACTTGCCCAACGTCTCCCAGCTTTCGACTTTTTGAGGTTGCTAGGCCTCATGGCATCCTGCATTTTCCTTGTGCCAGAGGCTCGCCTGAGAATGAGATCCCTCCAGTGGGCACTGAGGACTCAGTGGTCACAATTCTCAGGGAGAATGACAGATCTCCTTCAGGTTCCCGGCAGGGTGGCTCGAGACCTTCAGTGGTGGGCCTGTCAGGAGAACATTCTGAAAGGAGAACAGTTTTGGCAACCCTGGCCGGAGATAACAGTAGTCACGGATGCCTCACTCACGGGGTGGGGAGCCCACGCCAACGACTTGACCATCAGCGGTCGTTGGTCTCCATCGGAGTCCAAACTACACATCAACCTGTTAGAGCTGAGAGCCATCAAACTTGCGTTGAAGGCTTTCCTGCCAGTTGTACAAGGGAAGAACGTCCTGATAATGACGGACAACACGGTGGCCATGCATTACCTCAACAAAAGAGGAGGCGTAGGATCACTACCCCTGTGCAGAGAGGCGATGCAGCTCTGGTTTTGGGCAATCCAAGAAGGAATCTCTCTATCGGCAGTTCACCTAGCCGGAGAGAAGAACTTGACAGCGGACGCTCTGAGCAGGCAGAACACAGTCTCTCACGAGTGGGAGCTAGCTCAGGAAGTCCTTCAAGAGATCTTCGCCCTTTGGGGAACCCCTCAGGTAGATCTGTTCGCCACCAGCCTAAACAGGAAATGCGACCTGTTCTGCTCAAGGGAATTTCCTCCGATAGGAGCTCTGGGAGACGCGTTCATAGTGGACTGGGAGTTTCCGCTTCTGTACGCGTTCCCACCGGTCCCTGTCATTCCTCAAATGATCAGGAGGTTGAGAAGATTCCGGCGAACCATGATCCTAATTGCCCCGGATTGGGCCAGGAGAACGTGGTACCCGGACCTTCTAGACTTGTCCATCTGCCCTCCATTTCGACTTCCTCTCAGAGAGAACCTACTCTCACAGAAGGGAGGTCAGGTTCTCCATCCAGACATCAAAACCCTCAACCTTCACGCTTGGCTTCTGAACGGCTGAGGTACAAGGATTGGGACCTCCCTGATGATGTTATGGAGGTGTTGCTTTCGGCAAGGAGACCAGCAACAAAGTCTTTATACCGCTGCCGTTGGAACAGATTTTGCAGCTGGTGTAGAGAACAGAATATCGACCCATTTTCATGTGGTACACCAATGGTTTTGTCCTTCCTACTATATTTGGCAAATTCAGGCCTTCAAGTTGGCACCATTAAGGGCTATCTCGCAGCGCTATCTATCTTTAAGCGTACTGCAGAGGAACCATCCTATTTCAAATTACCCTTGGTAATACAGTTTCTAAAGGGGTTAACCAATGTTTATCCCCCAAGACCATTCCAAGTTCCCCTATGGGATTTAAACTTAGTATTAACTTTCCTGATGGGGACACCTTTCGAACCTCTCCATTCTTGTTCGTTAAGATTCCTTACCCTTAAGACTGTTTTATTAATAGCACTTACATCTGCTAGAAGGGTGAGCGAATTACAAGCTCTTTCTTGTAAACCCCCTCATACAATCTTTCACAAAGACAAAGTTGTCCTGCAAGTGAAGCCTAATTTCCTCCCAAAAGTAGTCTCTGAATTCCATATCTCTCAGAAGATTATCCTACCATCTTTCTATCCTCCTCCTCACCCGGGGAAAGAGGAAGAGAGGTTACACAGACTAGACCCTAGGAGGGTTTTAAGTTTTTACATTAGTAGACTAGCCAGGATAAGACAGGCAGACCAGCTGTTTGTAGGCTACGCAGGTCACAAGCTAGGGTTACCAATAACTAAGCAGACCATTTCCAGATGGATCATTCTAGCCATTCTGGAATGTTATAAATTGGCAGGGAAAGAGCCCCCTCAAAACCTTAGGGCTCATTCGACCAAAGGTATTGCAGCTTCATCGGCCCTCAAAAGAGGCGTGCCGATTAAAGACATATGTGCGGCCGCTACATGGTCGTCTGTCCATACCTTTACACGTTTTTACAATCTGGATTCCTCCTCTAGTCAAGAGACTAGGTTTGGAAGGGCTGTACTGCATTCTATTCACCAATAGAAGACAGCGTGAAGTCAGTACTCCCTCCTCCGAATATAGAATACTGCTATGGGAGCCTATCTAAGATGAGGAATACGTCGGAGGACACAATCCCTTCGAAGAACAAGTTACTTCTTACCTTGTAACGTTCTTTCGACGGGATGTTCCTCCGACGTATTCCTCATCGACCCTCCCATCCATCCCCGCAGTTTTACTTCCTTTGTTGTTGCAGCTTACGCTCCTTCAGGGTGATTAGTCTACTCCAAACAGTAATACTGTGGGCTACAAAACGGAACTGAGCAACGGACGCTGCGCGCGGCCTTTATAGGCAGGATGACGTCGAGCGTCGATACGGTGGCTGTCGAGGGTCATCGACTCGAGGGACGTCGACGCGCAGCGCCCTCTGGAGAAAAAATTTTCCGAGGCCAGCAGAGCTGGAAGGATATATCTAAGATGAGGAATACGTCGGAGGAACATCCCGTCGAAAGAACGTTACAAGGTAAGAAGTAACTTGTTCTTCTCATGTATCCTGTTATAATGTGCAGCGCTTTGGTGTAAAGCGCTATATAAACAAAAATAAATACAAATACAAATAGTGGTACACCACCACTTCACAATGTACACAGATGTGAAAGTAGCAACAGAAATGCACCAGCTTGTAAACCTACCCTACAGGAATAGGATATTGTAAACAGTTAGAATACGCCACCTGGTATCTAACTGCAACCAATATACTACAATGTTATTTGCAGCATTACAACAACCCAACTCAACCTTCAACAACGACTGTGCTACAAACATATCCTCAAACACTTCCAAAGTATGAGCAGTTATAGTATGCCAAAAGGTACGTAACTACCGTCACAATTCTGCAGTAGCACAGTACAATGCCACAATACTTGCAAAACTGTAACACTTACCTCTGGAGCCCTGCAGGAGTGCCTGGTCCGGACTGTTCTGACGCGTTGCCCCCTCACTCGGGTTAACTGTGCACTGAAGAATACCCCAGTCACACTCTTCCCCATCAGTCTGCCGGTGGCTTAACCTCCAGTGGACCGTGAGGCTGGAAGGGACCTGGATGAATTTGGTTCCTCTGGAAAATGATGTTCGGGGGGTCTTGACAACCTTAAGTGTATGTATTTAGTATTGGTTTCTATTGCTTTCTCTCCCTCCTCCTGTCTCTCCCCTTCACTGAGGTAGCTGGCTGGCGCATTGCGGAATTTGCTCACCGACATGAACTGATTACTGAAGCCCAAGGTTGGCTGGTAGGTATCCGACTAGAGTTAATTCACTGAAGACCAGTGGTCCAGACCAGCTGCGACGCACTGGATACGGATGATGAGCAGGTAAGTTCTGGTGAGGCCTTATTCTAGATCTTGGCCGCTTCTCAATGTGAAACATAGCTTGTATGTACAATGTCTTTGTTGATGCGTTGAATATTAATAGTCTCTTTATTTCATCACTTCTAGACCAAACACTGGCAAGCTGTCTGGACTCAGAGCAGAGCGAAGAAGCTGGAACATGTATGCAAGTAAAACCGGGTACGGGAACTGGGAAGTACGTGGTATTTCAGTCTCTTACTATTGTCTTTTTCTGATTTCAGGTTCCCAGGAGCTGTGAGTACTGTGGACTGAAGACAAAGGACCGTAGACACCGGGTTACCAGGATGGGACACCACAAGTCTACTGAGGTCAAGGTAAGGATCAAGACCGAACACAAAGCAGGAGCCCGCCGGGGCAAGTAGTTCTTCAATTCCGGGTGAGACTGCAGCAAACTTGCATAGGTACTGATCGCACGTGCCAAATGAACAGGAGTGGTAAACGGAACACTGCCCTGTTAGGAAGCAGAGGAAATGCTAAGCGCAGGGTGTGGTCCGGAACGTGGTTTTATAGCTGCGGACCGCGCCCTGTCAGCACTAGACCACCAAGGATGTCAGATCCATGTATCTATCCGGTGCCATCTTGGGTTCCACAGTGGGTTCCTCTTTGGCAGCCATGTTGGGATGGGTTGCTGCCTTGTTCCATATATACCTCTGCCAGCCAGCCATCCCACAAACCCATCGTCTCCCTACACTGTCATGGGGGGGGAGATCCTCCTGGCCCCGACCCATCTGCCTTGTACCCGCACTGGAATTGTGACAAAAACACCAGCAGCAACTAAACGCATGAAGAAACAGTCCTGCAAAAAGGAAGCAGGTAAACATTTACAAAACACCAACTGCTATACAACGCCACCCATTGTACCAACATGTTTATACCAGAAATCGTGAACCATTACATTTCCTCCTACTTCAAAAGCACACCTTAAAAATTGTTATAACCACTGCAAACGTTACTGTAAATCATTGTGCACCATAGCAGCAAAGACATTTGGAAGTTTTTTTTTAAATGCAGGATGGATTTCTTTTCCCCACAGACCAAATGATTATACAAAGAAACACAGGAACTGCGCACATTGCACAGTACACTGGTTCAAAGCATAGTACTTATGAAGTACTAGTTATAAGGGTCCACAAAGTAAATAAATATATGCAATGTTGTGGACTGCAAAGTAACGAAATACCTGGTCTAACATGTTCTGTTCTCTTTCCCCACAGATAATGCAGCAAAGAGTACTACAACATTTCACATTCATACACAAAAAAACAGCACAGGCCCTCCCCAATCCAAACAGTAAGTATGAAATTATTGCTATCATACTTCTACAATGTACACAGTGCAATGTGTGCACTTATTTCTGTAGTGCACATAGCAATGCCACAATTTGCAATGTACACCTATAAAACACCACGCAGCTTGTGCCTACGCCCTACACGCTTCACCACATCCAGTACAGTGTACAGGCTCCAGCCATGCACTTAATATTGTAGACCCTGCCCACAACTAACGACAGTCCCAAACATGTTCATGCTGCAAGACACCAAACTGCGTATGATGACCCAGCCACCCACGTATACTGATCCAGCACACACACAGTCTGCCATGGTCCACCGTTGCCTCGTAATACACTGCACATATAAATGTTCCTTAGGGACTGTAAAGGCGTATGTTACCATATGTGCAATGCAGTGCAGCATGTGGACGGCCCCATGATTTCTCCTTACATCGTACTAACTTCATGGTAATGACGCTACCAACATTCGGAAATGCATGGTACAATCGAAACACGTTACTGCCTGGATCCTTTTTTTTTTTTCTTTCAGCGTCATCTACGGAAAGCGAAACCTAAGAGATCTCTCGTTCAACAGGACAAATGCCCATTGTAAAACAGCCTTGAGTGGGAAGCATGATTAGCGACACGGGCAGACATTGTATGGAATTGTAGAAAAAAAGGAAAGTTAACTTACAGTGCAGTTGCTCTGCCCATGTGCCCCAGAGATAGTCTGCAACGATTCAATACCCCTTACACTGCAATTTGTCATCCACCCAATACAAGCATGGAATTTGCCGAAGTTATGTAAGTACAACTTTACATCACAAGTGTATTAGGATTCAAATTTATTAGGCTGCAGTTCTGTATGCATAATTATGAATTTACTTTACCACACACTTTCTCCGTGTGCATTGTACGGAGGTTATCACGTGCCGTTACAGTGCCATTTCTCCAGCATTCCCCGTTCATTGCAACTGTGATTGTACTTTGTTTTCTTGCCATTCTTCCCCAGCCCCTGCTAATCCAGACATAAAGGATGAGACGAAAAAGGAACGCAATTCGTGCTGTGAAACAGCACCCCTTATGCTCACTCGGGTACGTATGGGTATAGTAACGGACCCAAACAAGGCAACCTTCTCAAAACTACTTCCAAACAGGGGACAGACTATTAGCTACAATGGCCCTAGCCATGCACACAAGGCAGTAGGGCCTTTGCAGGCACAACACAACATAGTATACCGACCGGAAATATCCTCATGTTGTCTCCAAAATGCTTCCAATCCCCAATAAAGTCTGCCTGCACTCACCAAAGAATGATAATCGCCTGTGCAGCTACCCACCAATGAAGTATATGTGAGTAGCTGCGTGAATGGTCCATATCGCAAAACTGTGATGGTAAAAAATCCTTCCATGTGGCAATGTCTTACTGCCCTCCCTGAAGCAAGGCTGTGCCCAAGCCTCTTGGATACATGCGGAGGCCTATTGCCTCCGCCCATGCACCTAAAAGCATAGCCCTTGCCCACAACCACTACATGGCAATGGAGGCATGCATGGGAAGATTTGGCCACGTACCATGCTTGCCAAACCTACCACTGGCACCCCTACCCACCGCCACAACACACTGGAAACCCACAAAGACAACATAAGCACCGACACCCCTAGCCAACAGCATAACACATTGTCAATTTCTTCGCATCTTCTGCAATGCAGTCCCGGTTCCCAATGGAGCCTCCAATGTTGCCCAGGTCGATCAGGGTGAGGAGGGTGCACAACTGGACGAGGAAGAAGAGAACATTTTCTTCGTATCTAGAGTGGAGGCCCTCAAATCCAAGAGTAGACGGCAACCGCAGAGCATCGTTGCAGTTAAGGTTGGAAGGTTAACAGCCCCACTTTAAAGCCATCATCTTGCCACTTGGAAAGTCATCCAAAATGTATTAAAACCTCCTTCAAAGCCACCATTCTGCAGTTTGGAAACTCCATCCACAATCCTGTATCCTATATGCACTACTAACCTCCATCCTGTGATCCTACTTACTACTGCGGCAGAGAGAATGAAAACAGAGACATGCTTGTACAACCCCATTTTTATCTCTTTCCTGTTGAATTACTTCTGGGTGAAATTGGAAATGTGAGCCGTTCCCTTTGGCCACCAAATTCAATTAGCTGTGCGTCATGAGCGAAGGCTGGACAGAACCTCAGGTAGGAGTAAATATTGCTCTCTATACCTTTCTGTGCTCCCTGCTACCACCTGTTTGCCACTGGGTGTCACAGATATGAAACATACAAAGCACACAAACTAAACTCCAAAATGCATCTCCCCTGAAACAACTATTCACATACACATGCATCATCCTCAACTGCCACTCTGCACCTGCACACTGTCACAGATGGCCATCTACAAAGCTAGTAGATTTAAGGTATTTTATTAAAGTTTTAAAGATCTGCTCTGGGACAAAGTGGGAGAGTTGAAGCTTACTGGGTCCCAACGGCTCTCTCGACCACTCCGTGGGCTCCCTCCACCCCACCTTGAGCAAGGTAACCCTGTCTAAGTCTTTCTTATCTTTGCAGTGAAATCTAAAGACCATGGTCTTTTCTATCTTTCTGCCTCCAGTAATTTCTAAGCGATATCTGTGGCTTGTTGGACTGCCTGATGTCACCAGGGTTTTCAGTTCCACTCTCTCCTCTTCTCCCTCATTCTATCCCTCCCTTTATCTCTATTTCCACTCGCTTCCTCCATGATTTTCCTTGTCCCTCTATTTACCTCTCCCTCTTTCCTTCTCCGCTCACTTCTCCCACTCTCCTTCTATCTGCACCTCTCTACTTCTCTTTCCCTCTGCCATAACTCACGCCACTACCTGCACCTCTCTCCCTCAATATCTTCTATGTCTACTACTCTGCCTCTGGATCTTACACACTCTTTCCTCCTGTCTCTGCCAACTACCTTCATCCTTCTATACAGCCTTCCCACTAGTACTCCTTCTACCACCTTTTACTCTCTTCCCCCACTCTCCCTTCAGACACCCTCCAGTACCTACTCTCACACACACTCTAAATATCCCTACACTTTCCCCATCTTCTCTCTCACTAATCTTTCTTTCACTCAAATTGTGCACCACCCCACAGTACACTCATCTGATACCTTTCTCTCTTAAACATATCTTACCTGCATTCCTTAGAACACTGCCACACCTTTCTTAACACTCCACAGTTTGCCCCTAAATCTGCAATCCATCTGATCTCACCTGAACTAACACCTTTCACTCTCTTCTGCACTGGCTGGACTTTTGTCGCCTAGCCTTCCCTCTTCCAATACTCATCCTAGGTCCCATTGGTCCCACTGGTTTATGGAGGATTTCGGTCTCTCCCCTGTTCCCCTGCAGTCTCTTCTCACTGTTTTGTATTGCCCCACCATTCCCATCGGGACTGCCTGGGGTTGGTAGTTTAGGTGTTTGGTGTCTCATCTCTGTAAGGAAAAATGGCAGTCCGTTCCATTTCTGGTCTCGATTCAATTTCCCGGGTTCGGGTCTGGGTCTTTTTGTTTGCACGCATTGTGGAAGTTAATGTCTTGAAAAAGACCAAAGAGAACTCGGGCCAGAAAAGGAGATTATTAGCATTGTGGAAGGGACAGTGGTGTCAGAGACATCTACAATGCACACTCAAGTGAGGCACAAAATGCCCCCATCTCACTTACTGCCCTCCCAACGTGCGGAAGGATCGGCTCTGGCATACGCCCTGGTAGGCTTCCCAACCCAGGTTGGGAAGGATCCTTTTTGCCCCTTGAAAGGGTCATGACTTTATCACAACAAATACATGAAATGAGTGACTATATATATATATATTTCTGAGTCTTGTGGAATCTGCTTAGATCACATGTTGTGCATAGGCCGACATCTAGTGGAAGCTGCAGAGTATTACAGTTTGTTTTTCGAAACTCGAAAATGGGTGTCGACATAGGGCGTGCCAGTAATACTATCCCTAGTGTGACGTCCACTGTACCCATGATCCCTCACGCGTGTAGGACCCTCAGATTGTTTTTTTCCGCCGTACTTGGCGGAAGCTTTGTGCGGAGTTCCCTGGCTTTCAGCCATTTTGCAAAAAAACAATAGACGCAGAAGATCGACGCCAGTCCGAAGAACAACCAACCGTCGAGGCTGCACGATGGACTTTGGGCCTCGGAAGGCCTCTGGCCTCGGCCCTGCAAGTAGGGAGAGTGGGGGGTGGAAACATACTCTACACTCATTATTTTTTTCCTAAATACACTAGCCCGCTGCCTTAAGGTGACATATGGATAGTACTCCATTTAAATTGTGCCCCAAGTGCAACCACAAGTACCCTTGGGTTGACAAACACGCCACCTGTAATCTCTGCTTGCCGATGGACCACCCCGAGGCAAACTGCAAAACGTGTAAGCTTTTTAAAGCAAAAACGCTCCAGGACCGCTCCACTAAGCGTTGGGCCCACCATGCCAGGCAGCTCGAGGCCATGGAAGCGGTGGGTGCCTTCAGTGATGGCAGCGACGCTGCCTTTTCGGACGGCAAGGGTATAGGGGCGTCGAAAGACACCCAAGCGCTAGTCCCCGACCCCGGAGGATTGTCCGGCAGGGCAGTTATGGGGAACAAACCCGGCGACACGAGCGCTACCCAAACTACTTCTACACTTAAACACACTAAGTCCAGCCGAGACTCGACACGCATGTCAATTTCTTGGAAAAAAGCGGCACGTAGAGAGAGGTCCACGGAATCGTTGTCCTCTGGGCGTTCCAGGTCGAGATCGCCACATGACACACGGCAACCGTCCACAGTTGCCAAGAGTGCCTCACTCCCCAAAGTCACAGAGGGACGTTCATCAGGAGATGAATCCGACCTCCATCCCGAAGCCGCACACCAAAAGTCGGCTCTGGCAGCCCGTTCGGCGCCTGCCTCCGAGTCCCGACGTGCACACTCGAAAGAGAGAGGCACTACCCCCGAATCCCGACGCCAGGCGTCGAAAAGTTTCAGAAAAAGCCAAACCATCAGGGAAACACTCTTCCACTCATGGGAAAGGGGACAAACCGCAGAAAGTGTCATCACATTCAACTTCTGCATCCCAAACACACAAGGACAAAGACAGGACATCAGATAAAGACAAATCTAAGCCCCCTGTCCCAGTCACTACACCCAGGCTCATCCCTCCCACTCCTCAGGATATGGGACTAGAAGAGGAACCCCTACAGGAGGTTGTCATCCCCAGAGAATGGAGCACTGAGGACATAGACAGGGTGATGAGGAGAATGTCTTTATGAAAAAAAACCACAGCATTTTCTTAGCTATACCCCTGACAATGGTAATCCTTCAGGATCCAAAGACCCTCAGCCTCCTAATAAAAGATCTCGGTTTGATACTCCAGCTCATGGCCTGACTTCAGACTCTTTCTACATCCAGCCTTATCAAAAATATCAGGATGATCCAGATATACAAGTGCTGGACGACCAAACAGGGGTCGAGTATTATGGAGATGATGATGAGGAGGAGAACAACGAGGTGGTCTACAATATGGACTCTCCGGTTCGCAAGGAACCACAAGTCACTGACTCCCCCATAGATAACCAGCCCCTACTAAATGAAGTCTTGGCTAAAGCGGCGGAGCACTTCCACATATACACTCAGGGGGCCCAGGAAGAAAGGGACTTTGCAGAGGAGCTAGTGTGGGACAAAAAGCCCATTGCTCAAGCCATTCCTATCCTCAAGTCTATCCAGGAACAATTGATCCTTCTCTTCGCACTCCTAATCTCACTAGGGCTGTAAACCCCAGAATTGAGAAGTTATTCAGGGTCGCCCAGTCTGATCCACTTTACATAAGGGGTCAACTTAAGCCTGACTCCTTGGTAATCACCAACACCAGAAAGAGAGCGGGGACACCTTTATCTTCATCCGAGGCTCCCCCAGACAAGGAAAGCAAAAGAATTTACGAGTTAGGGAGGAAAGTGGCCTCCACTTCCGCTTACCAGGCAAGAATCGCCAATACCACCACTCTGCTGGCAAGCTATAATTGCCACCAATGGGAGCAGGTAGCTGCTCTCATTGACTCCGCTCCGGAACCACTAAAGGGCCAGCTAGCCCAAATTGCTTCGGAGGGGAGAGCCGTGCCTGGTTGCATTCTGAAGACGACCTTTGACGCCGCAGATAATGTAGGCCGGCTCATAGCAGAGAGCACTGTCATTAAGAGGCATGCTTGGCTAAGACAGTCATGGTTTAAACCCGAGACCCAGGCTACCCTTATTGATATGCCGGTAGAACCGAATGTCTTGTTCGGCAAAGCAGTAGAGGACGCGCCCAAAACTGCCAAAGACGAGTATGATACTCTGAAGTCCCTGGGACAATTGACGAATAAGCCCACCAATCAAAGAGGGAATGGTAGTTTTCGTCGCTCACGCGGCCAAAATTCACAGAGGGGCACCAATTACGCACAGGGACAGGGTACATCGTGGGGTGGCAACCAACAGACTACCCAAAGTTACGGCAGAGGTAATAAAAGGAGCTGTGGTAGAGGGAGAGGCAGCCCAGGCAGTACGCCTCCCGCAAAGCAGTGACGTTCCGCTCAGGGTCCCTTCCCATGCATCCTCGGTAGGGGGGCGCATTTCCAACTTCACCCAAGCATGGAAAGGGATCACATCGGACAGATGGGTGCGGTCCACAGTGTCCGCAGGATACTGCATCGAACTGCTGGAGCGCCCCCGCAACTACCCTCCACGACAAAAGATTCATTCCCTGGACCACCAAAAGATCCCCCTTCAGCAAATTGTCAATCTTCTCGTAAAGGACTCGATAGAACTCGTCCCGGGCAACCAGGTAAAATTTATTCAACTTACTTCCTTGTGGCAAAAAAAATTTGACACTGCACCCAGTATTAGACTTACGCCCTGTAAACAAGTATGTCAAGCCCCAAAAATATCACATGACTACTCTCCAAGAGGTAATCCCCCCTCCTAAAAAGAGGGGATTACATGACAACATTGGACATGAAAGATGCCTATTTTCATATTTCCATGTTCCCAGCGCACAGAAGATTCTTGCGCTTCAAGGTGGACAGTCAGCACTACCAGTTCAAGGTGCTGCCCTTCGGTATAGCCTCGGCGCCAAAGGTATTCACCAAGGTACTAGCGGTGGCTGCAGCACCCCTACGCAGGGAGGCAATCCCAGTGTACCCTTACCTGGACGACTGGCTCATCCCGGGGAAAACCCCAGTAATTTGCAGATCCAACATCCAAAGAACTATCAACCTCCTCTTCGAATTGGGTTTCTCTATCAACGAGAAAAAAATCAAGCCTGGTGCCAAGCACCTCCAAACAGTTCCTAGGAGCTGTCCTAAACACTCAAGAGGGGTTGGCCTTTCGATCAGAGGAAAGAATTCGGAATTTACTACTGCAAATTCCTCAATATCAGTCCAGTCGTCAGATAAGGGTGCGCAAAGCGATGCGCTTGCTAGGCATAATGGCGTCATGTATTTACCTGGTTCCCCACGCGCGCCTGCGCATGCGACCCATGCAGGAATGGTTGGCGAAACAGTGGTCTCAGGCAAGTGGTCAGTGGGACGATCTAGTGGTCGTTTCGCCAACACTTATACAAAGTCTTCACTGATGGATGATAGAAAACCTGTCAAAGGGGAAGCACTTTTTCGATCCGGAGAGATAGGCAGGAGTCACTACTGACGCGTCCCTATCGGGGTGGGGAGCACACCTCCTTCACCACACAGCGCAGGGTCTCTGATCTCACACAGTAGCCAAGAATCACATCAATCTGGTAGAGCTTCTGGCAGTCTTCAGAGCGCTTCGAGCGTTCGAACCACACCTGTTGAACCTGTCAGTGCAGATTTTAACAGACAGCATGACAGCTATGTTTTACATAAACAAGCAGGGAGGGACTCGTTTGCCAAATCTGTCCAAGCTGGCTCAGAAAATTTGGATATTGGCACTCAGACGGAACATTTACCAGTCATCTCAACATGTTCCAGGGGATCTCAATTCTCTAGCAGACGCTTTGAGCAGAGATCCCCACCCAGAAGAACACAAATGGTGTCTACACAGAGAGGTCGTAGAAGACCTCTTCTCTCAGTGGGGTTTCCCCACCATAGCCCTATTCGCCACAAGCGAAAACAGACAATGCCCAGGATTCGCATCCAGGTTCCCTCAGCCAGACTCCAAGGGGAACGCCCTGTGGATGAACTGGTCAGGGATGTTGGCTACGCTTTTCCACCAACTCCACTCATGAGGAAGGTGGTCAACAAGATGCACAGGGAATCGATGACGCTCATCCTAGTTGCTCCCATGTGGGCGAGGCAACCGTGGTTTCTGCACCTACGCAGACTAGCAGTGTGCGAACCTGTCAGACTCCCGTGCTGGCACAACCTACTATCCCAGCACCAAGGTCAAACAGTGCATCCTCAACACAGCTCAATGAACTTAGCAGCATGGCTCCTGAAGTCATAGAGTTTGGACATCTCAACCTACCACAGAGATGCATGGACATCCTAAAGGAATCTAGGAAACCAAACACGAGGCACTGTTACTTTGATAAATGAAAAAGATTTGTTATCTGGTGCCAGAACAAGCAAATCAACCCGGTTGATTGCACTCCTTCTAATATTGTCACCTACATGCTCCACCTGCTGGATGCAGAGTTGGTATTTAATTCTCTCAAGGTACACCTGGCGGCGCTGTCAGCCTACACCACCTCCCATAACAAGGTTTCGTGGTGGAATGTACCGGTGGTTAAAGCCTTCATGGAAGGGGTAAAGAGACTCCACCCTCCAATTTCAAACCCACCACCTGGATGGGACCTTAATGTGGTGCTTACTGAGCTCATGGGGCCCCCCTTTGAACCCATGCATAAAGCCAGTCTCAAACACCTGACCTATAAAACTGCCTTCTTAATAGCCATTACATCCATAAGAAGGGTCAGTGAAATTCAGGCTCTGTCAGTGCAGGATCCTTTCTTTACTGTTCATAAGGATAAACTGGTTCTACGTACACACCCTAGGTTCACACCTAAGTTCATTTCTAGATTCCACGTTAATCAGTCCATTGAGCTTCCGGCCTTCTTCCAAGAACCCAAAAGCTCTGCTGAGGTGAAACTACACCCTCTAGATGTGTGAAGAGCGGTCCTCTACTATGTAGACAAGACCAGGCCGCTAAGAAAAACAGACCAACTGTTTGTCTCCGTAGCTACAGGCAGAGAGGGAGATCGCGTCTCTAAAGGTGCCATCTGTAAGTGGATAGTCAATTGTATCCAGCTGTGTTACTCCCTTTCTGAAAAACCTCTGCCTTCTACGCCAAGAGCCCACTCTACAAGAGGCATTGGGGCCACTCTGGCTTTCATTGCAAATGTACCCCTTGACACCATTTGCAAAGCAGCTACTTGGAGCTGTATTCACACTTTTACTCAACACTACTGTATTGACACTCATTCCAAGACAGATACTCAAGTGGTACAAGCGGTTCTAAGACATCTGTTCGCTCATGACCCCTCTCACATCCCACCTCCTTCTTCTAACACTGCTCGCTAATCTATGCACAGCATGTGATCTAAGCAGATTCCACAAGCCTCAGAAGGGATACATTACTCACGTAATCGTATTTCTGATGCTTGTATCTGCTTAGATTCACATGCGCCCTCCCTTCCTCCCCTCTGAGAGAATGCGCATGGATGCTTGTAGTCTTATCTATCTGCTTGGATAAACTGCACTCACGCTACCTCATGTCAGAAAAAACACAATCTGAGGGTCCTACACGCGTGAGGGAATCATAGGTACAGTGGACTTCACACTAGGGATAGTATTACTGGCACGCCCTATGTCGACGCCCATTTTCGAGTTTCGAAAAACAAACTGTAATACTCTGCAGCTTCCACTAGATGTCGGCCTATGCACAGCATGTGAATCTAAGCAGATACAAGCATCAGAAATACAATTACGGTGAGTAATGTATTATATATATATATATATATATATATATAGTGGCTGTGTAGTTATGGTTAAGTTGGTTGCTAAACCCATAGGAAGAGCACTTTTTGGGCGGCTTATAACTTTGCTCCCCCTGGACAAATCCACACCAAACTTTGCAAAAGAAAGGTATATGGCCCACTCTGAAGTTTTTTGCAAAGTTTGCTGAGGTTTGGTCCAGGGGGGGCAGTTATAGGGGGGGTCCCAAATTTTTTTTTTTTTCCGATAGACTGAATGGGGAAAAAACTTTGCTCACACCTACAGCCCAAACCGCTGGACGGATTTTCACCAAATGTGCGGCAGGAGCAGCGGCTTGGCCCCGAAAGCATGCTTTTGTAAATTTGGTGAAAATCCGTCCAGTAGTTTTTTTTAAAACTACCAAAAAGTAGGTCACAAAAAAATTGTGATATCCATGTCCGCTCTGCGGACACATTTCCCTGTTCGCTACGCGGACAGGACAACGATTGGTTAATCATCTTGCGTCATGTCTGCGGACATGCAACGTGTTCGCTGATTGGATGGTGAAGAGCGGGAAGTGCGTCAGATTTTTGGAAAGCCCGCCATCTTGGATTCACAGGCAGTAGCCGGTGTACACAGACATTGCGGTAAAACATATTAGAAAACACAACATTGCACTTGTCAAACGTATCAAATAATTTCTGGGGAGGTGAGGGGTGACGAGGATGGGATATGGCTGCAAGAAGCAAAAAAAAGGGTGTTTTTTGCCACGAAAGTCTGCGAACAGTTCAGATGTTCGCAGACACCTCAGCATTACAGGGTTGGTGAAATGCAGTTCTTGGATGGCTTATAACTGTGGCGCCACTTAATGGAACTGCATGAAATTTTGCATGTATATTTCTGACCTGATTATGAGTGAGTATGCAAAAGTAGAGGGGTTCCAAAATAATGTAAATGCTTATAAATGAGGTGCCATTTGCCGAATCTACACTTCATTTGGCAAACTGATAATAGATCTAGATATACATGTTTTTTGCGAAGTTTGGTTGGATTCTGTCAAGAGGGAGAAAAATTAGAGGGGGGGGTCCCAAAATATTGTAAAGGCTTATAAATGTGGTGCCATTTGACAAATCTACACAAAGGTTTGCAAAAAGATTATAGATATAGATGTTTTCGTAAAGTCTGAATGGATTTTGTCAAGTGGGGGCTAGGTTATATGACGATTGTATGTGCATACATTTGACACTTTTGAAAAAATAAAACGTGGCTGGATTTCCAGCAAACTTGCGTAAGGAGCATTGGCAAGGACCTACAAGCATGGTTTTGCAAATGTGCCAGTGTTTTATTATTTCACAAGTGTCATAATGTAGCTACAAAAAATGGCAGTATACCTTTAGTGACTGAGGGGTAGCCTGTGGCCATGGGCAGTGGCCAGATTGTCCGGGTCATGGAGTAAGGTCATAATCCGGACAATCTGGCTACTGGCCATGACCACAAGGGACAAAACATAGGATTAAAGTGGCCATGTCCACCTGGGACTGGCATTGTGGTAAAGTTATTCGAAATTAGGATAGATCTGAAAGGGAAGAAAAATGTTCTCATGGTAATATGGTCATAGGGTTCTCTTTTTGCCTTCTGCAGGCTGCCATGGAAAGTGAAGAGGGCCCTGTATGGAACCCTCGCCTTCCCTTTCCATGGTGGCCATCTTGGAAAAGGATCTTCCTTCCTACACCGGGATGCCACAGGCGTCCCGGTGTAGGAAGAAAAATCCTCTTTTTTTTAGCACCCTCGGTTCCCGCTTTGGGAAGCTAGGGGGCTAATGGCCTTCATCCCCCATTTCAGCGGCTGGAATGGGGGGGGTAATGGTCCAGAGACCTTGTTATCCACCCTCGCTTCGCTTGGGCTGATAACTTGGGCTGCTGTCCCTGGAACGGAGGATGAATGCCACAATATTTCCATTAGCATAACACAAAATGCAAATGGAAATGCTGGAAAATCTTATTGAGTCTGTGTATTTTACTGAGAAATATAAAGTAGATGGAGTCTATAAATTGTGTTTTTTTGTTCTATTTTTTAATTGTGAACGGTAGTTCCTAGAGGAATATGTCTTATGTTGTTTTTGGATGTATTTTTTTTGGCAGGAGAGCTGAGAACGAAAGGTGGGGAGGAAAATGAGGGAAGAGAAACCAAACACTAATATGGAGGGATAGGTGGACAAGGGAAAATGTTGCATGTGTGTTATTTCTAAGGTAGGGGGCAGAGTTTCTCATGCTCCTTGATTACAGCAGTGGTGGTGGCTCTTGGGGAGGAGGGATGTATTAGCTGATGCCATTTTAAGATATATAGCAGTTTTGCTAAAAGTATGTACTGTGTACTAGATTGTTAATGGATAATGAGTAGGAATAGGTGTTGGAGTGGTGCAAGGGAAAGTTTGAAGTTGAAAGTTCCTAGATCAGTAGAAAATGCAGTTCTGAACTGTCTGCGAAGCAGAGATCTTATCGTGAAGTGCAGACGGGTTCTCAGACACGTCCTCATGCTGCACGCCAGCGTATGGTCATGTGACACTGTCCGGAAGGTCCGCTATGAAGTCAGGTGTTCGTAGACGTCTACGGATGCAAAACTAGTTGAAATAGTTGCAAAAAGTGTATGGAAGTGTTAAAAATGATTCCAGAAGGTGGGAAATGGCAAAGTTTTAAGGTGACACTTTGTAAATTGGACGCAAACATTGCTATATTGGGTAAGTATGATATTAGTAAGTTGTAGGAAAATAGCATGCACTGGTAAAAACCTATGAAATTCAATGAAAAAACGTTGTTGAGGGGACGTTATGGTTAAGTTGCACTAATAAAAACCTTTGAAATTCACTGAAAAAACTTTCTTAAAGGGACGTTATGGTTTCAAGTAAAATCGAAAACCCCCAGAAATTCGCCAGTTATAGTAAGCTAAACAACCATAACTCGCGCCACCACCGTGCACTGCTAAGACTAACACCCAGGGCATCAAAGATGACATCACAAATGTCATTGATGACATCACTGATGACATCACATATCTGGGCCACATGTTTTTGTTTATTGACATTTCTCCAGCATGGGGTCTGGCATGGATTCACATGCTCATGAATATTCCCCGTCGTCAGGCCGGGAATCCTCGGTAAAGAAAAAATCAGTATCAGTATCAGTTTTGTTTCTGATCTGTCTTTCTTGGTAGTAACCAATCACTGATCTCTGGGTCATACTGCCCCAGCCAATGACTGCCCTCTCCCTAAGCCCCTCCCCTGGCAGCCATCCTCAGATTTTTACCTCACGTTCAAGTTTTGGGAGTCCTCGTGCTTTAGCTCTCGAGCTTTTACTGCGTTTTCGCGCTTTTTCAGGAGATTTTTCTTTTTTTTCGGTCAATCGAGCCTCAAGCTCCACCGTTTCTACTTCCGATAACGGGGACTCGTTTTGGAATTTCTCTACGCCCCTCAAGGGTGAGGTTTTCGTCGAGTTACGCTTCTTGGAGGATTCCAGAAGATCTGTGGCCTACCTCAACGGACATGGCCCGGGACAAGGGAAGCTCGACGCCTGGATCCAAGCTATTCAGGAGCTGCCCAGGATGCGAATTGCAAAATGTTTTCAAGGAGGACGAGCATTTGAGATGCCTCTACTGCCTTCATGAGGACAAAATGCACGTGGAGAAGGACTGTGCGTTTTGCAAGAACCTGTCGGAACGGACCAAGCAAGATCGTCGTTCCCGCCTCGCTGCCTGCTGGAGAAGGGCGCAGCAGGTGAGAAGGCGAAGAAAAAGTCTGAGCGGTCTTCTAAGTCCTGTGAGGGTGCCCCAGCGACGGGGGCCCAACAGAAGGCCAAGCACCTCGAGTCTGCGTGCACCGGGAGCGCCGAAAGGTCGGGCTCCTCGGCTGCCAGGCAGGGCGCGACGCCCCCGGCATGATCAACCACGAGCCAGCGCTCTGGTTCGGGGAAGAGGAAGCCCGATAACCCGGGTAAGCTTCTGGAGAAGCCCCGGTTGATCTCGGGGAGCGAGGCGATGACCCTCCCCCCCAAAGCGAAGGCCCAGGATGCACCTAAGGTGGTGAGGGCCTTGATCCAGCCGGCAAAGGCCTCTGTCGAGGTTGCCGCAGCGGCCCTGGCAAAGCCAGCAGAGGCTACGCCAGTGGAGGCGACCTCGGGGCCCAGAGTTTCCCTGCCACAGCGAGGGAATCCTGTTTCCAGACCTTCGTTAAGACCCCCATGAAGACCCCGGCGGAAAAAGAGGGGGGGGTGGTGGCCATTACGGACTCAGATTCAGCCTACGAGGAGGATCCGATAGAAGCCGTCATAGGCCTCAACGAGAGGTTCGAGAAGGTTCGATCCCAGGGGAAGGTTCCCGCTGATGTGGTCGAAGATAGCAGCAATGGCGATGACGAGGGCCCAGTGGAGCAGCCAGCCCGTCCGTCGCAGCCATTACCCGAGCCCCAGGATAGCTTGGCGGCCATTTTGTTGGCAATCCAATCCTTATGTACTGAGATAAGGACGAGGTTACCACTGACCCCGACGGAGGATCCAGAGCCAGGACCGTCGGGAAGCCCTCCTAACATGCGGAGGAGAGTCCACCCCGCTCCGCCCTTCGTGCCCGCGAGGCCTGCGGACCACGCATCCCCTTGCCGGACCCTCAGGAGGATACGGCGACGGATACAGCAACGGGGACGGACGACGACGGCGATACAACGGACATCCCATCATCACCCCCATGGGCCCCTCCGTCCGAGGAAATTGGCTCTTTTCACGCCTGATACCCAGGGCATCCGAGCTCTGCCCTGAGGAACAGAAAAAGGAATGTTTTCTTTACCAACGGCGGGAGGCCAAGAGAAATACGGCATCTGGGACGAGGGGCTGGCTATCCTCAAGAACCCTTCCACGACACCCGCAAAAAGGGACAGGTACGAGAAAACATACCGGGTCCCCGATGCCGCCCCCTTGTGCCTCAGGGCCCAGCCCACGCCGGACTCTGTCGTCTCGGCAGCGTCCAAGAAGAAGGCAGCGGGTGCGGCGGCTTCAACTTCCACTTCCCCGCCGGACAGCGAGGGCAAGAAGTTGGACTCCATGGGACGACGAGTCATCTTGTCGGCGGCGACGACGATTAAGGCGGCCAATGCCTTACCGATTGTGGCCCGTTACGACAGGGAGCTTTGGTTCAAGATAGCTCCGCTGTTGGACTTCCTACCAGACGACAAGAGGGCGGAGGCCCTACAGATTCTGCAGGAAGGTAAGGTGGCGTCGGATCATGCCATAACGGTGGCAACGGATATTGCCGATACCGGATTTCGCCAACTGGGCAACAGGGTTTGCCTCAGACGATGAGGATGGCTCAGGGCGACGGACTTTCGCCAGGACGTCCAGGCCAGAGTGTTGGACATGCCGTTCGACGGCAACAACCTGTTTGGAAAGACGGTGGATGAGTCCCTCCAGGCCATCAAGACAGACACGGAAACTGCCCGAGCCCTAGGAGTCCTTCAGCAGCGGCAGCCCTTTCGGAGCTCTGGAGGCAGACAGGGAGCCTCTAAGGGATCCACCGGTGTCTCGTCTACTTACCGCCAGGCGGCCCGCTCCTCGACCCAGGAGGCCTACAGGGGCCACGTCAAGCAAGGAGGGTCTCGCCGCTGTCGGCAAGGAAGCCAAGGCGACAAGGCCTCTTCCAAGCAGGACTGAACCGGCCGTAGTATCGGGCCCCCACCGAAGCACCCTGGTGGGAGGCGGCTGACGAGGTTCGTCAGCGTGTGGGAGTCCATCTCCACCGACCGTTGGGTTGCTGGACACCCTGGCCCGCGGACACTCGCTAGAATGTCAAAAGAAGTGCCCTCGCATTCCTCCCGTGGCCAGGAAGGAGAATCACGTCCCTTAACTGCTTTTGGAGATAAGGGCGATGCTCAGGAAAGGTGTCATCGAGCTCATCCCCAAGAGGCTCCGGAGTGTACTCAAGATACTTCCTCGTCAGAAAGAAGACAGGCGGTTGGCACCCCATCCTGGACCTGCGTCGGTTGAAAAAGTACATCAAGGCACAGAAATTCAGGATGGTCACCCTACAGCACGTGCTGGGACAGCTGGAGGAGGGCGACTTCCTGTCGTCACTGGACCTGGAGGATGCTTACTTCCACATGCCCATTCTAAAAAGAGACAAAGTTCCTCAGATTCGTAGTCCAGGGGCGTCACTACCAATTCAGAGCCCTGCCGTTCGGATTAAGGTCGGCACCTGGGGTGTTCACCAAGTGCCTCGCACCTGTGGCCTCAGAGTCATCGACCGGGGCACAGCTCTCTAAAAGTTCCAGATCCGCTCCTCTTGCAGGAAATTGTAGACCTGCTAGAGAAGGGTGCCATAGAACCGGTACTTGTAGCGGAGAGGAACAAGGGCTGGTACCCCCCCTACTTTCTCATACCAAAGAAGGACGGAGGACTGAGAACTATCTTGGATTTACGAGAATTGAACCAGTTCCTCAGGATGGACAAGTTCAAGATGGTAACTCTCTCTCAGATCCTTCAGGCCCTCCAGATCCAGGAGTGGCTGGTATCTCTGGACCTCCAGGATGCTTATTTCCATGTGCCAATCCATCTCAAACACAGGAAATACCGGAGGTTCGCAATTGGCGGCTCTCATCAATTTCGAGTTCTACCATTTGGGCTGACCTCCGCCCCGAGGGTCTTCACCATGCTAATGTCGGTAGTGGCTGCAAGTCTAAGGAGGGAAGGGATCCACGTCTACCCCTACCTGGACG